>NC_133351.1:26617378-27217378 GCF_030506205.2 Paramisgurnus dabryanus
GTTATATTCAAATGGACACAACTTCTCCAAATCTTATCAGATTTCCAGCTGTTACACATCGTTGGAAAGCTTAGAAACTGCACTTTCAATCTGTGAATAACTCAAAATGCCCCAGATCTGACTTGTGTCCCTACTCTCCGTGACTGGTCAAATTTATGATGATACTGACATCTAATATGACATAGGTGGAAATTCAAATAAATGACCTGTAGTCTGCTTGAGGAGACTGATGGGATTAAACATTTTAAGAGGAAGTAAAATGTAAATTTGGGACAATTTGAATCCTCCGTTGTCTCCCAATTAAAATTAAAATCATAACTAGGGTTGTAGCGGTATGCTGATATGACAGTTTATTGCGGTATTAACATGCATGATTATCATCCCATGAACATCTCATCTGCGCTGCTGCCCATATGCACCTTCATTGTTTAGACTCCATTCATACTTGTACAGCTGAGAAAATATGTCATAACCAGAGGCTACAAATTCTTCTCTCTGAAATCTGCAGTATGGGAATACTTTGGGTATCCGAAAATGGCACTGCACGCTCTGCTCTCCCATTTATGCTGTTCAAGAGGAAGGACAGTTTGTGGTTTATTCTCGTCTAATCTTAAGAAAAAAAAGCGTATTACTTATTTTGTTAAAATGGGAGGTGTCCAACTTTATTTTATCTTAATTTTTTTTAAAGGTTTTTTATAGTATGAATGTTCTACCTTAAAAAAAAGTAACAAAAGTATTAAAATAATTAATGTGTGCTTTTAAAGTACTAATAAACAGCCAATATCTCCTTAATATTAATGCTGATAAACAACCAGCTATTAGAGATTTGAAAGCTACACTAGAGTGTTACCATTTTTCTTATTAACTCAAAGTATTTAAAGTGATAAGGATACATAAAAAACATGCATTTTAACCTTAGGCTTAGACTTTAAATTTTGATGTAAATCCACTAATATATATATATATATATATATATATATATATATATATATATATATATATATATATATATATATATATATATATATATATATATATATATATATATATATATATATATATATATATATATATATATAATATTTTCCAACCTAAATCTCTTTTCTTGGACTACAACAAACACACGGATTGTAGGCAACTGTTCTCCCTGGGATTGGCGATGTAGACAAAACCGAAATCATCCCTCCTCCCACTTCGGACTAACAGCCTGTAAGTTAACAAATCTTTCAAACATGGTTAAGAGTGTCACATTTCCGGCTGACGTCAGAGGTCAATCTGATGATTGGTTCAGGCCAATCACAAAGTTCAGATAAGCTGGCCAATCAGGAACAAAAAGTGTTTCAAATCCGTATGTTTCAGGAAGAAAGTGAAATCTGGAGCTACAAAAATGTACGATATGTGGAAAATAATGTGTTTTTTAACCATAAACCACACGAACACATTGTATTATACCAAATACACAAAATAATATTGTTTTTAGCAATAAGTTAATCAATAAATCAAAATCTGAAAATGTATTATGGCGATCCTTTTCTGATGACATCAGTTTGACGGCTTGGGCGGAGTTAAACTAATTCTGTTTAACCATCTTCATGGTACATGCTCTTGGTGCTCTTCCTCCACCAATATACTTCAAATTCAGACTAAATAATTCACCAATATGATCATAAACACACAATCTCAATCTTATTTTGTATGCAAGTAAAACATCCCATAAGATTGTATAAATGTTTGGTAGTATATACACAGTGCTTACACAGAAAGAAACCCTGATCAAATTATGATCTTGATGAAAATATATAAAAGAGATGGTAAGTGTGCATTCTTCGATTCAAACTATTTTTGTATTTTATAAAGATTGTATTAAATGTCTTTGTTCCTCAGGACAACAGCTACTGAGCCAAGAATGATAGCTGTGCCATCACCATGGCAACTTCTTCTGTACCCACCACCACCATAATAGATGCCAAAGCTGGAAGAACTCGGCTCTTTGTGATGCTCGTGATTATGTAACAGTAAAGGGCATCCGTATCCCACTGACCCATTCAAAGAAAGTGGCATCACCACGGAAACCAAAAACCTCAGGAAATGAGAATCCAAAACCCAACCAAAACCAGTTGGTAAAAAGCTTAATTTGCTTCCTTTATGAGACTATCCAGAAAAGGATCAAAGATGAGTGCGCCTGAAAGGAAGCAACAACTCTTAGAATAAGCAACCATGATGAAACCAATACCAATATATTGTGTTTAAAATTTAACACATTTAATGGATATCTTAACATCAGTTGATCAGAAATGATGAGCCTACATAGACACTGTCAAATCAGCAAAATTAAACAGATCATTCTGACTCTTAAATTTGATTGGATGAGCCACAAATGAAGCCACTCTACCACACACAATGTGTAATCTATGCAACATGTAATCTAACTGCTATATTGCTTGTCAACTGTGAACAGTCTAGAGTGATTGAATCCAATAAATGATCACCTGGCAATATATATATTTTTTGCAATTATAATATTTAATCAGATCGATGTTGCAACTGTTTTGTTAAACCAGTTCCTGTATATCTATAATATCTGGTACAGTTAAACTAAATTTCTGTTGCTATACCACACCAAAGATATTGGACGTAACAAGATTGATCACTGCTATAACTATAAATAGGAGACCATATGCATGCTAAACTTAAGGCATTTCGTGGTACAGTCATGAAATATTTGATTTATTTATGTGTGTTCATGGACACAATTTTACTCTTTTTTTCGTGTCATTGAGCATGTCATTGAATTGCGACAATAGCCCCAAGCGACAACGGTAAAAGAAGAGGGGAAAACCAATACATAAAATACACGAAAAAATAAAGTTGTGCTTGGGGATTGCAAAATGGCCGCTCTGGCGATGAAAGTCAACCAATCCTCATTCGACAATGACTGAAATTCTCTGTGGGTTGCTTGAGGTGCTTTTCAACCTGCAGTAGCTGCAACGGCTTCGAATAAATATGTTTTTAGGGTAATTTTAACTTACTATGGTCACTTATGGTCACTTACTGCTGATTGTTTACAATAATTTCTCAAAATATATTTTGTGTTCCTCAGAAAAAAGAAGTTCATACAGGCTTAGAACAACATGAGGATGAGTAAATGATGACGGAGTCTTCATTTTAAAGTGAATTATCCCTTTAATAAATAAAAGTTATGGTAGCGTTGATGCAAACATGGCCGTCATTCCTCCAGGTAGCAATGTCAGTCATACAAGACTTGCCCTGCGTCCCAATTCGCATAATATCAGTACTAAATAGTATTTGAAATTAGATTTAGTATGTCCCATCTATTTCAAAGCACTCACATGTCTATACTTTCTCGAAAAAAAGCAGTACATACTTTCAGAGCTTAGGACATAATCAAAGTGAAATTGGGATGCAGGCCAGGCCTGGTATGCCTAACATGTTAGAAGGCATGACTTCCCTGAATTCCCTGAAGGCATGACTTCCCTGAATGGGCTCTACCAGTTGTGCAGCATGCTAGAATCTAGCTATAAGGTTTACATAAACAAAAGCATAATTTGAATCCACTTTGCATGCATGCCTGGCAAGTAAATAGATTTAACAGTACATAGTCAGTAAATAGCCAATGAGTTACTCAAATTGATTTTGAATACTAATTTCCAGTAACAAGTGTTTACCACAGACTTAGTTTATTTGTGGCGGCACATCTGCCAGGGGGATGGGCTAAAAATTGGTAACTAACATGGGTTCAGGTTGGTCGTTTTCCAATGGCAAGATGCTCACAAACAGTGTCTGCACAAAAAGTGCAGTGAGCATGTCAGGCAAAATAGGGTCTTGCCACATAGCAAGCACCATTACCTACTCTACGATGACAGTTTCGGATGCGTCAGGCTTCCTAGTCACAGTGGAGTGTGTACAAAAACGTATGGAGTGAGAGGTTTTTGGTGACTGCCTGACACAAATAAATGAATGTATGTGAAACACTAATAACACTTAAGGTCAAAAGGGTTTTAAAAGGATTTAAGAACGACATGATGTCTCACACTCACCAATCTCTTTGCCAAGTCTGGAGTGGAGCATGGCACCAGCAGAAGTGACCACAGCACAGGTCCGGAAGCCTTTCCCGAAAAGCTGTTTCAAGGTTGAAGCAGGTACAATCTTCTTCCAGCCCAGGGTTGAGAAGGGTGTCTCATTTCCATCCAAAGTTTTAACCTCCCCCATCTTCCTTAGGTCACACAACACTTGGCCACTCTGTATCTTCCTTCGGTTCCCTTTATAGGCCACACCGAGTTTATTATTACTAAGATATTCTTTCCTAGCAATCTGTAGACGTGGACTAAGCATGTCCAATGATAAACCCCCTTTCCACGAGCTTTTAACTACGGATCTTCTTCTTGGTACATAGTAATCATCCGAATCAGAGTTTTCGTGCCTATATGTAGACACCCGCATCCTCGTCCTCCTCCTTCCAACATCTTCCTCTTCTCCTCCTACCACCTCTTCCTCCTCCTCAACTTCATCCTGCTGAGGTGAATCCTGGTTGTACTCCTGCCGCTCACGACTGCGACCCACAGCAGCCGATCTCCAGCGCACATCCTGGGTGCCAACCGCAGACCAGGCTGCCAAGCTTTGATGGTCCGGATAGGGGTAGGCCTCCTGACTGCCTGGACTAGGCTGGGGATTGATGTTGTTGGGGTTTTGCTCCTGACTTTGCTTCTGCTGGGTATTACTGGAAGCAGAGGGGGCCAGCCCCAGATGGTTGCCCATAATGGTGCGGGGGATAGCTTGAAGCGAGGTCAACCGCCGAGTGTCAGTGTAGGCAAGTGCTGCGGAGGAATTCGGTTCATCCACTCTTGAATCCATAAAGTAGGAGAAAAGAGCCAGAAACAGCAGTACCCAGCCCAGCATTAGCCCGAGGGCTAGTCGCCGCCACTGTTTCAGACTGGACTTCATTTCCCAGCAGTCCTCTCGTCCACACGGCACTGCACTCCAGACCCGACAGAAGGGTCAGCAGGAGGCCTGTGACAAGAGATCAATAGTTAAAGTCATTATAAAAAAAATAATCGGACAAAATGTCTTAATTATTTTTAAGCAACAACTGATTTACGATGAATCCTAGAATGTTCCTAAAATAAAGAGAAGTTGCAGCACAGTGGCTCAGTGGGTAGCAGTGTTGCGAACATAAATTAGGGTTTTTCCTCCTAGGAGTTTTTTCAACCCCTAGAAGGTCAGCTGACATTGGCTTAACTTAGAACTCTCTTCTATACGTGACTATTACGACGCCTGCTAGTACGGTTTAATCTTAGCCGATGTACTCGGCTTCTTTTGTTGTCCGCCAATTTTCAAATTTCTCCTTTCATTAATGTAAAGCTGCTTTGGAACAATTAAACAACTGTGAAGAGCTATATAAATAAAATTCTGATTTAGTATAAAACAATTTGTTGTTATTTTTAATGGTTCACAGACGCTCGTTCATTCTAATTTAATTTAATTCTAATTTAATGCATAATCTTATAATGGTTTACGATTAACAAGCATTGGTTTTCAGTCGTTAAAACAATTCAACAATTCAAAATGAGCATCACTATACTGCTGGAATGTCAATAAAAATTTAATCAAATAAATATATAAAATACAGTAAGTTATACTGAATTATGACATTACAATAATTTCCTCCATAAAACGCCCCATCCTTCACCCTACACAACAACTCGATACACATCTACATTTCTGTATTAATGAGGCAGAGGTCGTGTTTACCTAAAATCTTTGATAAAATATTTTTCGCAATGATGTAAAAATCTACAAGACATCCATCAAGCTCCAGAACAAAATGAAACAGGTAAATACACAAATACTGATGACAACAGAGTCTGTATTAATCTAAATAACGGATAATGAAGTTGTCTAACACAACCTCTGTGATGAGGTGACATTAGGTAATTATTTAAAATGTGGTAAAATCTCAAAAATATATTTTTGTATACTAAAGTATTTTGACTTTCTACATAAAAGTACATTTTCAAGTATTCATATTTTATCAGTGTTTTTCTTTGGAAAGCATACATTCCAAAGCATATTATCATAATTTTACTCCCCTAAATTTGATAATTTCAAGTTTTTGGTTTATATTTAATATTTAAGTACATTAAACATTTAGTATTTTTTTTTACTTTTAAGTAAAACGTACTTTCATACTTTTACTAAAGAAAGAAAAGTACACAATTTTTATGTAATTAGGTATTAAATCAATTGTAATATGCAATATAAAAGGAATACACAGTATGATTACATGCTTTAGAACAGGGGTGGGCATCGAGGGCCACAGTCCTGCAGAGTTTAGCTTCAACCTTAATCGAACACACCTGAAAGTCATTTCCAAACAGTCCTGAAGACTTCAATTAGATTTTTCAGCTGTGTTTGATTAGGGTTGGAGCTAAACTCTGCAGGGCTGTGGCCCTCAGGACCAGGAGTTGCCCACCCCTGCTTTAGAATGTAGGGAACATTTTTAGTAAAGTAAAGTACATTTTTTTCCCAAGAATAACATTCTGATAAAGCACAGATGCTTGGAAAATGTAACAAAAATACTTAAGTAGTAAACACCTCTGATCGGAACTAAAAAACTGTTTCTAAACGTTTCCTAAATCTAAGTAGTGATGGGAGAAACGAAGCTTTTCGAAGCATCGAATCAATTGAACCAATTGCTTCGAAAATTGATTCAGTTTTTCGAAGCAGTTCGAAACCCACACACGCTGGCTACCCCTGCTGGTCAAAATAGTGTATAGGCAGATGTGTCCAAACATTTTACACTTTTTTTTACAAAATAATAGCAAGATTTTTATTAAAATATGTTTAAAAAATAATTTAACTTAATTAAGACATAGTTAAAAGTGTATTATGTGTTTTTAGTTTTATTTAGGGCAAACAAATGAATAAAATTAACTACCCTTTTAATTATGCACATTTTTGTCATTAAATCTGTCTATAAACAAAAAGTAGACAACATGGCAGTGTTATTAGTCAGAAGGATGGATGTTTTATAAACTTTCATAATAAAACTGACCCGAGTTCACCTAAACTTGTTAGACACTGGTCATGTGATCAACTCCCCCTAGTGGTGAACCATCGGGTTTTCGAAACGTTTCGAAACAGTTATGACGTAATGAAGCCTCGTTTGCTAAAATCACGTGACTTGGGCCAGTTTGAAACAAGCTCCGAACCACTGATTCGAAACAAAAGATTCGTAAATGTTTCGAAGCCTCATGAAGCAGCGCTTCGAAAACGACCATCACTAAATCTAAGTCTTAGAAGCTAACAACAAACAAACAAACAGAAAACAATCTGTGGCCTACCACATTTAGAAATATCAGGAACATACAAAGAAACATGGCAATTCATTACCAGTAGAGAATAGGGGTGGCACGGTTCACAAAACCCTCGGTTCGGTTCGTATCACGGTTCTATGGTCACGGTTCTCGGTTCTGTACGGTTCTTGTTGTTATTTTTTCTTTACATTTTTAACACTCTAGAAATGTATTATCTTATTAAAGGGGGGGTTTAATGGTATTTCAAGCATTCTGACTTATTAACACAGTTATAGAGTTGTTTCCTCATGCTAAATGTAGGCAAAGTGTCAAAAATGCAGTTGGGCGTGTTTCAGAGTATTTCTGTGCCGAATGCACTTCGCCAGGGTTCGTACAAGTTTCGGCTAATTTTTTTCGATTACGGTTCTAACTGACGTTTCAGGGGTTTTCGATACGTATCACTTCTTTATATGGGCTTCCGCCGGAAAACTTCCCCTGAAAAACCCCGCCCAGCCGTCAGTCAGCGGGAGACGCTAGAGCTTGCTAACAGCTTATCACGCCACTCAGCTTTGTTTAATTTCAAAAGTCAACAATGGCACAACAAGAAGTGTGTTTTTGGATGTAAGGAGAAGACATCCAGCCTTATGGAAACAATGGATATAGTTTATTATCCGGATTAGCAGCGGAGTTTTGCGTGTGTGTGTTTGATGCGGTGGATTTTCATGACGAGTTACACGCGGTAAGTAAGACTTCTGTATTATGTTGGAAATAGGCGCGTGTATATTATATAAATGACACGAACATGTAGTGAATCATAAGTTAAAACAGTGTTGTATAGTGTTGCATGACTCGTACTCGCTCCTCCCGTGTTATAACTCCTCCTTCTTCATTTTTTCGTACGTTATCGGAAAGATTCGGTAAAGCTAATCTTTCTTTTATAAATCTGATTAAACTAAAGACTCTTCAGAGATATAAAGGATGTCATACTACTCCATAGGTACTCCAGATTAATATCAGAAATGCAGAAACAGCGTGTGTTACGTGAGCTTTAATGTATTAATTATCCATAATTTAGGATACAGTATTAAAAAAAAGTTATATCATGTAATCATGCACAAACTGAGGGGCTGTCCACACGGAGACGCGTATCACTGCATACGCATAAATTTGTTATCGTATTGGCGTTTCATCCACACGGATCCGGCGTTTTGGGAGACTGAATCCACAATTTTTTGAAACCGGGTCCTAAAGTGGATAAATCTGAAACCGACACCCTCGCGGTTCCGTCTGTACAGCCAATCCGTATATTTTGTGAAGCGAAAACGTCATCACATCACGTGTCGGAAGCGTCACACGTAACAGCAACAACAATAACGGCGGATTACGTGATTGTGTTCGTGCTACAGAAGCTACTAAAGCCTACTAGCTTTATTACAGCAAAATCTATTGCTTCTATGCAATTGTGGTGACCAACAAGCGATAATGGACAACACCATACGTTGGCTATGCGCATGCTCAAAGTCTTCTTCTCCGTGTATAGTGTATATCTGTGGCAGAATTACAGCGCCCCATACTGGTCCGGCATATATACTACACCGCTTTCAGTCGGTTTCAGTGGTTTCGTGTTTACGGATTATTTTTTTAGAGCAAGGGAAAAAAATGATCGGATAGGGAATGCACCGGCTTCGTGTGGATATAGCCTGAATTTGACTTTAAGCACATTATTGGGACCATCCCTGAGGAAAGCCAGGTGAGATTTTGAAACAGAAAGAGGGAAGACATTGATGATTTCAACATGCTTTTCATTTATTTGGCAAAAAAGAGAATGTGTATTGCCATCTACATGAACTTTATGTGCATTTTTAGCACACAAAGATAACTTGCATTTATTAAAATGCCAACTTCAGTGTAGCTCTTAGATTTATCACTGAGAGGCTGCTTTAATACTGAGAGTATATGTGGACGAGAGAGAAACATAACCTTTACACCTGTAATATTTACATCCGTCTCTTTTGTCCACTTTTGACCACTTCTGTCCTGATTACTTTGAGGGGCAATTATGAAATAAGATCGCGCAACTTTCACACGCTAGCAAAATAAAACTACGCGGAAATCAGCCGCTTTAATTTTATCAATGAAAGGCTAAAAATAGCGCTAAAGACGTAAAACAGTACCTCAGATTAGATAAATGGTCGGAAGGCGGTCTCCTGTGGCTGTTCGAGCACATTCAACCCATAGACTGCAGTTCAATCTATTGTTTTATTTCCACTGTCATCATAGGTAATAAAAATGTTTTCACACCTTAAACTTATACGACGCTGGCGCATCCTCCAACTGCGGGCAGACTTCCTTTTCTCTCCCACTTGCCATTTCTATACGTAACATAACCTGCAGTACTTATACTCCAAACCAGTCACCTCTTCTTTCGCGCGAAAGGGAAACACGCTATCTGAGGTCACATACAGGGCATGAGACAACATTGCGCATGCAATGAACCGTTGAACCGTGCGGTACACACGCGCTCCGAACCGAGACAAGCGAACCGAACGGTTCGGATTTTTTTCATGGACCGTGCCACCCCTAGTAGAGAATACTACATTACAAACCAGAAGTGGTTTAAAATACACAGTCGTAGCAGTCAGTCAGTCTCGAATTCTATCTCTTAAAACTGGAAAGTTTTTGTTTCCCTTGAGAGAAGGGCTTTCCCCTGAGATCACTTGTTCTCCAAAACGCTGTCAGTTATCATTTTCTGTTCTTTAACTGCTGATCTCAATTTAGATCCGAATACAACAGAGGTCATAACTTTCTTTCACTTATATGTTTTGTATGAAAAAACAACATTACTTTTACACTGTGCGACAGCACATGCGTGCACGTGCGCACACACACACACGCTCGACTTTATTTGTTCTCAGTTTCTTAAACAGAAAACATACAAATAATAGACAATAATAGTCTTCTAAACAAACGAAAAGTATGTAAGGTCACCTCGTCAGCTTCTAACCAAATACGCCTATGCGTTAGAACCAGAAGCACATAGGGTTTTATTATGTGTACTTTCCACTAAAAGAGGAAAACATGTGAATTCATCTAGTCTTAAAAACCAAACATGCTTGAACTTTCAGAAGCTGTTGGCACTATTCTCTTATAAGATAAAATTCACCAGAGTTTACAAAATTATGACATACATTTTGAATAACTATCAACTAAACATCACATCATCCTTTAAAGAACAGAAACTGATGAAAGTTCTTACTGTACTTCAAAGCTCTCACCCACGCACGCACGCACACACACGAGATGAAGAATCAACATTTCAGCGCACTTTCATTGTTGTTTACATACACAAACAGTGTAAGAGGACACCGACCAGACAGAAGACAAACATAACATGGTTCAATAAACAATTAACGTATGACATAAACAAAGTATGAACTTATCAACAAAAATGTTTTCTATACATTTCTGATTTCTTATTTCTTTTATCTATATGGTTTTATTGTACGTCTCTACTGTTTGTTCCAAAATGTATTAACTGTAGCAAGCTTTTTTTACTGTAAAAAGTTTTCTATAAATTCAGGTTTATTTAAATAGCGTTTTTTAAAGTATAATATCATCAACACACTTTTACCAAGACTGCATTGAACGCATGTGCAGTGACACGATTATGCGTCTGGTCGGAATTTAACTTACGGTCTGTTTGTTCAATGGTCTGACTAGTGTCTAAACTGAACTATTTTACAAATAGCTCATCGAAAACAACAAATGTTTTGGTTTCCTAAAGACAATGGAAGACGACGGTCATGGATTACAGCTATTTGATGGGAGATTTGGCAGCCGATCTGTAGTTAAAGTAATAGTCTACCCTTTTGCCATATTAAACTATGTTATTACCTCAACCTAGACAAATTAATACATACCTATCTTTTTCAATGCGTGCACTGTACAGCGCGTTGTGAATGTGTTAGCATTTAGCCTAGCCCCATTCATTCCTATGGTACCAAAGAAAAGTTTTATTTTGTGGCACCATACTTACTGGTATAACTCCTTATGTAACAGTACTCTCATGCCATTACAAAAGACCCAATTCTTAAAAATATATGTGCTCTCTTTGAACCAGTAAAAAACACGCAAAGGCATAAAAACATGACAGCATTGTGTATTTTTAAAAAATTATTAATTTAACAGGGAGACAATACTTCAGAAACATTTAGCATCCGTGTGCGGTGTAAAGATTGCAGCCGGATTTTCTGTGACTGCTGAAATAATAAGGCTGTTTACACTTGGCATTAACATGCGTTTTCGTCGATCGGATCACAAGTGGACGACGTTAATGCCAGGTGTAAACGGTGTTCAAAACGTTTTGAGCTCGTCCACTTTCGACCACTTTCAACCACATTCAGAGGTAGTCGAAACCACTTTCGATCGGATCACTTTGGAGTTGCGGAACGCAATGTGGTTGAATGCGTTCGAACAGCTACATGCGACCGCCTTCTCTCCGCCCATTTATCTAATCTGAGGTATTAAACACTAATTTTACGTCTTTTTTGACTTCTGCCGTGAACATACGGTGAACAGCGCTATTTTTAGCCTTTCATTGATAAAACTACTGCGGGGTGTTCTCCGTAGTTTCGTTTTGAAAGCGTCGAAGTTGCGCGATCCTATTTCATCAATTGCGCTGAAAATTCAGAGAAAGCTCCAACAAATAAACGTACAAAACACTGTGCAGCATGTATACTTGCTAAACAAGCAGCTGGCCCTGACATAATATAAGTTTGCGTCCATATAAACTCATAATTACTCCCGCTCGCGTTTGAATGACAGCAGAGAGACTCGCCCACCGTCTCACAGACCACCCCCTCACAGTATTCAGGACAGATGCGGTCGAAAGTGGACAAAAGAGACGGATTTAAATACCAGGTGTAAACGCAATGTGTCTCTCTCGTCCACTTGTGATCAGATCGATGAAAACACATCTTAATACCAAGTGTAAACAGCCCCAATGACAGACACGGAGAAGACATCTGAGATAAGAGTGAAGAAGTGAATAAACATCATGTTGTTTCATGTCAACATCAAAGGCAAGGACTTTGCTGTGCTGATACAAGACCAAACCACACAAGGAAGGCCATATATCTAAATACAGACAACTGTTGTGAAACAATACAATACTAAAAACAACGAGCAGTGTAAGATTAAATAAAAAAAAAAATAATCAATAGTTTAGATTTTCAATAATGAAAACCTTCCCAACATTTATACAGTTAAGATTGATACTTCAACCCCCTCATGTTCAAAATAAATTCCCACCTTTGTGCTGGACAATTTTTTTTCATCTGTTTGTCTGCAGCTGTCTGACAAAAAGTTGGTTGCACGCAATGTTCATCGCCTGTGCCTTCACCCACCACTGATCAGATCAAAAATTATAGATGGTTTCAGCAGTAACAACATAAACAAGTGGCTGTCGCGGTCCGCACGTAACTTCCAGTAAACTCCGCTAAGAATAAATAACAACAAAGTTTTTTAAACGTAGTTTATTTATATAACAAGCAAAAAACAACACCACATAGTTTACCTAGGAAACCAAAACATTTGTTATTTTCGACGAGGCATTCGTTCAAGAGATCAGTTTAGTAACTAGTCAGACCATTAAAAACACGAAACCGGAAGTAAGGTTCGGATCCAGACGTGTATCACGTGCGTCCGATGAAACCGTCTATACTTAACATTTAAGGCCTCTCTAACTAGTAAACACTAGCAGTCGTCAGAAATTGTATCTACTTTAGTTTGTCATACCAACAACATGTAATGACTGAACACTTTGAAAAGTGGAAATGTGCAGATTAAAATCAATAAAACCCCCCAAACTACAAGAGCACGCTTTAGTGGTCTTATGGGCGCCCACATTCTTTCCTTTAACTGAGCTGCAAGAATTAGACTGAGGTTCGACAAACAGGAAAAAGCACACATACAAAGATGTGCGTTTGTGTTACTGTAAGGGTGTACTTACATCTTTACATTATGCGTACCGTACCAGAGCATGTTTGAGCCCAAAGTAAGGTTTGTTTGGCTAGTGTGATCACACTGTACTGCACCATGGTTAGGTATGCTTAAGTGTACCCAGGTTTTGCTTTTGCATAATGATTTAGTATTTGTTACATAAAATCATTACACATTACATAACGTAAAGAACATTGTAAAAATATAACCTTGACATCACTAATATTGACTGAGTAAGGTCATGTCAAAAGTTGAAACTAATAAATCAATTTAAGTTTAAAAAAAGTTAAATTTACACAATCTTGTGGCTGCATTGTGAACATGAGGTATATCATGGCTAAAGCTCACACATCACGGCGAGTCTGTCTGGAAGAATTTCCCCTCATGCTGACAAACCCACAATTGTATCATCAATTTCACCAAAGACAAGCATTTGTACCGGAGGCTTGTTCTGTCCTTGTGGAGGGCAATCAATATACAAGACGAAAAGCCAAACTGAGCACAGAGATACGCAAGCGATTTCTAAGCAGACAACCTTGAGACTGCTGGTCTCAATCCAGTCCGTCTCTGGATGACCCCGTTTCGCATTTACACCTCTCTCCGTTATGGATGACCGGGCAGTGCCCTGTGAAAGAATCCCCGCTGCAGTGCAGCAATGTAGCGAAATCAGCTCAGAGGTCATCTGACTACATGTGCATGGAAAATGGAAAGAGCAGATTGATGATGCACGCTGAACCCATTAACCTGAACCCTTAATCTACATTGCTAATGCACTCCAGTAAACCAATCCACTGGCAGGGAACTGGCAGGGCTTACATGGGCTCAGCAGCTTTCAAAAGCTCAGCTTCGGCATCTCCAAAAGACTGCTTCCGATTGCTTGCTCCGGCTTTATTTTTTTGCATACACCTCCTTTTGGATGTGACCGTACAAATGTGCCGCCCCCATCCAGCTGGGAAAATGTCTAAAACCAGCAACTAGAAATAAAGCCACCATCTGTAACATGTCTGAGATAGAAAGGAAGAGGAATGGACGGAAGAAAAAAAAGGTGTTGATGGTTTCTGGTGTGTGGGCACTAGCTATTTCAGAAGTACTGGTTTCAATTAATACGAAAAATAAATGGGAAGGAATGATACCAATTGTCCTATAATACTGACAGAACAGAGTACTGGCTATTTTCGACTAATTCGGTTACTAAAATATGGCAAAATGCAGTGTTACTGCTTTAAGAATGGGATTTATAACATGAATTAATCTAAATGTTTAACTTAAACATCTGTATCAGGGCTCGATTTTTCTACAGATTTATGTCGAGCCTTATGTATTTAATAGCATATTAGTTCGAAATTGGTATCTTAAGCAGTAAAATTTAATGTATATTATATACCTTGACAATCACATTGGTTGTCACAGAAAGAATAAGAGGGGAAATCGGTTGGTGGGAAGGCGTGAAGTGAAAAGGACAGCTTGTAAAAGTTATGGTTAAATTCCACCTCCCTTAGCAACAAGCCCCAATTCCCATCCATCCATTATTCATGTATTCCTGTCTAACGTTGCTTCAAATGTTTAACCAAAAAATCTGCAGCCATCTAACAAAATAAGAGAAACTCAAACATTTATTTCACTTTTGTTTTGGCAGCCTTTTGTAAATGCCAAGCACCCATCACTTACATCCTGTCAAACACTTCAAGGTAAAACGATGATGATGAATAATTTCTTTACACGTTTGTTTAAAGGCTGTGTGGCTTTTTAGTAAACGTTCAGGGTGATGTTGCTCTTCACTCATTTTGTCACAGAACTGTGAAGCATTCATTTAAATAGCTAATCTCTGAGCCCAGCCCGCTCGGCTTTGCAGGCTTTATGATGAGATGGAATCTGCACCGGAGATGAGGGTTATGGGATGCCAGGGGCGTAAACATCCTATTTGCTTTTATAAGGTAATTAGAAAGCACTCTCAAAATGTATGAAGTCACGAGCAATCAGATTATATAACAGCAATACCTAGATGCTTTGTTTTAAAAGGACGTCGTGCTTGAGAAATGAGCAACCGCATGAAATGTAATGGATCTCATTTAAACCGCAGTACTTTATGAGATGGCTTACGCATTTACAATGTAATTGATCTCATTTGGATGCCACCACTTTATGAGATGGCTTAGTTATTTACAGGCATTGAATTCTACCTACAAGCGCAAAATGTTTAATAGAGGAATAATTAGGCACTGCAAAGGTAAACTAAAATGGATTGCCACACTTTGTAAAGTGCACTGTCATGTCTAATCTCTAAGACAAATGTTTTGCAAGTCACAACCAGTACTGGATTATTGTTGATTGTTGAACTTAGACATTTTCTAAATATTTTGTGCTTTTATGATATATTCAGTTGATAAGAGGCCCCAGGTCATTCAAGGATAAAACTTTATGATGTCAAATAATGACTAACAACTAGTCACTAAGCATGCATTTATGAAAACCAGAGCATGAAAATCAGACTTTTTCCATGTTTAAGTGCTATAATTGGGTCCCCAGTGCTTCTATCAACCTAGAAAACGTGAAAAAGATCAATCCACAGTAACTTAGTTTTGGTAAGCCATTTTCTGCAAGCATGTAAAAAATTAGGTCATTCAGATTTCGCCTGTTTTGTGAGGTTGGTAGCAAGGTAGGTAACAATACCGCCTCTTAATCTGCACTATCCAACCACAGCACTGCCATTTAGTGCAGAGAGAAATAAAAAATTTGACAGCACAATTGAGTTTCAATTACAAAGAACCACCATCATTGTGATCAGTGTTTGCACTTCATCCGCTCATTTGCATTTTAAATGACACACCCAAAATCTGGCACACTTTTGCTCAGGCCTACGAAGTGGCAATTTTAACATGCTATAATAAATTATACGTGGGGAACTTTAAGCTAAAACTTCACATTTGAACTCTGGGGACACCAAATATTTAGTTTACATCTTCAAAAAAAATCTCGTAATAGGACCCCTTTAAAACCTTTATTGTGTACTCTGTACACTAGGGGGTGGTTTCCCAGACAGGGATTAGCTTAAACCAGGACAAGACCTTAGTTAAATTAGAATATTCAAGTCATTTTTAAAAGCATAATTTATACATAAACACTACTGGTGTGCATCTTGAGACACAACACTCACACTGATATATTTTAAGATGTCTGAGCAAGTTATTTTCGATCAAGATAAAACTAGCATTCAAGTTAGTCTGGGACTAGGCCCTAAACCAGGGGTGGGCAACTCCTGGTCCTGAGGGCCAGTGTCCCTGCAGAGTTTAGCTCCAACCCTAATCAAACACAGCTGAAAAATCTAATTGAAGTCTTCAGGACTGTTTGGAAATGACATTCAGGTGTGTTCGAATAAGGTTGAAGCTAAACTCTGCAGGACTGTGGCCCTCGATGCCCACCCCTGCCCTAAACCCTGTCTGGGAATCTGCCCCTAGGGGGATTTTTAGCATTTATTTTAGTCTAATCCCTGTCTGGGAAACTTCCCCTATATGATATGTCAGAGCAAGTTGTTTTCGATCAAGACAACACTAACATTTAAGTTAATCTGAGACTAGGTTTAAGCCCTGTCTGGAAAACCCTCTACCTAAAATATTTATAGCAATTTATATTTCTATGTATAACTAATATATAATTGGCTTTACGTCGAGTAATGCTGGAAGTATAAACATGAAGAGATACATTTTCAATTTAAATGTGTTTGTACTGCAGTCATTTTTACAAGAAATCTTGTTTCATAGCAGCTTTAGGAATTCTGCCTTATAACCAAAGATATTTCTGGCAATTCTGCCAAAAACGTGAGATAAAGTGGACTGTAACAGGGCTCGCAAAAAAAAAAAAAAAAAACGCTGGTAGCCCTTTGGGCAGGCACGCTTTCATTTTTGGTAGCCCGAAATGAATACAAGAAGCCCGAATAAAAAATGTTTAATGTAGAATATTGATAAATCCTGGATTTCCATGTAAGCCAACTATTCCTGCCAATCCCCAGCTAACAATTTGGTTCCCAAAACGTTCCCCTAACATTAGTTTTTGGTTTTTAGAACGTCATTTTCCAAGGTTTTTGATTCCAAGGTACACTTTTTTGTCAGGATTCTGACAGATTCTTGTTTAGTGTTTTTATGTAGTTCAGTATGGCAGGGTTCTGACAGTACAACGCTTTGTGTGGGAACGCGTGGTCTCAGTATTGTTTGTATTGGACCACGTGTTTCCCGATAGTACAATAGTAGCTCTGTCAGGGTGAGGCAAGGCGGAAGAACCCAAGTGCAGACACGAGTACATGAAAACTGATATTTATTAAATTAACAAGAAACAAAAACCCACGAGGGGGCAAACAACATCAAGAAAACTAAACACTAACAGGACTAAACTTGACTTATCTAGACAGGATCTTCACAGGAACTCTACAAGGTAGAGATAAGCAAAACGATAGTAGACAGAACAACGGAAAGACTTTAAATAGGGGGAAATAATGAAGGGAACAGGTGAAAATAATAACACAAGCAAGGGAGTGGGGTAAAAGTGATGAGACACGTGAAACACATGGTTCAATACAAACAATTTTGGGACCATGCGTTTCCACACAAAACATTGTACTAGTGATGGCAGAATCTATTAAGACACATTATAAATAAATAATATAAATATAAAGTTTTCAATAGCATGTTTGGTTCTCCTCTTATTGATGAACTAGAATTGTAGTCTGTTAGTAAATCTGAAACTTCACCCTCAACCTCAAGTGCCACATTGCAGAACTATTAAGTAAAAAATGTATTAAGCAATGTGTTGGGCATGTGAGGGGGGCCACGTGTCACCACAAGCTACACAAAATAACAAGAGTCAAACTGATGATCCACTCTACAGTGCTCAGAGAAAACGTTTCTTCCTGTTTTCTTCAAAACAGCCGCATCATAATGACGCAAGCATGACCAGACAAGCATGATAATTGTCCTTGGATGACATGATAAAGAAGTGTTGCAACCCATTTCCAGTTACTTTACTCCAACCCGTTTGTACCATCTAAAATATTGAGCTTCCACAAGGCAACGTTACCATGCTTTTTAAAAACAAGTTTCAAATATTTATACCTCTACATGATAACCCTTCCACAAACCTTGCTAGACCAAGGTTAAAAGGGGTCTTTAAATGCCAGCCTGTCTGCCTAGATATGACTTAACAGCTTAAAATAACTTAAATAGAAGTTCAGATAACTAGAATCAGATCAGCAAAGTTTGAGATGGCCAACATATCAGATGCACAAAAACTAATTTGGCACTAGGGCTGCACGATTCTTGCTGAAATAAGTATCACGTTTTTTCTCCGTGGGAAACGAGATCACGATTCTCATTTTTTTCAACAAAAAGATTTATTGCACTCAAGTAAAAAAAAAGTGCTACAGGATAATAACATGTCTTAAAAGTATCTTGTTTTTATTCAAGAACCCTTAAGATAAGTAATTTAAAATTTGTTAGCTGTTAAACTTAAACAATGTTGACATTAATAAATAAGAATTAGAATAATAGCAGCTGTGCTTTTGTACACTCAAACTTGCCAACCTTAAAACTTTAAAAACGCGAACCCTTTAAAACACTAAACGATTAACATTTTGAGGCATCAGGGAGAAACGCAGGCATGTTACAATGTTACCCTCGTGTTAAAAACCCTTTCTGATGGGGAACTTGTGGCGGGGATACAGAGAACATTTCTCAATCTGAAGGTTGCAGCCTCTGGAAGTCGCATTTCTAAGCTCCATGTGTCATCAAGACGGTCTTATTTCAGAATATTAACAATTATAAAGTTGACCATTACTCTTAGTTAAAGGAATATTCCATTTTCTTAAAAGAAAAATCCAGATAATTTACTCACCACCATGTCATCCAAAATGTTGATGTCTTTCTTTGTTCAGTCGAGAAGAAATTATGTTTTTTGAGGAAAACATTGCAGGATTTTTCTCATTTTAATGGACTTTAATAGAGGCCAACATTTAATACTTAACTCAACACTTAACAGTTTTTTCAACGGAGTTTCAAAGGACTATAAACGATCCCAAACGAGGCATAAGGGTCTTATCTAGCAAAACGATTATCATTTTTGACAATAAAAATAACAAATATACACACTTAAACCACAACTTCTCGTCATGTAGATCCGGTCGTGATGCGCCAGCATGACCCCACGCAATACGCCATGACGTCAAGAGGTCACAGAGGACGAACGCGAAACTCCGCCCCAGTGTTTACAAGCTTCTTGAAAGAGGACCGTTCCTACGTTGTTGTATGTCAACTGATACTAATTAATGTCTTTGTGGCAGTTTATTGTTTAAAATGGTCCGCAAATGTGCGTTTTATATATGTAACACGTGACCTCCCCACGTCAATACGCATTTACGTTAGGTCGCACTGGACCGGACCTAGACGAAAAGTTGTGGTTTAAAAGTACATATTTTTTATTTTTCTTGTCAAAAATGACAATCGTATTGCTAGATAAGACCCTTATGCCTCGTTTGGGATCGTTTATAGACCTTTGAAACTCCGTTGAAAAAAACTGTTAAGTGTTGAGTTAAGTATTAAATGTTGGCCTCTATTAAAGTCCATTAAAATGAGAAAAATCCTGCAATGTTTTCCTCAAAAAACATAATTTCTTCTCGACTGAACAAAGAAAGACATCAACATTTTGGATGACATAGTGGTGAGTAAATTATCTGGATTTTTCTTTTAAGAAAATGGAATATTCCTTTAATTGTTGTAGTATGTTTATGACTTGCGAATGTAATGCTCAGTTAACTTAAACCAGGCTTGATGATGTATTCAGCCTGCATATGCAACCTCCGAAGGCTGAAGCCTTTCAATTAAGAATCATCCAAAGATTTTCCTTGCCTTTTTTCAGAACCTATATTGTTGCATAATTACTCTCCATCACTACCAGTATTTTCCACAATGGCGAAAGTATATGCAAGTGAATTTTTATAAATGACAATGATTGCATTCATGTATAAATCAAGCATAGCCGGACAGTAACGGAGTACTTGAGTACAGTATTTAATTAAAATTTTGAGATATTTGTACTTTACTCGAGTATCATTTTTGAGGAGGACTCATGACTTTACTAGTACATTTGAGAGGCAAATATTGTACTCTTTACTACACTACATTTCCATCCATAACTGTAAGAACCTGTTACTTCTAAAAAAAACAAAAAATAAATATCCCAGAAACCCTCAATTTGTTATTTCCCTTTTCTCAAATGTGATTGGATTGTGCAGGCGCCACTGATTGGGACAGCCTATCAGCAATCACCTTCAGTTTTCCGCCAAAGTCACAATGGTCAGATTTAGATAAGAGACGATACCATGGATGAAACAATGGATGAAGACGCAGCAGGTCCATCCTGGGAATGTGCCAAACCGTGGCCTCACCTTGCTAGACTATTTTAATTTTCTGAACAAGTTAATGATAGTTTTCACTTCAAGTGTTTGCTGTGTTTACCAAAACAAAAGTTTATCACCGCCTACAAACTTCAACCCCTTGAGCAGTAGGGATCCCTGGTGATCCCAGATTATTGTTGTCAAAACATCACACTCTTACTTGACTACAAATTCAGCATCACAAGACAGGCTTAAGACTCCAGCTTCGATATTTTACCACGGTTTATGATTAAACTGGTTTGCAGTGACATTAATTTCTTAATTTATGCCAGGAGTGCAAAATAAATCTGTAACGTCCGTTATTTTGATTAGAAATCATCACATCACTCAAACATTCATTCTCATCTTCTCCATTCAAATACACAGAATCCGCTAGGGCTATTAGTACAATGGTGCGCATATTTGGAGAAATGATGATTAATTATCACATGTTAGTAAAATATTTAGTCATACAGAATAACATTTCTATTCATTTTCCACTGAATTATGCGATCTGAAGAGCTCAAACAGCAAACAGAGCGAGATGTGTGTCCTCTTCCTGATTTGCGTCAGATTTGACCTCAGAGCTCTATCATTTGCTGTAGCTGTCAATCATCTCACATGGTTCAACGTGCACTGTGACAATAGTAATGCAATATTTAGAAAATGTACTCTTGATACTCAAGTACTTTTAAAAACAAGTACTTCAGTACTTTTACTCAAGTAGACATCTGACTGTAGTACTTTTACTTGTACTTGAGTAAAATTTAACAAGGGGTATCGGTACTTTTACTCAATTAATGAAGCTCTGTACTCTGTCTGCCTCTGAATTCGAGATCATGATTCTTTTTTCGATTAATCATGCAGACCTAATATTGGCACACACAGAAATGAATCATTTTAGTCTCGGCTCTTGAAGGAACCTAAACATAAAGTTGAGAAAGTTTCAGAGACAAAATAAGAACAAGACAGGAACACCTTGTCTGGCATATCTGACCACTGAAAGGCAGAACTGAAATTCAGCATGGCAGGCCGCAGGCAGAACAATAATTTTGATGGTTACATTACCGCTATTATGACAAACAGATAAATGGGCAGATATATGACTAAACATAACATATAATGGCCTTTTAGTGAACACTACAGCATTATGTCTTGAATAATGGTAACACACATTAAAAAATTTTATGCATATTTAACAACTTTTTTAAATCATCAAAACTTGTAATTTTACACAGATATGGGAATTACTGTGAGCATTGATACTTCTAATTTGCTTTTTTTTAAACATTATATCATAGCACAATTTTAACCCAACAATGGTGTTAAATTATGAACTTGCACATGATGCCTCTTAACACACTTAAAATACCAAAGACATATGATCACCAATAAAAACTAGATTTTCACCACAGGGAGACTTTAAGTCATAAATAATGTAAAACTCCTCACTGTACGCTTTCCTCAGTTATGAGTGAAACAAACGACCCGTGCAGGACATTTCTGCGGGCGTCTCTTGCTGCACTGAAACAGCAACGCTTTCATTAGAGCACTGTAATTCATATGGTCTATTGATCTGTCTGCAGTTTATGATGGCGGAAACGGGAGCGCCTTCAAATTAAAGAGAGTCAAAATGATCCGAATGCTCAAGCTATTCAATAGCCTAGTGAAAACGAGAAAAGTGATACAGGAAAAAAATCAATTCGGCAGCACATGCCTAAATAATTCCAAGGTAGGAGTTTATCTTTGTTCCTCTTTGAGTCAACACCTCCATAAAAAGGATCGGGATGAGCGCAATCATGCTCGGCTTAAAATTCCACAACTGAAGATCCCACCTTGTGCCGCCTTTCCGAAGGCCTGATGCAACTTGAGAGCAAATTCATCATTGCACATGCTGTCACTCAAGTACCCTCAAACGGGGTATGATTCATGCCAGTGCGTAATTTAACACTATAAAAAGAGCTAGAAAAACAACTTGATAACTTAAAGCACCACTTATCGCGTTAATGTTTTTTAGGTGCGTTAGAGGTGCATTTCAATCTAAAGTGGTCTTACTCAGTCAGTATTAAATATATCAACATTTTCTTTACATTACATGTAGAAAAAAAAAATCACAATAAAGACTAGCTGGGTCTAGCACATATGGACAGCTGAAGTGCTCAAATTCCCTGCCTTCTCTTTCTGCACGCCTGAAAATGAAGGAGCTCTTGTTTCATGACTGATTCATGATGACATATAAATAAGCTCTTTGACTATTGCCGGCATGTTGAAATTCTACAGAAGTCTTGTGTTATAATCCTTATAAATAGCATGGTGACCTAAAGGTCAAAGTTATCAGTGACATTCAGAGGAAAGGCTTTCTTTAAGCCCATGTAAGTGTTTAAGTGGAAATGCGTTTTACTTGATTGTAAAAGATAAAAGAATAGACATCAGTGGATTTGCCCTTTTGTCCAGAAGCTCGCAGATGCGGCCGGCCATCAAACCATAAATCGGCTACAAGCCAAGCAAATCCCTTCCACTGTGAGGGATAGAGAAAGGCCTTAGCCAGGTGACGGTGAGAAAACATAACACAAAATAAATGCATTATTTTTAATAAAATACTGAATGGTACACAACTACCTGATATAATGAGTAACATTATATTGTTAAATGCAATATAAACAAAAACTGCTGAACACACTGTGTGCAACTGTGTGTGTGTTGGCACTGAACTCATGGTATTGCATTCACTCTGCAGGCGACTGATTCAGCCCTAATTCCAACCATCTCACAAGCTGTCAGTCACACACACACACGCGCGCACGCACACAGACAAACACACATACGCACGACTGATTTAATAGAGTCTTCCATAAGGGCTTTCCTTAAAAATAGCTGGGTTTCCATAACCCTCATTTCATGCACATTTTAAAGTATTGCATAAGAAACGAGTGATTGAAACGCCTAATTTTGAATAAAAAATTTTTATGCTCGCTTCCTCAGCTGACGTTGTCTTTCCCATATATAGGGCTCGATGTCTTCGTTATGTCCTTACTGCTAGTGCCTTCATCAAAAAGTCTAAATGCAGTCATGTCTCTATTTTCAAAGCATGACTGGTTTTATTACTTTTGGTTACTAGGTTACCAATAACACTGTCATTTGCTTTGACAACTTTATGAAAACGCCCCTATTTCGCATTTGTTCGTTTTTCCTTTTTTGGGGGAATTAAAAAAAAGATTGGTTTGGATGAAAGCACAGCAATAGTGACACACCTTAACTATCCAGGAGGCAAGAAAGCAGACAGCTTTTGATCATGTCGGTGCAGAAAAATAGTAAATCCTCTTCCCGTTGGGAATTTCAGTATAAAGAAATTTGCAGCTTCACCTTCCCAAGCTTGTTTTGACAACTTCTGTGAATTTTCCAGTTCTTTGGCTTATAAAGATTTTAATTAAGATACGGAGTTAAATATCTGATCTACCGAAAGTACTGCAAGTAAAGACAGTTAAAGCGATGATCAATCACAAAAGCGAAATAATTGTGTGACTTTTTAAAATTAAAATCATTTCTCATTCAAATCCGATTACCCATAGCTGAAAGAGCATACGGTGTTAAAAACCTAAGGGCACGTAAAGCAGATTAAGCAATCCAAGGAAAGTTGGAGCAGAGATCATTTGAGCTAATTTTGATAAGAACATTTTCTGCACTTTATAAAATGACAGTATATACGGAAAAGAAGTGCAGTACAAAAAGCTCACATAACATACATACGTTGTTTTGGCTTATCTTATGTTAATCTTGAGTATCTAGAGTAGTATTACATTCTTTATAGGTCCAAAGAGTCTTAAGTTATATCAGATTTATAAAAGACAAATCAGCTGTACAGATTCTTTCCGAATAAACCCAAGCTCCTGGAGGCGTATCTGGGCGGAGGGAGTCACGAGCAAACAACATACACAAAACAATATGATTAACTAGATGTTTGTGTCATTTACATTATATGCACTTACGCGCCGATTGCCAACAAAACAGACATCTGATGCAGTTTTATGTACCGTCTGTGACTCATGACCCTAATAGGACAGGACAGCCCCTTTTCAACTAAATCCAGCGTTAAACAAACACACTTGCACAACTTAGCTGCTACCCTGGATAAACAAACTATATCCATTGTTCCCATAATGCTGGATTTATCTGGAAGCTGAGCTTAAATTTTCCTCACAAAAAACACACTTCTCTGGTGACGTTGATTTCATGTCAGCTCTTGGTTGGTGTGTGTGAGCGCTATTCCAGTTAAAGTGCCCATATAAGGACTTCCACTGTACTTCCTTCACTGAAATTGCCCATAAAAAAACTAAAGCAAGAGCATTACATATGTTTTACATAAGTGTTTGCTGTGTTTACCAAAACAAAACTTTATCACCGCCTACAAAATTCAACCCCTTGAGCGGCAGGGATCCCTGGTGATCCCAGATTATTGTTGTCAAAACATCACACTCTTACTTGACTACAAATTCAGCATCACAAGACAGGCTTAAGACTCCAGCTTCGATATTTTACCACTGTTTATGATTAAACTGGTTTGCAGTGACATTAATTTCTTAAAATTCAGTCCTAAAATAAATCTGTAACGTTCGTTATTTTGAATAGAAATCATCACATCACTCAAACATTCATTCTCATCTTCTCCATTCAAATACACAGAATCCGCTAGGGCTATTAGTACAATGGTGCGCATATTTGGAGAAATGATGATTAATTATCACATGTTAGTAAAATATTTAGTCATACAGAATAACATTTCTATTCATTTTCCACTGAATTATGCGATCTGAAGAGCTCAAACAGCAAACAGAGCGAGATGTGTGTCCTCTTCCTGATTTGCGTCAGATTTGACCTCAGAGCTCTATCATTTGCTGTAGCTGTCAATCATCTCACATGGTTCAACGTGCACTGTGACAATAGTAATGCAATATTTAGAAAAGTACTCTTTATACTCAAGTACTTTTAAAAACAAGTACTTCAGTACTTTTACTCAAGTAGACATCTGACTGTAGTACTTTTACTGGAGTAAAATTTAACAAGGGGTATCGGTACTTTACTCAAGTAATGAAGCTTTGTACTCTGTCTGCCTCTGAATTCGAGATCATGATTCTTTTTTCGATTAATCATGCAGACCTAATATTGGCACATACAGAAATGAATAATTTTAGTCTTGGCTCTTGACACTACCTAAACATAAAGTCGAGAAAGTTTCAGAGACAAAACAAAAACAAGACAGGAACCCCTTGTCTGACATATCTGACCACTGAAAGGCAGAACTAAAATTCAGCATGGCAGGCCGCATGCAGAACAATAATTTTGATGGTTACATTACCGCTATTATGACAAACAGATAAATGGGCAGATATATGACTAAACATAACACATAATGACCTTCTAGTGAACACTAAAGCATTATGTCTTGAATAATGGTAACACACATTAAATTTTTTTATGCATATTTAACAACTTTTTTAAATCATCAATTACTGTGAGCATTGATACTTCTAATTTGCATTTTTTTAAAAACATTATATCATAGCACAATTTTAACCCAACAATGGTGTTAAATTATGAACTTGCACATGATGCCTCTTAACACACTTAAAACACCAAAGACATATGATCACCAATAAAAACTAGATTTTCACCACAGGGAGACTTTAAGTCATAAATAATGTAGAACTCCTCACTGTACGCTTTCCTCAGTTATGAGTGAAACAAACGACCCGTGCAGGACATTTCTGCGGGCGTCTCTTGCTGCACTGAAACAGCAACGCTTTCATTAGAGCACTGTAATTCATATGGTCTATTGATCTGTCTGCAGTTTATGATGGCGGAAACAGGAGCGCCTTCAAATTAAAAAGAGTCAAAATGATCCGAATGCTCAAGCTATTCAATATCCCAGTGAAAACGAGAAAAGTGATACAGGAAAAAAAATCAATTCGGCAGCACATGCCTAAATAATTCCAAGGTAGGAGTTCATCTTTGTTCCTCTTTGAGTCAACACCTCCATAAAAAGGATCGGGATGAGCGCAATCATGCTCGGCTTAAAAATTCCACAACTGAAGATCCCACCTTGTGCCGCCTTTCCGGAGGCCTGATGCAACTTGAGAGCAAATTCATCATTGCACATGCTGTCACTCAAGTACCCTCAAACGGGGTATGATTCATGCCAGTGCGTAATTTAACACTATAAAAAGAGCTAGAAAAACAACTTGATAACTTAAAGCACCACTTATCGCGTTAATGTTTTTTAGGTGCATTAGAGGTGCATTTGAATCTGAAGTGGTCTTACTCAGTCAGTATTAAATATATCAACATTTTATTCTCACAGAATGTTCTTTAAATTACATGTAGAAAAAAAAATCACAATAAAGACTAGCTGGGTCTAGCACATATGGACAGCTGAAGTGCTCAAATTCCCTGCCTTCTCTTTCTGCACGCCTGAAAATGAAGGAGCTCTTGTTTCATGACTGATTCATGATGACATATAAATAAGCTCTTTGACTATTGCCGGCATGTTGAAATTCTACAGAAGTCTTGTGTTATAATCCTTATAAATAGCATGGTGACCTAAAGGTCAAAGTTATCAGTGACATTCAGAGGAAAGGCTTTCTTTAAGCCCATGTAAGTGTTTAAGTGGAAATGCGTTTTACTTGATTGTAAAAGATAAAAGAATAGACATCAGTGGATTTGCCCTTTTGTCCAGAAGCTCGCAGATGCGGCCGGCCATCAAACCATAAATCGGCTACAAGCCAAGCAAATCCCTTCCACTGTGAGGGATAGAGAAAGGCCTCAGACAAACACACATACGCACGACTGATTTAATAGAGTCTTCCATAAGGGCTTTCCTTAAAAATAGCTGGGTTTCCATAACCCTCATTTCATGCACATTTTAAAGTATTGCATAAGAAACGAGTGATTGAAACGCCTAATTTTGAATAAAAAATTTTTATGCTCGCTTCCTCAGCTGACGTTGTCTTTCCCATATATAGGGCTCGATGTCTTCGTTATGTCCTTACTGCTAGTGCCTTCATCAAAAAGTCTAAATGCAGTCATGTCTCTATTTTCAAAGCATGACTGGTTTTATTACTTTTGGTTACTAGGTTACCAATAACACTGTCATTTGCTTTGACAACTTTATGAAAACGCCCCTATTTCGCATTTGTTCGTTTTTCCTTTTTTGGGGGAATTAAAAAAAAGATTGGTTTGGATGAAAGCACAGCAATAGTGACACACCTTAACTATCCAGGAGGCAAGAAAGCAGACAGCTTTTGATCATGTCGGTGCAGAAAAATAGTAAATCCTCTTCCCGTTGGGAATTTCAGTATAAAGAAATTTGCAGCTTCACCTTCCCAAGCTTGTTTTGACAACTTCTGTGAATTTTCCAGTTCTTTGGCTTATAAAGATTTTAATTAAGATACGGAGTTAAATATCTGATCTACCGAAAGTACTGCAAGTAAAGACAGTTAAAGCGATGATCAATCACAAAAGCGAAATAATTGTGTGACTTTTTAAAATTAAAATCATTTCTCATTCAAATCCGATTACCCATAGCTGAAAGAGCATACGGTGTTAAAAACCTAAGGGCACGTAAAGCAGATTAAGCAATCCAAGGAAAGTTGGAGCAGAGATCATTTGAGCTAATTTTGATAAGAACATTTTCTGCACTTTATAAAATGACAGTATATACGGAAAAGAAGTGCAGTACAAAAAGCTCACATAACATACATACGTTGTTTTGGCTTATCTTATGTTAATCTTGAGTATCTAGAGTAGTATTACATTCTTTATAGGTCCAAAGAGTCTTAAGTTATATCAGATTTATAAAAGACAAATCAGCTGTACAGATTCTTTCCGAATAAACCCAAGCTCCTGGAGGCGTATCTGGGCGGAGGGAGTCACGAGCAAACAACATACACAAAACAATATGATTAACTAGATGTTTGTGTCATTTACATTATATGCACTTACGCGCCGATTGCCAACAAAACAGACATCTGATGCAGTTTTATGTACCGTCTGTGACTCATGACCCTAATAGGACAGGACAGCCCCTTTTCAACTAAATCCAGCGTTAAACAAACACACTTGCACAACTTAGCTGCTACCCTGGATAAACAAACTATATCCATTGTTCCCATAATGCTGGATTTATCTGGAAGCTGAGCTTAAATTTTCCTCACAAAAAACACACTTCTCTGGTGACGTTGATTTCATGTCAGCTCTTGGTTGGTGTGTGTGAGCGCTATTCCAGTTAAAGTGCCCATATAAGGACTTCCACTGTACTTCCTTCACTGAAATTGCCCATAAAAAAACTAAAGCAAGAGCATTACATATGAATTTTTCATGTTCAAAAAAAAAAACTTTGATACTAGTACGAACCCTGCAGGGCTCCAGACTAACGTTTTTCACTAGGAGCACAGTGGCCCCCAACTGAAAATTTTAGGGGCGCAACCAGAAAATTTAGGGGCACACACTGTAATTTAACAAGCTAACCAAATATTCACATTTCTACTAATTTCCACTGTATTACTAATAAATACTTGATGATAGATGCAAAAATTACAATGTGCCGTTTCAAATTCAGTGTCACGTTTTATTGTGCACTTTTGGAAAAAAAGGTCAAATTTACTGGTTGCACATGTGCTGCTGGATGTAAAATTCAGTGGCACACTCTCAAATTTTAGGGGCAAAATGCCACCATTTGGGGGCAGTCTGGAGCCCTGCCCTGGCGAAGTTCAAAAATACTCTAACTCTTAAAGCAACACTATGTAGTTTCCATGTAAAAATGACTTACAGCTCCCCCATGTGGTTGAAAAGCGCAACAGTGCCTGGTATCAGACACTCTTATGCAGGCAGGGGGAAGGGCTTGGCTGTGTTTCCTACCCTCCACCGCCACTTTCAGAGTGTGCTTGTAGCAGCTAGGAGGCTGCTCAGGTTGCAGCAACAGTACAATTTGTCCAGTTAAAAGTTGTTCTATCACTGAAATAATTTTAGAGACATTATTTAAAGGTTAAAAAACTACATAGTGTTGCTTTAATTTTCTGAGAGCAATGCTTCTTGAGGTGAGGGAAGACACAGCAGAGAGTCACATGAGTACACAACCTCACCTGTAGTCATACTAGGCTCCATCTGTTCCACAGGAAACATAAATGAACTTTGACCTTGAGAACAGCGGTCCAGAAACACACAGGATACCTGGGCACAGTATGATGTCTGGTACTCAAACAGGACTACACAGAGAGTCTCCCAACTGCTCTTATTTTATATATTGGCCATCACACCCAGATAGCTACCCACAAAACACAATTCACTGATTTCACCACACACAAACACATACACACACACACAAATTGAGGCCTTAAAATAGCAGCCACCTGGCTATACCTGGCTTAGCCTTGTAAAGCTTTAAGGTATCCAGATTTGACTCAAGATAGATACATGCTTTTAGTTGCTTTAAAACAAAATTGTTTCATGTTATCCTAACATGCCTATTCAATACAGAGTTGATCAAATTTCAGGTAACGCTCCTTTGTAAGGCAATGTTGACTTATCAAAGCAGACAAGTATCAACCTGATCCCATTGGAATGTGCACATATTTTACGTGGTTGGCTAACCTGTGCAGGGCTCCAGACTAACTTTTTTCACTAGGAGCACAGTGGCCCCCAGCTGAAAATTTTAGGGGCGCAACCAGAAAATTTAGGGGCACATACCGTAAATCAACATGCCAACCAAATATTCACATTTCTACGAAGTAATACACTGTATTACTAATAAATACTTTGATGATAGATGAAGTACAATGTCCTGTTTTAAATTCAGTGTCACATCACAAAAAATAGGTCAAATTTACTGGTCGCACATGTGCGACTGGATGTAAAATTCAGTGGCGCACACTTAAATTTTGGTGGCAAAATGCGTACACAATGGATATAGTTTGTTTTCCAGGGTAGTAGCAGTGTTGTGCAAGTGTGTATGTTTAACGCTGGATTTAGTTGAAAAGGGGCTGTCCTGTCCCGTTCGGGTCATGAGTTGCAGACGGTACGTAAAACTGCATCAGATGTCTGTTTTGTTTGCAGTCGGTGCGTAAGTGCATATAATGTACGTGACATGTACGCATGTACTAGGGATGCTCCGATCGATCGGCAGCCGATCGGTATCGGCCGATAATGGCATTAAATGACTCGATCGGTGCTAGCTAAATCTGCCGATCTCATAAACCGATCTTTCTGTTTACTTTTGTCATCAAAAGGATCCTGAATGCGGTTGCAATTAAAGACATTTTTTACGTAGGCGGTGGCTGAACGCAGTCAAGCAGCTGTGAGGAAAATAAAAGTTTAAACGCTCAAAACGTTAAGACGCATGCAAATAAGAAACTTTTGGCATGAGGATGCAATTGTCCGTGATAGAGATGTGTTGTATACGCTGTTTGATGGGGATGTGAAGACGCCTCGCGCTGTTTACCGAAGCGCGTCCTCATACGCATATCTCTGTAAAGGCAAAGAGAGACATACAAATCTGCACGCTGCACATGAGCAACAGGTTGTAAAAATGCTTAAGATGCTTTACAACCTGTTGCTCATGTGCAGCGTGCAGATTTGTATGTCTCTCTTTGCCTTTAGATATGCGTATGAGGACGCGCTTCGGTAAACAGCGCGAGGCGTCTTCACATCCCCATCAAACAGCGTATACAACACATATCTATCACGGACAATTGCATCCTCATGCCAAAAGTTTTTTATTTGCATGCGTCTTAAAGTTTTGAGCGTTTAAACTTTTATTTTCCTCACAGCTGCTTGTCTCCGTTCAGCCGCCGCCCACACACACAGAAGCCTGTCATCAGTGCACGTGAACAGAGCGATCTCTCTCTTACGTCTTAAAGCTGCAGTAACCTAATTAATCTCTCAATAAAATCACTCTCTGCTCTTGACTAAAGAATTTTTATACTGCATACGAATGCGTGTATATTTAATTAATACAGTAAAGTCTGTGAAGTGTTTTATTTTCAGTACTTTTAGGAGACATAAGCCTTTTTAAAGCCATATTAAATTTCTCTTTGCAGAATAAATATTTGTTGTGCTTATTTATTTGAGTCTCTATTAAAACAATAATATACCTAATTACTGCAAGTAATATAACAAAGGCAACATCCGTGGTATTATTTTATTTAGAAAGATTGTAACAGTTAGTCATCAAAGAGCTTGCATATCAGCTTTTTAAAAAAAATCGGTATCGGAATCGGTATCGGCCGATCACAAAGATTACAAATCGGTGATCGGTATCGGCTGCAAAAATCCTGATCGGAGCATCCCTAGCATGTACGTGTGTAAATACAAATTAAGGTAATCAGTAACTTTTTTTACGGAAAAATCATTTAAATGAAACCCTATCCCTATACTCAAAGTCTCCGGGTTGAAAACACATCTTACGTACAATTGAGATCGTATAAATTTATACAAATTGACCACACCGTAAAATGTGTATGAATGTCATGATATGATGTTGCAAGTACTCAAACATGCATACAATTAAAGCAACACCACAAGTAAAAAAGAACCATTTGCATGCTTATTTACATTTGTGACAAAACCAGGCTAAAGTGTCATAATATCAAATTATGAGATTACGAGCCAAAACAGTAAATCACAAAAAAAATACTTTATTAAAAATTACTTAATAACTTGGTTTTATGGGCACATTTAAGGCCTACTAACAGTCTACCCTTTTTGATGCTGCTATGATTGAACTGTCTTGCACTAGCATGCCATTTGCACAATTTTGATGTTTGGAAACTTAGTCTAGTTCTGTATATGTCTTTGTCTTCACCGTGGGATGGAGAGAAACATAATTTCGAATGCTTTGTATGTTTGAAACAGGTGAAGAATCAACAATAAAGAAATAATCAATAATCAATCAATAATAAAATCATGCACTTAATAATTACTTGTATTAAGCTGTTTGAATTCTTTGTATCATAAAACAGATCATTTCAAAGCAACTTTACAGTGGAAGACATGCTTTTAGGTTACAAAACCAGAAATTTCTGTTAACAAAAGGTGATTTCTGAAATGACGGACAATTCTAGGAAGTCCATTAGTGCAATTAGTAGAAATTACTACCTTGTGTTCCCTGGAAGTCAAACCCTTGAACTTGCTAATGCAATGCTCTATCCAGTGAGCTTGAGGAACAGTAACTGAATTGGCAATGGCAACTAATTCAAAACTAAGTTTTTCTTAGCACTTTGCGTACATGCATAAATGCAGAACTACATGTGGTGAGGTGCATAAGAAGCTTGGCACAACAACTCTAACCCTCAACAAGTGTGCATCACAAGTTTCTGCAGTGGTTACATTTTATGTGTGAGGTTTCCTTCATTACGTACAACAGCCTCTAGATAGTTAGGGCAACTAAAAGAAAAATATTCCTTTACAAGAAAACTTCAACTAGACGATAGCACAAAGGGTATCAATGAAACATGGAGAAGTCTAGAAAACAATGACTGCAAATGATACAAAGTTAAAAAGATGTGAACAGCAGTGAAAAGTGATGGTCAGACAGATTGTTCACATATTTATCTAAGTATAAACGAATGGCTGATGGAACAAAAGACTTGTTGTCTTCTTTTCATGCATCATGGTGCAATCCTTTTGTCAATTAATGTACTCTTTTGTTTAAAGCTGTTTGCCAAGTAAAGGCCGGTATTCATTCTGCATGATTCATAATGAGTACAGACTGGAAAGCAATTACCTTTCAGCAACTATATGTCCAGTGTGATAATTCAATTCCAAGTAAGCTTATAAAAAACTAAAATAAAGATCACAGCACTGCCAATCAGTAATAGACAGTTCACACCTCAAATATTTTTGGGTTTAGATTTTTATATTAGTACAATAATACAATTACTTTTTTCTCATTTGTTTTATTATAAAATCCTAAAGGGTTAGTTCATCCCAGAATGAAATGTTTGTCATTAATTACACTCATGTAGTTCATCTTTGGCACATAAATTAATATAATGAAACCTGAGAGCTTTTTGAGCCCACATAAACTGCAAAGCAACTCACAACTTTCAAGGCTCAGAAAGGAATATAACCCCATTCACACAGCACGTTCCAAAGAAAATTTCCGTAAAAATAGGCTTCTGTCCAAAAACAAACACATCCTGTCTAGGATCGCTTCCATAAAGTGGACCTAGTAACATTGGCTTAACATTCACCGAAAGCATTCTGTGTGAACAAGAGGCAAGAACAATGCCGTAACGGGCGTGCCGTAGTGAGGACGCACGTGTCAAGTTATGGTTTAGCTCTTTGACACAGGGATTTAAACACAGATTCACCACGAGAAATGTTGGCAAACTGGACTGAAGCAGAGATCAGGGAGCTCATCACTATCCACGCTGAAGCGGAGATCGTTCACCAGCATGACAGAACAGCGCATCACGCACTTCTTACTCGAGATGAAAATCACGAATAAGCAAACTTCAGACGCTGTGGAAAAAACTACAAAGTATGTGACTTTAAATCACCCTGATCTCACGAATTTCCGTGGGATAGTCACGGAATTTTTTTGCTCATTTTTCCGTAGCATTCTCACGGATCTCCGCATTTTTCCGTGGCCCTGCTACGGACTGTCTTTTTCCGTGGCATTCTCACGGATTGGTAACTCAACTGTTTTGTCCTATTTTCTTACAATTTTTGCTTCGGTTTAGGGTAAGATTTACATGAAATGACATCCCTACCCAAACCCAACTCTAAGCCTAACGCCAGGAGACAATTGTTTAAAGTTTAGAAAATATAAAAGAATAAATCAGAATTTTTTTTATAAACCAATACTTGAAAGTGACATACTAATGCAAACACCAAATCTAACCCTAGATCGAAGTGAAAATGGTTTTAAAATAGGAAAAAGCAGTTGAGTAACCAATCCGTGAGAATGCCACGGAAAAAGACATTCCAAAGCAGGGCCATGGAAAAATGCGGAGATCCGTGAGAATGTCACGGAAAAATGAGCAAAACATTCCGTGAATATCCCACAGAACTTTGTGAGATAAGGTTGTTTCAAATACACCACAGGTCTTTACAAGATCTTTACAGTATGTGTGTGAATGCACGCACAGATTCCAGACAATCTTTGGCAGTGGGAATAAACAAAAAAACGATCCTGAACTAATCCCAGACGCATTTTCTGTGTATTTTCCGTAATCTCTGTGATGAATACAAACAGTGTTTTCACACAGAGTATTATTTTATTTACCACAAAACATAATGAGCTTAATCCTCTATGAACTTCTGTAAACAAGAACTCAGTTATATGCTTTGGTCAAACATAAATCAATATATAAATTAAAATTAAACTATATTAACAGAGTTTAGTTAGATTAACTAAACTCCCTTTGCGCGAGATAGCTTGTAATGTGCGCATATTCCTTCTCACACGCACCTGGACTTGTTTTGTGTGCATCTTGGACTCTTGCTTGGACCTGAACGCACGCAGCATGGACTCCTAGCACCTAAACTTATACCCCGCAGCACTGACATTTCCTAGCACTAAAGATCATAGTATATATTTTCAACTGCATACAAAATATAAACGCCTCAATAAATAAACAAACCAGAGCATCTCTGCTTTTTGTTCTGAGTTTCCATGAAATGACATTGTGACAGATATAGGAAAAGTGGTTTTCCAGGTGCTAAAGTGTAAGAGCTAACAGCAAGCTAAACCCAGGCCTGAAGAAAGATCCAGGAAAGCACAAATCTTCTCAGCAGTTGTCTCTAACAAATGAACCAGAGCTCTGCATTACAAAGACATCTTTCTACCTTCACTCACAGCAGGGTGAAGGCTTCAGAAGGCATTCCTGTGAGCAGCAAGGTCTCTGCACAGCATATACTATTTACAAGCCAGTACGTGGCAGGTTTACCCATATATTCTGCTTAAAATTATCATAGCAAACAGGAAGAAAACAAAAGAGCAGGCTGCCACAAAAGTTACATGCATGACCACAAACCGAGAAGTCTGACACATAAGCATAGCTTTACATATAAGTTTGGGGGGCCAGACTGGTCTATCATATGATCTTTACCAGAACAAGTGCTATGATTTTTACTGCAAACTAGAATATTAAAATGAAAAATATTTTCGATGACATTAAAATAATATAGACTGGATGTTAGATAAGAATAAAACCTGTTAATGGATTTCATTTTTTGTAGTTGTAACATCTGTGCTACTCTTATCAGATGAGGCACTTCCTGCACCAGAGAAATGGCAATTACCTGTTAACGTCACCACAGCGTGACCTACTCGCGCCTAAGCTCGGGGGTTTACAAGCTCGCTGTAAAACTCAATAACACTCGCTTTGTGTACTTCTAATTGAAGTTCATTCAGCTTCATTAAGGTCTAAAGCCAACCCAGATAAATTTACCCTCTTGCATGGAGGGGTCTGACCCAGAACTTCAGTGTTTGCTGTCATCTGAAATTACATTCTCCTTTCTCCCCTGGGTAAGAGTCTGGCCGCCAGTGCGCAGTGGCTGCCCCTGACACGACATCCCATTAGACAGCACCACAGAAAGCGGGGCAAAGCTTTCCATGTAGTGGCATCCATCCCTCAGTCACAGTAATGCACGGCTTGGCAGCTTCATGCTTCACCAGACATGGAAACACTGGGCTGCCGAGGCTTTATTTGCAAGTGTAAAAATATGACCTGTGCAAAGCCAAAACAGATCTGTGAACTTGCAAAGATGTCAAAACTGCTGTGATTCACATTTCCGCAATTGGCGAAGGCTTTTCCGAAGCAACTTACAATGCATTCAATGCATTTTATCAATATGTGTGTTGTACTTTTAAAATCGAAGCCGCAATGAAATCCGTCCCCAAATTCAGTTTTATTATTCTAAAATTCAGTTTTCACTCTTCTGAAGTCTTTTAGCTAAATTTCAGTTATCAAAAATCATATCTCTTCAACTGAAAGCATTAAACAAATAAACAATTTATTGAAAGTTTTAATTAAAATTACAGGCCGATGTATGTTAAGTGTCACAGTAACCGCAATGTACTTCAACTGCTACTGACAAGCAACTAAATGTTTGTTTTTTCTTTTAATCATAAGACTATATTCATCTTGTTTTACTTTTTAGGAATCTGTATTAATTGTTAATTTATTGCTACTGTTAAATCTTTCATAACAAATATATCACTGGACGTGTGCGCCAGCAAGGCAGACGTGGGAAGAATGTATACCGTGCCTTTAGTCTGCTGTGTTTCTGAAGAAAACCTGCTTGCCCTGTCTGCAATGCATAACGAGAAACTGACGTACCTTTCTTTACATCCAACATTAAACAAAAGGAAAATGTTTCCGCGGATTACTGTCATTTACCGATTAATGAAACAAAAAAACTAGCATTTGAAAATGAGCTATAATTGTTTTTAAAAATAACTGGAAATGAATGTAAAATTTGCCGAATTCCATTTTTATGCTTAGACTCCGTGATTCGGTCCGTGTTTTCCACATTGCAGAAATCATAGTGCCCTACTCTACCAACTGAGCAACAGGATTTATTGTGAATGTAAATGTGCATTTAAAACCCCCTGGTTTTAAGAGCTGAATGATATATTTGGGTGATTCTCGCAAAATTAGACTTATGTCATGAAACATTTTGATCAAAAAAGTAAATTCTATCAAAATAAGAACCATACATTTACAAACATCTCTTCATGTATTTACACATAATTTCAAATGAGATCATACAAACCAATTTTGCTGAGTTTTCCACATTTAAGAGGAAAATTTTCATTACTGCAACGTTCCCATGACTGAATTTGGGTTCTTTGACATGGAAATATTTATAATTAAAAAAATCTAAAAAATAAAAAGCTTCAGTGCATGTTATACTATAAACATTTACAGTAAAGAAACATGTGGTATTTGGTGATCAATGGTAAATGTAGAGACAATAATAAGGAATATAAATGTGTCCAAGACCAATTTTCTCATCCTCCGTACCAATTTTCAATCATTGTTTAAGCCCTCAAGGAACTAACATTAAAAAAAAAAAATCGTTGGAAGGGACATAATTGACTGTGACACACAAGATGGCTACCAGGTAAGCAGTTCTTATTTTTTCTCTCCAGATAAAAGTTGAAATTTTGTTTGTCATTAGGCTTGTTGCGATAGTCGGTGAAACGGTGATTACCGGTGCTTCAGCCTCTCACCGGTTAGATCACTTGCCCACCGCGACACCGTCTTTCACCGTCGTTTTGATATTTTCTTGTAATTAAATAATTTAGTTTCGTTAGAGAGCGCAAACACTTACAACTGAATGTGTCTGCTCCCTGAATTCAGCGAAGCTGAACGCGCATCACGTCACAGAGCAGATTTCATTTCTTTCAGACAGAGTTTGTGAGGCTTGCGTCATCACAGAGCAGCGGCTGCGGGTGTCAGATTTCATTTATTCCTATCAGACTGCGCCGAGCAGACGATGGCAGAAGCCACGTGCTTACTCGTTTTTGTTATAAGATACATATATGATGTTTAATATAGGCGAGATCGTTTTGTTGTTGTGTTTTTCATTAAGAATAATAATAAACCCATCATTCCAGCAGTGCTTTATGGAGGAATAGCCGGTCCCGGTTGCTCTGCTTGGGACTGGCGGGTTTCTGTCAGAAGTACCTGCGCACATTGACTCAAGCACTTAAACCAGCTGTTGCACTCGCTTGGCACGCAAATTCATACGCGATTTAACGCAGCGTACGCGAGCGCTGGATTTAAACAACAGTTGCATCTAATTCAAAAGTGAAAGTAAAATGCGAACTTCTGTGCATTTATAAGCAACTCCCACCCGGTGAAACCGGTAAAACCGGGTTTGTCACGCGCTGATTAACCGGTGGGAAAATTCTGTCACCGCAACAACCCTATTTGTCATAGTACCTACTAGACAACTTTTTAGTTCTCATTACCGAAACATGAGTTTGTAAATGCATATTTAATGTAATATCATGTTGCGGTAATGGTAATTTTTTATAATGACACCTTGTAAATCTGGATTCCAATTTGTTGCGATGACGCGCATGCATTTTTGTTTATTATACGCTCATGTGAGCGTGTGACATGCCATTCTTTTATGCTGGAATGATCCCCTCTTCAGCGCATTGTGGCGAGCTACCTGACATCTGCTTCAGTCCTGTTTGCAGACATTTTTCATTGTCAATGTTAATCTGCATGTAAACCCCTCTTTTTAAAGAGCTGAACCATGACTTCATGTTGCCATGACACACACACGTCCTCACTACGACACACCCTAACGGCATTGTTTCTGAGTCTCCTTCGCACTAAGGACTTTCCGGGTATCTTACGGCAATGTTACTAGTGCCACCTTTCTGGAAGTGATCCTATGTTTACATTCACACAAAAGCTTGTCTTCCAATTGTACGGGTATTTTCTGGTAACACTTTTTTTCCCATTGTAGTACAATCTGAAATCAGAGACTTTATGGTCACATTTGATTACTTTTCTATTGTCAGTTACAGTTGTCAGTTACTGGACGCTATTAAATACCTGAAACATTTTACAACATTGTTTATTGTATACATTCTATTGCTGGCAGCTGTTTTTCTTATTTAGGCTACATTTATTACTGACCATTTCAAGCTATGTTTACTTAAATTAAAACATTTAAAGCTTAAATGCTCTCCTGTCCTGCAATGGTAACAATTATAACATCACAAAGCTCTGAAATGATTGCTTCTTTTTTTGCACGTACAATAGAGGCTATAATTTACAGTCTAACACAAAAGAGCTGGGTTCAGCTTTAAAAGAGACCCATTTATTGTAATCTACCCACACACAGGGCCTGAATAACATTTTTAAAAGTTAAATGTGTGAACTCCAATAACACCATAAGCTTCACACCAACCTTTACAGAAGAACAGAAAAGTCAATTTCCTTAAGTCTATTTCATGTGCATATAAAAACAAGAGCTCCTTATTAAGTTTCTACTTCCATACTCAGACCTTGAAATTGTCAAGATGTGGTCATAAGACACAAACATATATTTATAAACATAATATTTTACCAGTTTCAAGCAAATGAAAAAAAAAAAAAAAGAGTTCAGGCTTGTAAATTACAGATTTTTTTATTCTCTGATGGCATGCTGCATGGAGGACTGCGAGATGCACATAGCTGAAAGGTTAAGATGCGGACTTATGGTCTCAGGTCTATTCCACAAGAAAATTAAGTTATAGTGATATGATAGTCAAAATTGTATTTATAACTTTCTGCCATTTTGCCCGTTTTGCCATCGTTTAAAATGGAAAAATGGTTCCCTAGTCTTGATCTCACAAAACGTATCTTATATGGAGGAAATTTTATATTTGATAATATACAAATATCAGACACACGCACGTTGTCGCAGTTACGTGCCTGAACCGAAGTAAACACTTGGTCTATATTTATTTATCTGTCTGGCTAGTGGCTAAACTGATTTCCGAAACAAATACCTTGTCGAAAATCAAATGTTTTGGTTTACTAAGGACAAGGGGACATGAGGATCATGGATCACAGCTGTGCCGAGTGGTTTGGCAGTCAGGCAAGAATTCAAGGACCTGTAGCCAACACAGTTTATATTCATTTTACACAGTAACTTTAGCACAGTGTAAATTAATAGACGTTAGATATGATATATTGATGATATATTTATTTGCTTTGTTATCAGAAATAAACTACTGTAAAGGACTCTACTGTTATATACTAATGTTATTAATTCTATATAAAAGTCTACTGGAAGACTTCCCAGCAAATCTGAACATCTTAAAGGGGACATTTTACAAGATGTTTGGAGTATGTTTGTGAAGTTTTAGCTCAAAATACCATATAGATTTTGTTATAGCATTTTAGTATATAAAATTTATAATAGCATGTTAAAATTGCCACTTTGTAGGTGTGAGCAAAAATGTGCCGGTTTGGGGGGTTAGGGGTGCAACGGTTCAAATTACTCACGATTTGGTGTGTGTTACGGTTTTAGGGTCATGGTTTCAGCGTGTACGTTTACGGAAAAAATGCTACTGTCAAATTCAAAGAAAATACAATTATTTATTGGGTTACAAACACCTGACACTTTGGTCACAACAGACTTCTTTACAAAAATAAAAAACTTAAAAATTTTACACAATGAAAGTTGTTGACAGCAGACTTAAAAATGAAGCTGGTGGTGGCTCTCTTAGCGGCTTTTCTCCTTTTGCAACACACACACCAACACGTGAGGAGAAACTGTGAGGTAAGCAACCGAGTTGCATACTATGAGTTGATTGGACAAATACTCTCACACAAACACATACAGAGTGTATTCAAAACCATTTTTTAGCGGTTTTATCGTTTTGTTCACCAAATTATATTAGAAATGCATGGTAAAATCAAACGCGGTGCACCAATTGTTGAAATTGAAACGTACTTATTCTCGTTCTCTCGCTCTCTCTCTGCACTAAATGGCAGTGCCATGGTTGGATAGTTGCAGATTAGGATAGGGATTATAATAATAATAATAATAATAATAATAATAATATCTCCTTCTGACATCACAAGGTTATTCAATTACCTATTTTTTCAAATGCTTGCAGAGAATGGGATACCAAAACTAAGTTACTGGGTTGTTCTTCTTTATATTTTCTATGTTGATAGAAGCACTGGAGACCCAATTACGAAAGAGTCAGCCTTTCATGATATGTCCCCTTTAACCAGCTGTGTCCACACAACATAACCAAGCAGCAGGACATTTCACCACTTGCTTCGTTTCTATTTTTTGCAGCAACACACTGGTAAGCCCCATCCACAGTGAAATCTCACTGATGTAAATTCCCTTGGTTATCTGTATATTAAACAACAGATGTGCTCTCGTGGTTTCTTATTGTGGTATGCCGTGCAGCAGTTTAACATTCATTGTATGATGCCAAAAACATACTCCATCAAGCATGACAAAGACACGACACATGTGACTAATTCAAGCATGTGATGCAATGTTTTAGCTTGTGTCACATACTGAGCGAACCTACCTTCAACACCCCCCAATTTCACCGCTTAAACGACTAAACCTCCCTAACCCTGACTTCAATTACCTCATCATAAGGAATCTGCCGAGGAATTGCAGAGTTATTTCTTATGAAAGCAGGGCCACTGATGCGTTCTTGTTAACTTTTCCTGTTGTTGACAAGTTATCTTGTCAATTAAGAGAAAACCCTTCCCTGCCAAATGACGATTTTTTTACAGCAATTTTCCTGCTATTAACCACGAGGTGGCGCTCTTACTGTACCTATAAAACCCGGAAGCAACCCCTTAAGTCAAACAGTAAAAACTTTGATCTCTATAAAAAGTCAATTATCTTAGCTTTTTGCTCAAAATTTGGTATTTTTGAAGAAATCTTATATTTGAGGGGTGATTAAAAGAGAACATGGATGAGGAAGAGGATGAAACTTTTTTGTTTGTTTGAAACCAGAGGGTTTATTCTTTTATTTGATATATTGTATGTTTATATATTGTATGTATATATAAAAAGAACATTTTCTGGAAGGTATTAAGCATTTGTGAAAATCATAAAGATGCTGGTGGGGATAGACTTAAGGGCCTGTAAACGTGCAATGAAACACAGTGCAATGAAACCAAGTTCTGATAAATTATTTTATGATTTTTGGTTAAATTATTCCTTTAACTGAATGTGTATGCCAGCAGGTGTATGCCAGCAGGTTTGTGGGTTTCATTTGATACTATTATAAGCACATAAAAACACCTAGAACCAGGAAAAGGAAGTCACTTCATATGCATCTTCTGCATGACAATGTCACAAGTGGCTATAAGGCAAAAATCATGAACAAAAAGTGTTTGGTTTAAAAAAAAAAAAAAAAAACTGAAAGAAAATCCCCATAGTTTTTAAATTATAGCCCAGGGGTCACAAGTTACAATAGTTCAGTCAAGAGGAGTGAGAATTTTTTTTGTAGACACTTACTAATATAGCCATGCTGAGAACCCAAAGTATTTGCGGGCCATTTAAGATGTAGCATATTCTTGGATATTTAAATTACCAAGGCTTAAAAACATGCAAACGACAAACTTCAGTAACAAAAATGTATGAAAACCATAACAAATAACAAAAAAAAAAACACTTAAATGTAAGGATTTTATATATTTAACCACCCTTCAAGTTAGGGAGGTAACACATTATTTATAAATGGAACCAAAGAACTTAAAAGTTGGGGGACTAAATGGTAACAATGAGACCGCCCTTACAATCTATAAAACTGAATCCAAAAGGACAAATTTTATTGATCAGGTACTGCAAGATGGTTAACTGATGGCTAATAAGCCACAATGTCTCAATGTGTAAAAAACACATATTGATCGGGTGGACGGATAATGCATGTCTGTATGTGTCATATTACAGTCTAAAACTCAATTCCAACAACAGCCCTAGCATCTCTTGTATATGTTTTCATATGCAGATCATATTTTTTCTCCCTTGAGGGACCATTAGAGCAGGTACGAAATTATGGTCTGGCACCTGGATCTCTATATAGGTCTATAATAGGTGTTGATGCATGTCCATTTTTTAAACCTCTGCAATTTGCATTGATGACTGATATTTTTTGTACTGATATCTTACACTACAATGGTTGACTGTATATGAATGGGGTTTACTTCCTGTAAAGACAGGTATTTAGTAACCAGCTTTATTATAGAACAAACTGAGAATAAAGAAACACTATCCCTAGTCAAACATCATAAAAAATATTTTGCAACTAACAGATGTACATTTTAATGCTTTAATAAATGAACCTTACTGCATGGTTTAATTTTGCCTGAATGCATGGTTAAATTCTGACACATAGTGTGTCTTGTCTTCATCCTTTGCTTCAGCATCATTTTAAAACCCCATCCATAATATCTAGCCACCGTTACCCATTATAGCAGTATATCCTTATATAAGAAAACCTCCACTTGTTCTTTTTAATTCATCTGGATTAAGTCTGTCACAGCGCTTGCTGTTCTTGTCATACTGGAAAATTGCCTAGATTCCCCCACTTCACCACACAAACTCGGACACCTATACAGTTCTCGTGAGGACCACCTTTCCACCGTCTTTATAGTGGTCTTAAAATAATTTTATTGGTGTAAAAATCATAATTATTTATATTATGTATTATTTTACCCACGGTCGTACAGTAGCTAGGGGGTGCCACCCCTGATTTAAGGTTGGCCACAGTATATTGCCGGATACAGACTTTTTTGCTTAATCGGGTAGTGGACTGACGGGCGATTTATTGTGCGTTACTCGTGGTTGTTATTGGCATGCTATAGAAAATTCAGACTAGTGTAAAAGCACCATTAATGTTTTTATACACTATATTCAAGTCTTCCTTATATATACGATAGCTTATGCGAAACACAAATGCATATATTAAGATATTTAAGGTCACAAAAACTGAATGTTGTGGTTTTCGCTGAGGTAATACACTGAAGTAGCGGTAAATTAAATGTGTCATGTGTTATTTTTTCTCCCAGGATGTGCATAAGTGCTACTGTGCAACTCAGCAAGGAGTGTTTCATGTTGTAACGGTTTTGCGCAATCAAGTTAAAATGTGCTTAGACTATATTTGCTCAGTCGTATATCCACTCAAACATTTGCATTTTTAATAAATATTTAAGAACACTTAGATTCTTTTAACTTGTATCTCATTTTAAATTAGTTTTTTTTTTACACATGACATGATATCCTTTTGATTTTGTGCGTGTACGTGTGCACATATATTTGTGTGTGTGTACACACACGCACGCACGCACGCACGCACACACACACACGAACAATTCTGAATAGATCAAGAAAAATACTCGAATGGGATCGTTATCGGCCGATACTCAGAACGCAGGTATCGAAATCAGATTGGTATGGAAAAGTATCAACCCACTTCTATGCAAAATGACTACAAAGACACACATATATCCAATCACATACAGCTGTGACTGGATTTTACCTCTCATTTGCATGACAGATCAATTGTTAAATGTGAACTAATCTGTACGGGACATAAGAGCGTGCACTTTCAGCACAGTGACATAAGAGATGGATGGCAGTGGTTTGTAAATATATGAACACTGTTAGTGTTAGAAGTCACAAAGAGTACCAAATTAAACAAACTATATAAATGCAAAATAGAATTTATGAATGTTACAGTATTGCATGAGGCAACACAATACAGGTAATCACTTTCATACTGGTATATCGCCCACACCTAGCGAGTGGATGTGTTAAATCACCGACAATGAAATATCATCTACATTCCCTAAAATGTAAACACATTTTAAAGTTCTGGGCATGTAATAATTTACTGGTTGGCATTCTTTATGTGTGTGTCAGACAAATAACTTTAAATTCATGTTCATTTAAAAACATTCACAGTAAAGGCAATGAGACTATATTGGTAGGGTTGGGATATATAAGTTACAGAAAATCATCTGTTCGGGTGCGTGAGTCTCGAGTGGATAATTTATTATAACAGGCTTCTGTGACATATAAGCTGATCCGTGCATCTCTACTACTCTACAGCAGTAAAATCAGGTGATCATGTCAGTAAAATCAGGATTATTTCCCTAATAACCTTCATAAAAAAAAGTTTAATTCAGAAATGAAAGCATAATTTTTTTCTAAATCCTTTGTGCATGTTTGTGATTTCCAAAATGTGGATAGAAACAATTTCTGTACGATTTTTTTATTTTTTTGTGGCTCCCCAATTTAATCACTTGGTCTCACCTGGCCACCCCTGAAAACATGTTTTGGCTATGCCCCTGATTTTTACCTTATAATCATCCCAAAATATAAATAGTTCACCATGACATTACCCCTTACATTTAACATCCAATCACCATATGATTTTAATTATGCTTAATTTAGCCCATTTATCGCCGACTTTTTGTATGAGTCTAACCTATTCATTCAGTGTATTAATTTTAAAATGTATACATTTAGTTTGCTATTATTTAGCCCTGCAACTACAAAATGTTCCCACCAGGCTTCTCACGTATCCAACTAACTAACACCAATGGACTGGATCCCACTTGAATGTATTTAATTGAACTTAAGCATGCATAACAAATAAAGCGTCAGTAAACGCAGAGGAGCAGCGTTAATAGATTGAACTCAACATTACGCCCGTTTTAAACAAACACACGATTTACAATTAAAAGAAATCGCTCCGATATACTGCACTGACTAAACTGCATGCATGCATGCAGTCAATCAATCAATCAATCAAATAAATCAACGCAGACGGATTCAGTTTGTCTCATTCAAATAATTTAATAGCGCGTCCATATCTTTACATTGTCTCAGATTGTGCCATGATCGACCAATCCACAGAGACGACGGAGCAACGTGGAGCACACGACCACTCGTTTATATTTGCCTCACAAAATAAACACGCAAATAAATTAGATAAAGGTGTGTTGCTACGTTCATATTGTAAAGCATTTAGCCTTGAAATCACAAAACAGTCTTCATAACGGAGTGAGAAACGCGGCTTACCTGAGAGTTCAGCCCGCGTTCATTGTTCGCTTGAGAGACTGATATATTCCTCCCGATCCCTGCTAACCGCTATTGTTTGCGCTGTTTTGATACGGATTATTTTAAGGACGTGTTGCGGGATCACTGATGCTCCGGCGGTAGCGGACGAGCGCGTATAGGATGTCCAGTTTCTTCGTCTCTCGGTGTGTTTTATCTGATGAGTTTGGCTTGGAGAGGAGGAGCCTCGCGGAGCAGCTTCTGTACACAGAGGGCTTGATTGACAGCTCGTTGCGCTCAACAAAGACCCTCGTGGCTTATGGTAGCAAGACGACAGAGTATTATGAAAAATAAGGTTGGTTTGTAGAGATGTCATGCTTTGTAGCGTGTTATGTTTTGACCGGTCCTGTGTTGTCTTTGACCATGATAAATAACAGGAAAATTCTTTAAAGCACAGCTTTAAAACACTTTTAAAGATGCCCTCGTCTGTTCTTACCACTTGTCTCTAACTAGCAATTAAGCAAAGTCTTATACAATTTCTAGCAGTTCAGCCAGAATCTCGATTGGACGAGGGCCAAGAGTGCTAATATAGAACCACAACCGCACGATTAACTGTTTTGTATCATTCCGCCACAGAAACAACCAACTTATCGATTAGCCCTGATACAATTCTGCACTCTCTTTCTCTATTTTGCCTTTTTATTACAATATTGATTTCTCATAAACAGTCCAAAATGCCATTGTTTGTTGTAATAATGTTTTTTGATTAGTAAAGGTCTCATTTCTGCGTCAAATCTGCTTAACATGGCTCATTACATTGATCTGAATTAATGTGTCATACTTCAAGTTCCTACACCACACACCAGATAGCCTACATTATTTTTGATGCAGAAGTAGGCTATAATTCAGCCTCAACTAAAGGGACAGGAACACTATTGAGCATGCAAATATTTTTCTGACTTTACTGGGAATATGGGTGGGGAGCGCTTTGTCAGAATAAATTCTTTAGCTTAGTCCATTTTTTGATTTTCAGTAGAGATAAAGGTCACGGCGTGACATAGGCCTACCGGTTTTCTATAATGGTCACATCTTTATGTGATACAAATTTGCATGTCAGAGTTCACCAGACTTTTTTGGGGTCTGACGCATTCACATTAGGAGTGTGACAAGACACTTATTGTGTGTTTATATGCGAATGAAGCAAAAAAGAAATTGTGCTATTCGCGCATAGTTGGAAATTCACGTCATTTGCGTCACTCACTTTCTTCCAAGCAAGATCATTTTTATCCCTGCTTCTATAAAAGATGTGTCATGCAGGCCTGGTTTTCCACATACATTGGTTAATGCACCGCCTCATTTGCGCAAATTGCGCTTCAGGATGTCTTTGGATTGACTTAACATGTAAATCACTCGCGCTTAACGCTTCATTCGTGTCTGGTGTGAGATGAGACACAAGATTGAGTTTACGAGAACTAGACAATATTTTTTTATTTTTTAAGAAATACTCACAACAATGTTACTTTGGTACTTGATAATGAAGTAATTTGATATTTTTTTGGTAATAAAAATAGACCTAAGTGAGCAATAACCTTTAAATGACATATAATAATGATGATGCAATATTAATTCAAATAAAGCATCAAAAACAAAAACACATTTATTAAACAAAAACATTTATATAATTGCATTATGTATTATAACAAATGCCTGCAGAGGGCATCAGCGGACTCGTGATTTGTTTACTTTCATTTTAGATTGAGAAAACACTTAAATTAATTTTAAATTTAATTTAGACTTGAAATGAGTTCCCAAACTAAATGTATACTGTATACTATGTATACTGTAAAAGGTTTTTGCCACAAACTCAACTTTATGCTGTTATCATGAGAGAGCATTTCACCTCCACAAGAAATTTCTTGACATTTTAATCTTGCTTTAATCTCTTTTTAATCACCCCTAGCATGAATGGAACTCAATGGAATGAAAAGTCTAGTACAGTGTTTCTCAAACTTTTTCAACGTGCGCCCCCCCGTGTGTGGGGAGCTTTCCTTCGAGGCCCCCCCATAGAAAAGTTATGACAAATGTGTTCTAATACGCAACATTTTAATTAAACAAAACATATTAAATTATAAAAAGTAGTGCTGTTTGTTAGTAGCCTTATTTTTTTGGTTTAATTACACATAATTTATGGTAAATTTATTTATTTGATAAAATGTCATAAAACTGGGGCCCCCCTGTTTGAGAATCACTGGTATGACCGCCCTTTAGTCACAAACTCATTATTTGAATTAGCAACAGCAGTTTTCGTAAATTTGCTACATAAGAAAGTATTTCCAAATACAAAGTTTTTTAGGACACTCATTGTTTATCTTGCTTGCATGCTTTCAATTGAATTGTATTTGTTTATTTACACTGATAAACAACTAGTACTGCTAATATTGGATCAAAACAGCACTGGGATGATTTATTATTCTGTATCAGTCTGCCACAGTATAGGACCTGCACAGTATACACTATTATATACACTATAGTGAAGAAAGTAGTTCCAAACATGAGGGGTTTTGAGACACTCAGGCTGCGTTCACACGGTACCATAATACGGTTGTCAAACCTGTAAAAAAAAGCAGATATATCCAATACAAAAGAAATCCCCATGACTCCTGGTGACATTTTTTTTTTGCTGCTTGTGAAGCAAATCGGTCGGTTTTTGCAGGATATTGAACGTTATTTACAACATTATAAACATCCATACAGAACCTTGGAAACATATAAAGCGCGCTTTTACGCCTCCCCTCTCTAGGCAGCGCTAAGAGGCTGGTTTTGCCTGCGGTTGGTAAACCATACTGTCTGCGCCACCTACAGAGCGGGAGCGTAAGCGCACTTCCTATTTGGCTGCGTTAATGCTTTAAATAAAGTTCAATTTCTTGCAAAAGCGGATCGATTTGTTTCACACGTCATTATGATTACTTGGATATATCTGCTTTGGTAAAACGTGCAGTTGCTGAAACTGATTTTATGTTCATTCATTTTGGAAATTAAAATTTTAATAAGGAACCACCCTTGTTTATTTTTCTCTGCACAATGGTAAGCGTTACACCAGCCAGCTGTTTTTGTTAATTACATAAATAAAGTTTTGCCCATTGCATAAATAATACTTTTTTAAATATTTTCGTCCGTCACTATGGTTACAGGCGCCGCGTGTAACTAGCATACGGGTTTGAGGTCGGTTGCTGGTTCATACAGGCAGTGTTCTATTTGTGTCTTTAATTTGCTGTGTGAACAGGACACTTCCAGACTCATACCTGTAAGTAAATACGGTTGTCACTCCCGAAATTTTGTTGTGTGAACGCACCCTAATGTACTTATTGCATGCTTTTAGTTGAATTGTATTTTAACTTGCTATGCACACTATTGTTTATTAACACACTTGTTTTTAGTGATTGTATATAAAAATCCAGTTTGGTGGACTTTAACAGTGCATACTTTTTGTATCTTCAGTGCATGTTCCACACGTACGCTTTAGTATTGCTCTCGGCTAATAAGGGTGAAACTAAAGAATATGGGTTAACAATGCAGCTGGAGATACAAAATATGGCTGTAAATATACAATGATATAAGTTTGTTATGCAATCAATAACGTTGTCCACAGGCAAAGTCATACAGTGGTTCATTTTTCACATTTAACCTGGAGGAGCAACTGTACACTCACTTCCCATCATGCACATTACCGGCATGATTAAGCATTGTCATCTCAGTCTTCCTGCACAGATACTCTTTGAAGTGAAACAACATGCATTCAGAACCAGAATTGTCCGGTCTCCGAATCTGATTGAATGACAGCCCTTGCAAGGGTGCTATATCGGAAAGCTTTTGTGTCACTTCACAACAGTATAAAACCTGCACAGTATACAATGTAGTTACTATTAGTTGTATTCTGATGTATTTTAATCTGTAAGGGCCCATTATTATGTGTCAAACCTATGTGGTAACTTAACATGGCTGATCTTGATAGATCTGAGTGTAGCAAATAGCTAGACAGAGCCTATAACATGTTTGACACAATGTCCCTCCAATTACATTCGAATTGAACTTTATTTGACTGCCCTATCCTAATATACAGCTTAAACACACATTTGGTTGCATGTTTTTACATCACAACATTCTATGTGAAAGTATATGGATACATATTTACCCTGTAGGCACAAATGTGCTTCTTCAGTGCATGCTCCACACGCACATTTTAGTAAACATAATTCTGCCCTTAGCTATGAGGGTGAAATAAGAGTATAGGGGTAAACATCATTTAACTATGGATATATACACTGACATACTTTTTCCAAACAGGTTTCCACGGGCAATGTCATACAAGTGGTTCATTTATCACATTACCTGGAGGAGCAATTGTACACTCACACCCTGTCATCAACCCCACCAGCAGGGTAAAGCATTGTCATCTAGGTCTTCCTGTACATATGACCTTTGCAAAAAACAACACATGCATAATATTACTTCGTAGATACAGTCCGACACATTGCAAATTGTCAAATTATGCAATTCCCCATATTTGATAATCATTTAACAATCAATCAATCGATTAATCACTAACTGTTATAGTGCAAGTCTTTCTGCAGTGGCAAATAGCCAATGACATAAAAGTAAATGTCAATCAAAACGCCAGCTTCCTCATGCACTTTTCCCGTCGTCACCTCCAGCTGGGACCTGTTGCGCACTTCCAGCAAAGATATTTTAATCATGGAGATAGCAACATTCGGTATTCAACCATTAGAAAACACGAAACAGTCAACTTGACTCAGCTCCTCAGCCAGTCAATAATGATCAGTGATATCTGTCGCAGGCGTTCAGAGTGTTACGACAGTCAGTTACAGTTTACATTTGACAGTTTCATGCCTTTGTTCCTTAAAAAATGGCCTTTGGTCTCCTTCCCTGGGCATAGCAGCATTAGCAGTGTTTTATTGCTAAGCATGCAGGCTTCCCTGAAGAGAGTCTTTGCTTTCAGTAAGCTAGCCGTATTTGCATTTTTTGTATCGGACCTTATCAGCTGCGGATGCCATTTCATTGCGTTCACAGCCAGCCTAGTCTCGTAGACGTTTAAAAGCCCAGGTGTGGTTGGCATCGGGAATCGTTGTGATCATGGCTAGTTTAACTTCTGTGCGCTCCCTTAATTTTTTTCTCCGAACACGTGCATGACCTTGCTATTTCGACCATCGTTAAGTTTTATCAACTTAATTATTAATTAATAGAAGATCCTTTGTTAACATCCCTAATTGTGATGTTTTTTTATTAGTAAAGGTCTCATTACCATGCGTTTACACCAGATACGGTAGAGGCGGCAAAAACTTGCTATTTGCGCGTAGCTGGACGCTTGAACATTTGCGTTCACTCGCTTCATTCTCGCGTGCTAGCCATTCTAGAAATTCTATTCATGCAAGAAATTCATGAGGAAATTTGCGTCATGGGAGGGGCTTCTGCGAGTCCGCTGAGACTCTGCCACTCCGCTCGCTTCCTGTAATCACGTCACTACTACAGCAAGGTCCTGATTGGTTAACGCGGCGCAGAAATCCGCCGAAGTTCAGATTTTTGAACTCACGCGTTTCCCTCTGCAATGCTGAATACGCGAGATGCACAGAACACGCCGCGCCACAGGATGCCTAATCGCGTCTTTGCATTGACTTAACATGTAAATAATCCGTGTTTGCCGCCTCTACCACGGCTGGTGTAAACGCAGCATTACGGTATACTTCTGCATCAAACACGGAATGTCAACATGGCTGTTACATGCAAGATTTGATTGTACGCATCATTCTGCAAACGGCTACACCATAGATAGCTATGCTTAGTTTACGATAGAGATGCACCGATACTGTTCCCTTTCAATACGGTTCACTTCGCATTGCGTCAGTTTGCTGACGCTATGGGGGAAACTCCTGTTTACTCCGTGATTGAAGCCTATTGGTTAACGTCTGTAGAAAATACAGACCAATGACGTTTGAGCCCGCGCGGGGGCGTGGCACACGTCCCTATATAAGCCGGTGAAATACGTCAAGAGCTCATTACTTTTCTCCTTCAGCGCGAACCTTCTCGCTGCTCCGAAGAAGAAGCCCTTACTCGCCGTCGATCCAAGCACTGCAGCGGACTACAACACACCAGCGTGTTCCCCTGCCGCTTTCCGGTGAGCCTAAAAGAGAGTTATCTAAAAGAGCAGAAGCGCGTTGAGATAATGTCGCTTCGGCATTGCGGCTCCTGCCGAGCCCCTTTGCCTGTGGAGGATTTCCACAAGGAGTGCGTCATCTGTCTGGGTCCTGCCCACGCCAAGGCCGTACTCGCCGAGGCGGGCTGCGCCCACTGCGAGCTCCTTCCTATCGCGGTGCTGCGCTCCCGCCTCGAGATCTTTAAACGGAAGGCTTCCCGTGCTCTCCCGCCTAAACAGCAGCGGAGCCGTGAAGCTGGAAGACGCCCTGAGACCGAGTCCACGCCGGCTCATCCCCCGCGTGCTCTGTCTCCCCGCCGTCACCCTGTCACCTTCGCCCATGAAGACCTACGCCCCCTGCCGAGTGCTAGCGGCATGGTTTCCTTTGGGTCCGGTGACAACTTGGAAGTGATGTCATCCTCTGAGGAGTTAGAGGATTGGGCGGCTTCGGATGACGACGCCCACGCAGCCGCCGCTGATGAACCTACCGAGTCGCGTCCTCACGACTCTGAGCTCATCCGCATCTTGACACAAGCTACGACGGAGCTCAACATCAAGTGGTCGCCGCCGTCAGAGCCTCAACTCAGCCGGTTGGACGAGTGGTTTCTGCAGCCCGGGCGCCGTCAATCGTCCCGCCAACGGCAGGCGCCGTTTTTCCCTGAGGTTCACCAGGAGCTCACCAAATCTTGGCGTGCTCCCCACTCCACCCGAGCTCAGAGCGCCGTCTCCCACGTCCTCTCCGTAGTGGACGGCGCTGATGAACACGGCTACTCCAAGATGCCGCCGCTCGAGGAAACTGTCGCCGCCCATCTCTGCCCGTCTTCAGCCGGCGGATGGAGGGCTAAATTGAACCATCCGTCAAAGCCCTGTCGCCTGACATCGACCCTGGCGTCGAAATCTTACGCCGCCGACGGCCACGCTGCATCCGCTCTCCATACGATGGCGGTGCTGCAGGTATACCAGGCAAAACTCCTCCGTGACATGGACGAGACAGGTCCGGACCCGTCGACCTTTCAGAACCTGCGCAGCGCGACTGATCTAAAGTCGCCACTCAGGCTGTAGGAAGAGCCATGGCCAGCCTGGTTGTTCTGGAGAGACATCTGTGGCTGAACTTGACGGAGATAAAGGACACGGATCGGGTTGCCCTTCTTGACTCGCCCGTGTCACCGTCGGGGCTCTTCGGCTCCGCTGTGGAGGGGTTCACCCAGCGCTTCACTGAGGCACAGAAATCGTCGCAGGCTATGCGGCATTTTCTACCAAAACGATCTGCCTCAGCGTCTGAGACCGGCCGCCCAAAACCGCCGCCAGCTCAACGCCCTAAGCCAGCACCAGCTCAGCCCCAGCAGAGAGCTGAACCGGAGGTCAAGCGCCAGCGTCCTGCACGACCGGCTGGCCCGCCTCGACGCCGCGGTCCCCGTCCTCGGATTACGCTGGACCCGACGCCGGCGCCGCCTCCCTGAAGAGAGTCTGAGGAGGAAAAGAGGCTCTGGTCCCGCTTCGGCCGGCCCGCCCTCGAAAGTTCTGCGTGTTTCAGTCCCCTCGGGCGCTGGACACACCCTCGCTGTAACAGCGAAACACAAATTTTTACCTTTTCACAAAAAGAGCAAATTTCCTCCTCTGTACACACAAACACACACACACGGCTTAACGTCCATAAGCATATCGACGCTCGCCGTCAAATTTCACGTTTGGCAATCCACCCCCGGTATGCCGGGCTGGATTCTAAACGTAATCCAACACGGTTATTCACTTCAATTCGCCCGGAGACCACCCCGGTTTCGCGGCGTTCTCTACACCACTGTCCCAGACGATCGTATGCAGATCCTCAGGGAAGAGGTGCGTTCTTTATTACTAAAAGACGCGATAGAGACGGTCCCGGCGGATCAAAGCGAATCAGGCTTTTACAGTCGTTATTTTCTCGTTCCAAAGAAAGACGGCGGCCTCAGACCGATATTGGATCTACGCGTTTTGAATCGCGCTCTTGCCAAACGGCCGTTCAAAATGCTTACAGCCAGACGAATCATGGCGTTAATTCGACCGGGCGATTGGTTCATATCAGTGGATCTGAAAGACGCTTACTTTCACATTCCGATAGCGCCACGTCACAGGCCGTTCCTAAGATTCGCGCTCGACGGGACAGCATACCAGTACAAAGTTCTGCCCTTCGGATTATCTCTGGCACCACGCACATTTACCAAATGTGCGGATGCGGCTCTCGCCCCTCTCAGACAGAGCGGCATCCGCATATTGAATTACCTCGACGATTGGCTTATTCTAGCACAGTCAGAGAGGGAAATTACTGCGCACAAGACCGTTGTACTCCAGCATTTGGAGAATTTGGGGTTCAAAATCAACCTCCAGAAGAGTTTGCTCACCCCCACGCAGCGAATCGCGTTCTTAGGCACGACGCTCGACTCATTAAAGATGCGGGCATGGCTTACACAGGAACGCGCTCTCACGGTCAGACGCGAGGCGGCATCGTTCAAAGCGGGTTCACATCTCCCTCTCAAACGATTCCAAAAAATGCTGGGTCTGATGGCAGCAGCATCCCTACTAATACCGTTGGGAATGCTGTTCATGAGGCCGCTTCAGTTTTGGTTGAAAGCGAAAGTTCCGCCCCGTGCTTGGTTGTCGGGCCGCTTATTAATCAAAATCACGTACAGCTGCGTGAAAGCGCTTTCGATATGGACATCCCCTCACCTTTTCCTCTCGAGCATGGAGCTCGGCTCCGTGAGCAGGAGGAAAGTGGTGACTACGGATGCGTCTGCGACGGGTTGGGGCGCTCACTGCGACGGCGAGCTCGCCTTTGGTGCGTGGAACAACCAGTTGTCTCAGCTACATATCAACCACCTCGAGATGTGGGCGGTTATCTTGGCGCTACGACACTTTCGACCGAAACTCCAACATCAACACGTTCTAGTGCGGTCGGACAGTATGGCGGTGGTTTCGTTCATAAACCACCAAGGAGGGCTGAGATCTCGCTCCCTATCCAGGCTGGCGAGACGGCTTTTATTATGGGCTCACGCGAACGTACGTTCGTTAAAAGCGACTCACGTACCGGGTGTAGCCAATACGGGTGCAGACATTCTCTCGCGCAACGGTCCGCCGCCGGGAGAATGGAGACTGCATCCTCAGACGGTCGAGAGAATATGGACCGTCTTCGGCCGGGCGGAGATCGATCTGTTTGCGTCAGACGAGAACGCGCATTGCCCGATCTTCTTCTCGAGACACCACGATGCCCTGTCGCAAGCATGGCCGGCGTGTCTTCTGTATGCTTTTCCTCCAGTGGCTCTGTTACCACAGGTCCTTCAGAGGATAAGAGAGACGAAATGCGCGATAATTCTGGTCGCCCCGTTTTGGCACAATCAACCATGGCTCCCCGACCTATGGCAGCTGAAAACATCAGCACCATGGCCAGTACCGCTGAGGAAAGACCTCCTATCTCAGGCGAGAGGGACGATATGGCATCCACAGCCGGAGCTATGGAATCTACACGTTTGGTCTCTGAACGGCAACCATCACGCCTTTCAGGACGGGTGTTAAATACTCTAACTGAAGCTAGGGCCCCATCTACCAGGCGCCTTTACGCTCAAAAGTGGTCTATTTTTTCTGACTGGTGCACGACGAAAAACTTAAACCCAAACACCTGTGAAGTGGAGCATATTCTCTCCTTTCTGCAGGAAATGCTGGACAGCGGTCGCGCGCCCTCGACGCTTAAAGTGTATGTGGCGGTGATAACGGCGAATCACGCCCTTATCGCCGGTCGCACCGTGGGAAAACATGATCTCATCATTAAATTCCTCAGAGGCGCTCGCAGACTAAACCCACCGCGACCTAACACGGTCCCGTCTTGGGATCTGTCCACGGTCCTGAAAGCGCTGCGCGGTCCCCCTTTCGAGCCCCTCGAACAGGCTGACCTGCGCGCTCTCTCGTTTAAAACCGCTCTCCTCCTGGCTTTGGCATCGGTTAAACGAGTGGGCGATTTACACGCGTTTTCAATTGACCCGTCGTGTCTGGAATTCGGTTATAACGATAGCAAAGTGATCCTTAGACCGAGAGCGGGATACATTCCTAAAGTTTTGACCACGCCATTTAGAGTTCAGGTGGTTTCACTTCTCGCCCTTCCGACGGCGGACGGCGAACAAACCCCGAACACGCTCTGCCCCGTCAGAGCGTTAAGAATATACACGGACCGTTCTGCCTCATATCGCAAGTCAGATCAGCTGTTCGTAAGCTTCGCACAACATTCCTTAGGTATGCCGCTCACTAAACAGAGGCTATCTAAATGGATCGTCGAAGCCATTGCTTTGGCTTACGCCTCCCTGAATGAACATTGTCCAGTTGGTTTAAAAGCTCACTCCACGAGGGGTATGGCTTCATCTTGGGCTTGGTCTACGGGGATTTCTATCGTTGACATTTGTAACGCGGCCGGCTGGTCCTCGCCGTCTACGTTTGTCAGATTTTATAGCCTGGATGTCCCTGCCTTACAAGCACAGGTCTTATCGGCTTAATGATTCACGCGACTGCGTTTCTGTATGCCTTCACAGTGCGTTGCTAGCTCACCGTCATGGCTACCTATTAATAATTCATGCACAGCTCGCGGCGCGCTCAGGGAACCCGCCGTCTTGTGCTCTATTGTATATGCATCATGGTGCGTTTAGAAACTTCACTGTATGCGTATTACTGTCTCATATATGGTGCTTACACTTGCGCTCGCTAGAGCTATGTATATGCTGGGTTAGGGCCACATGCAGTGTCTCTCCGGTAAGGGCACCTCAGTCCGTTGTGTATGCACGGCGGGATGGGATTACGTTCCCCCATAGCGTCAGCAAACTGACGCAATGCGAAGTGAACCGTATTGAAAGGGAACGCTTAGGTTACTCACGTAACCCCGGTTCCCTGAAATAACGGGAACGAAGCATTGCGTCGCTGGCCGTGCTACAAACGTCTACGCAGCGAGTGTTATTCGGCTGCGCGCTTCAGTCGAATAATAATGAGCTCTTGACGTATTTCACCGGCTTATATAGGGACGTGTGCCACGCCCCCGCGCGGGCTCAAACGTCATTGGTCTGTATTTTCTACAGACGTTAACCAATAGGCTTCAATCACGGAGTAAACAGGAGTTTCCCCCATAGCGTCAGCAAACTGACGCAATGCTTCGTTCCCGTTATTTCAGGGAACCGGGGTTACGTGAGTAACCTAAGCGGTATCGGATATCAGCCTCGATACCACATTTTCTAAAGTACTCGTTAAAAGTCCCCCGATACCTGGAATCGATACCACGGTCTAAGAAATGTCTATGTTTGAGCGGCGTGTAAGGGGTTAATGCCTCTTGTGTTGTTCAAAGAGGCAGAGTTTGCAACAAAATGGAAAACTAGTCCTTTGTTTTTTTGTTAAATTATATGACTAAAGCTGTTACCTGTAAATTAAATCAAATTTTTTTATTAAGTACTCGGTATCGGTATCGGCAAGTACTGAAATGCAAGTACTCATACTCGTACTCGTATTCCAAAAAAGTGGTATCGGTGCATCCCTAGTTTACGACATAAGTTTGATGAAGTAGAGCCGGTGAAAAAAATCGTCTGTATTTCTCTTGGTGAAATACAGCTCTGTGTAGTAAATGATGCTCCATCTGAAAGCAGGTGATGGCGATTTACTACTAATCACTGAACCGGCTTTACTGATGAGACACGCATGAGAGATTTTTTGCCCAGCTCTATGCAGAAGTACTTTGTGAACTCATCTTTGAAACTTTATTTATTTATTAACTGAAGAGTTTTGGCACACTCCTTATTTGAAAGCTTTCTATTGAATTGTATTTCATTCCACTATGCCAAGTGTCTAAACAAATCCAGGTCAGATTTAGTTAGGAAGTCTTAAAACTTGCCAAGAAGAACTATTTATATATTAAAACAATGTAAACAAAAACGCAATGAGTATGATGTTGGGTTTGATACAATGAGAAGCTACGACTATATGACATGCTGTGGCGGAAAGGAGCTAACCTCCCTTGGCCCAAAACAGGCAGCTTCTTAATTGTACCATTAGTAAATGTCAAAAAGTAAATGCTTTGCCAATCAGGGGTTATTCATTCGTTTGTGCTCCATTACAAACTATTGCTTCACTGGCAGCACAATTACATTGCTGCAGTGAAATTCTGGCTCTTAATGCATTTGTTATTTCAATGCAAAGGTCACTGGAGGATTCTGGTAGGGTTGGTGACAGGGAGTCAGTATACAATTGTCCCTGCAGGTAATGTGATAAATTAACCGTTTGCCTATGGACACCTGTATGGAAAAAACTACTCTGGCAGGATTGTTTTACAATATACACCGCTGCATTATGTTCATTCCCATTCTTTTATTTTACACTTACCGCTAAGGGCAGAAATTTGACTTACATTTTAATGTGCATTTGGAGCATGCGCTGCAGAAGCTTCGGTGGACCTACATGGTAAGTATGCATTCTTATACTGACTGTTTTGATATGGCCCAGTTTGAATTTTCTGGGTTAAAGGACTCTCCACTGAATATTCAGTTCCTTTAAAGGCTGAATTTATTTTATCTCTACATACCGCAGTAATCCCTCATTAGTCAAAACCTCCTCTCCTATTCTCAATGTTTTTTATGTCTCACCGGGCCGACTTGTTGGTAGCAGAGTGAAGTTATGTCTGCCCCTTCTCTATTTTCCACCTCATTACATTTCAAATCTATTGGTCTTCTGCATCCTGCAACTTTGAAATGTTACTGCTCAAGGTATTTTCCATCTTTGTACTCACATCTACAAGAAGGGATTTAAAGTTTTAGCCCTTTTGCAGACAGCACATTATGTAGAGAAGACTTGAATGTTCAAGTGTGGTTTATCGACAGCAGCGGTTTGTTAAGCTGCGTGGTAAATGATCTTATTAATGTACTGGCTGTTTGGTTTATTTGTAGATCTGTCTCTGTTCGGTCCTTCCCACATGCTCTCATCAGCATTAGCACAGACTTGCAAATTTGTATCAAAGAATAAACATCAAGCTGCGATTCATTACCCACAATGCCTAGAATAATGTCAGCTATGGGCATTTGTTTCTCTCATCTGTGTGCAAAGTTTGCAAATGAAACTCTCTCTCTTGTATAAAGAGTAACATTGTGGATATCAAGATCACTTAGAATCCTCATTACCATGAGAGCCACGCGTAACTGTCCAATCAGCTGTATTATTAGCATCGTCAACATTATCATCATTGTAATCATCTTCAGAACAGTCTATTTTGCATCTGTTTATTATTTACATTCTCTCTCAGAGAGAAAAGAAGGAAACTTGTTGTTTAATCAATTATTTCCCTAACATTTGCCCTGAGTTATTTCTGTTTGTTGTGTTTAAGGATGATAATTTGGGCCGTTAGAGTGCCAAATGAGTAACGGTAACCATAGGGACAGAGATGTTCTGTCAGTTTAGTGTTTTTGGGGGGAGATACGATAGCTCATCATCCTCTGAATTTTATGTGGGTCAGCTCATTTTAAACGTGTGTTCTCAAACAGACTCTTAACCCTTTGCACACTTTAAATAATGATGGGGATGGTAGGTAAAGAGCAATTACATTAACCTATAAAATGTCGATATGTGACCCAACCATTGGTTGAAACACCCGATCATATGTAGGTCAATTTAAACCTAATGTTTGTCCATATTTTACCCAACGATGATCTAAAAACAGCACAGCATTTTAAGGCTTGCATCTTAAGCCTTATGTGTTGTTGGGACCATTTTGGGCTATTTTTTTGTCTTAATTTCACAAAGACTTTCTCTGTGTTTCAGCAAATGGAATGATTTTTGGTGACAAATCTTATATTTACACATATTTTAAGAAAATACTTTGAAATTTTTCAAAAACTCAACAATATATGGTGTTTGCCAAAAAGCCACTAAATTAAACTGCTGTAAAACTTTTTCAGATTATTATTATTATTTGCATAAATCTGTTAATCAAGCTCAGTATTGATCAAAGCTACCAAATGTTTACAAAAATGTCATGATTTTAACTCTTTAATTGCCAAGTTCATAAGTGATGTCACTGATTTGGTGGAAAAACACAAAATGACTGAATTTTAATATGAAATGCGATTGTGGACTGAATTTTTTTCATAGTCTTGGGCATGTCAAAGATGAGTAAAAACATTGGCTATGATGCATTTTTATTTTTAGTGCAGCATTAGATTTATTTATTTTTTTCTCTGTCATTTATGGTTCGTGGCCGTTTTTGTCCCATAGACTTCCATTATAACAACATTTTTTTTATTGCAGAACCATGACACCTTATTATCATGCATTCTTGGTTGTTGGTGGTTTTTCCTTTTGCAAAGAGGTCAAATTTGTCATTTTTACGGTTGATCACCATGTGGCACTATTAACCCTTTAGTATGCCTGTGCAAAAAAATTTTTTTAATATTTTTTTATTTCTGGCTTTGAATTTGAACAATGCGCAAGGGTTAACATGCACATTCAAACCTTTAGGTTATTAAATGGTCAATTTCTCGAACTGTGTTTAAAGCATGTGATTTCAAGGCTTCTTTTGAACGTTGTTGGGTTATACTTTATTTTACAATGCTTTATCTTACACTGTAATAAGTAATAAGGATTAACAACATCTACTTACGTTAGGGTTAGGGTTCGGAAAACACATGTGCAGCCGATGAAACCGTATATACATAAAAAAATGTAACAAGTGTCAATTTGTCGGTTATTGCAGGGGTCAAGAAGTGAGAATGTCAGCACGGCCTGAAACCTCTCACTTTCAGCTCGTTTTTGTCCCTCATTGGAGGTTATAAAGGTGGTTCAGACAGAGCCAAATGGTGTTGATGGTGTTGTATATTGCTGGTATAGAGCTCCTACAGTTACTGTAGCAGATCGCCAGCTGAGCTCAGCCGCCCCTTGCAGCCACCCACTGGGCCCCAGCAGCCTCTTCCTGCTGTCTTGAGATGAAGGTATTAGGCCAAAGCAGTACACATAGAGCTTCTGTTAATGTAAACATGCAATGCCAGGAACAGGAAACATTACACATAATGGTGAGATAAGATTTTATTTCTGAGTTAAGAGTTATTTGCTTAAAAATGTATTACAGTGGATATCATGTTTATTTTTCCAACGTGGTGAGTTTCTCCACTGAGTATTGTTCCACTGAGGAAATATACATTTCCTTTACTTACACCTCCCATGGGATATTATAAACCTTTTGTGTATACCCAACACAGCATGGAAAACCAGCTCGGACACACTTCACCTGAAACATTTTCATAGCTTATGCTTAAGTGCTTAAAGAGTAACTAAACCCCAAACCAACTTTTTTTAGTTAATGATCTGTAAGGATTATGTTTTATTAGTGCTGTTTATTGATTTTAGTAATTTTTTTGACATTTGGATATAAAGTGTTTCAATACTGCAATATATGGTGTAAAAACGTCTGAGTGCTGCCCTCTTCAGGTTGAACGGTGGCTACTGCAGTTGAATTTTCCCATTGGATGTTGGGTCCAAAAAATGACTCGTGACGTAAGCAGGTTCAAGATAGGGCTGGGCGATATGACTCAAAAAATTATCGAGAAAATGTTTTCCATATCAGTCGATATCGATAATTATCATGATAAATAACAAATCTTTACTCCTGTCAAATTTAAAGGCAGATTTTTGCTCCTGAATGAAAATTGTAAAAACCAGACAGTTAATAATGGTTTTAAACTACTTTTTATTCAGAACATGACAAATACAAAAACTAAAATCTTGTTTTAATGCATCTGTATTAAATGTAAATCTATTTGTTATGAAATCAACACATTTCTGACACAAAAGCAGCAGACTACTGTCCCTTTAAGACCCAAGACAGACTGCTTTAAGTTTCAATATACTGAGTAACAGCTGTTTATGTTCACTTAAACAAAAAAGAAAACTTAGTTCAGTGATCATGCGTGTGTTATACATATATGAGCTATACACGCTGATAAATGGATGTCAAGGGTGTCACTTTGCTGTGGGAGCGTACATACCCAAACACTATATTCACTGCAGTGGTGGATCTGCTGCTTTTCCTCAGTTTCCTGAATTTGTGAATGTCCTGTAAATATACTTTTAAAGCTGGGCGGACGTGTGCGTGCGCAAGGCGGACGCTGAATGAAAGTAAAGTATACTGCACGCACCTGTGTCTGCTGTGTTTGACGAACCCTGTTTGCGCGTCCAACATTACACACAAGAAAATGTTTCCGCGCATTTGGATTCCGTGATTCCGTCCGCGTTATCCGCATCGCGAAAATCATAGGTCTCTACTAATAAATGAATAACTTGCCTCATCTTCCACTCCTTCAAGTCTGACTGTCACTGTGATTGTAAACCAAGAGCGCGTGCCGCATCCGGAAGTGCTCGCGCAACATTACGCACAGTGCTTAAACATTATCGATCACTTATCGAACTGTCCTTATCGTTTTATCGAAAAAGTTTATATCGGTAAAATTATCGTTATCGAATTATCGCCCAGCCCTAGTTCAAGATCACCACGCCCTTGTTACGATCTCACCACACACTTGGTACAAGCTTAGTTCGTCCCCTCTATCTTCGTAGGGATCTGCCCACTTTTCTTGCATTTTTCAAATATTGCCAGTGGGTGGAGTCAGCCTCTGACCAGGGGTTTAGTTACGCTTTAACATTTTCAGGGGACAAATATACATTTTCACCTTGAAGAATACTCCACTTTCATAAAAAATCCCAATAATTTACTCATCCCCATGACATCCAGGATGTTTATGTCTTTCAAATTTTTCTCAATCTAGTGGACTTTAGGGGACCTCAACAGTTCACAGTTTCAATGCAGTTTAAAATTGCAGTTTGAATGCAGCTTCAAAGGGGTCTAAACAATCCTAACATGGGGTCTTATCTAGGGTCTTATCTAGCGAAATGATATTTTTTTTCCCCAAAAAAGTCTAAAAATGTTATATACACATAATGTATTTCTTGTCTTGCACTAACCGTGTGATGTGCCAGCACAACCTTATGTATTATGTAATTATGTCGAAAGGTCATGCGTAACATATGTGAAACGCACACTTGTGGACCATTTTAAACAATAAACTGATAGAAAGACATGTATTAGTATCATTCCACATACAACAACGTCGGAATCGTCAGCTTTCTTCACACTCGTAAACACTGGAGTGGTAGTTTCGCATACGTCATGCCCCCCCCCCCAAAAAAAATTGTACTTTTAAACCACAACTTCTCGTCTTGCACTTGCCGTGTGATGCTCTAGCGTGACCCAACCCAGTCTCATGAAATTTCGTTATATAGTCACGTACATTTTTGATAATTTCGCGTTTTTTTGTGATCGTATAACGAATTTCTGCTTTTGTGTAATTATCACGTATTGGTAACTCAGCTGTTTTGTCCTATTTTCTTACCATTGTCGCTTCGGTTTAGGGTTAGATTTACATAAAATAACATCCTTACCCAAACCCAACTCTAACCCTAACGCCGGGCGACATATAAAAAAATAAATCAGAAAAAATAGTATAAACAAATTCACTAATTGACTTCTAATGCAAACACCAAATCTAACCCTAAACCGAAGCGATAATGGTTTGAAAATAGGAAAAAGCTGTTGAGTAACCAATACGTGATAATCACACGAAAACAGAAATTTGTTATACGATCACGAAAAAACACGGAAATTCGTGATAATATCACCAAAAAAAGAATAAAAACATTTACGTGACTATATCACAAACCTCTGTGAGACTGTGTAGCGTGACCTTACACAGTCCTTTTTCAGAAAAATACAGTTTTTTTTGTGATTGTTGTGGGAAAAAAATCCTTGATCTTGCGGCACGTTTTCAAAAAAAAAAAAAAAAATGCAATATAATATGCGGATATAATATTTATGCAATTTTATGCAATGAAAATCTTCTGCAGCTTTTCAATAATGTTCACGTCACTACATAACGTTCCCATGGAAACAGGGGACATGGCTGTGCTTGTGAAGTAAATGTAACATTTTAAACTTTCTGCTAAGATATATGTGATTTTTGCTACAAAATGCGGAGATTATGAAATCACGCAAGCCCCGCATATTTTGGGCACGGAAATCTGCAATTTATGCATTGAAAGTGCGGCGTTTTTGAAAAAAAAAAATGCGGCCTCTGCATAAATATGCAGACTTTGGCTGCTAATGCGTTGAATGGCATATTCACGTTTTTCTGGAGGGACTGCTTAAATATTACGTAGTCACATAGATCACACAGCTAGTGCAAGATGAGAAGTTGTGGTTAAAAAGTAAAAACAAAATTGTGAAAATGACGATTGTTTCAATAAATAAGACTCTTATGCTTCGGTTGGGATACTTTAGAGCAGGGATGGGCAACATTGATCTTGGAGGGCCGCGGTGTCCTGCAGAGTTTAGCTACAACCATAATTAAACACACCTGAAGCAGCCAATTAAGGTCTTACTAGGCATACTAGAAACTTTTAGGCAAGTGTACTGAGGCAAGTTCGAGCTAAACTTTGCAGGACATCGGCCCTCCAGGACTGAAGTTGCCCATCCTTGGTTTATAGCCCTTTGAAGCTGCATTGAAACTGTGATTTGTTGTCCACTAGGATTGTTTTCCTCAAAAAACTTAATTTCTTCTTGACATAACAAAGAAAGACAAACATCTTGGATGACATGGGGGTGAGTAAATGATCAAAATTTCATTTATGAAAGTGAAATATTCCTTTAATTATTTTAATAAATCCATTGGACGGGAAACTCAAGGAAAGGGAGCTAATAATTGTCCAGTATTGGAACACCTACAATACTTGTAACAGTATATCAAGCGGCACATATGAATTTGTGACCTCGTCTGTAATGCCAGCTGAAGGTATTTGTTTGTGATTTATTGTTTTATATATAAAATCATCCTACAATCCTACATAATATTGACTGAGTAAGGCCATGTCAACGGTTGAAATGAAATCAATGACTGAAATCATTGACTTCAGCCTACATTTCACTGACAGGGTCACATATGGTTAACAGAATCATGACCAGCCCGGGGCAAAGTGTGTCTACTTAAAAAGTTTTATGACTTTGCTTTGGTTGTAAAATGTGGAAAGAGTAGGAAGAGGTCTGCTTGACTTTGCCAGCTCCTTTTATTATTTCCTACGCTTTACTGAATTGTTACCTCACAATACATTTACAGTGTTGTCATTCAATTAAATCTCTGTGTGCCTTAAAGAATCCGAGCCAATACAATACTTAGTGATGGTCCTTCAGAGAGATATAATGCAGTTTGATCTCAATGCCTGGCAGACAATGTCTTATCTTATTAGATCATCATAACCGTGTTGATACACAGCTCCATCTCCGCATCAGTCTCCGATTGCCTAGATATGTCTCAGTTGGTCTGGGGGAATGTATTCATTATCAAATATGCTTTGCTATTCCTAACTAATGGGCTTTAAAGAAAGTGTTACAGTATCTATCTTAAGATCTGAATGCTTGCTATTAGCCGTAATTTATATCCCAACATTTGTTCACAGTGCTTTCACCAGTGCTTATTCGTATCACGATTTGTTGTACGTTGCAAAATATGCAAAGTAAAATGCAAAATATATCAGGTCAGCAGACGCTACACAAGACCTGATTAACTGATCCATAGGCTCATGCTGTAAGTACAGAAGAGGATTTTGGGAATCGCTGTAGTGTAACACCTTCCCTCTTCAGCGCTCTCGCTCTGTCTGTTAAGTTCTCAGTGATTAGATGAGCCAGCTCGCTCTCCTCTTAACCGCCGGGAACTAGGTTGTTACCATGGCGACAAAGGCAGTGACGGACACGGCTGCGTGCGTTATGTGTGCTGGTCCAACATGAAAGTAGCCTTGAGTGGAATCCCAATGAGGATGGAGAAGTGAATAATCCTGCAACCTAAAAATTGTTCCACACTCTCGCGCACGCTCATCTAATCATATAAATTCATCCAGTGACAGTGTATAGAGCCACAGAATGAACTGAAAACCAATCTTGATGCACTCTGTGTTGTACAGTAGATGCTTTTTCACACTTTGTTTATTCTCACAGTACATCTACACTTGAGCGGGGAACCTTGCAGGCATTTTGCATATCTGCAACTGTTATAGCTTTCTTCCTTTCATTATTTTTTGCCCCACCACCCCCTTTTCCTGAAGAGCCAGGCACATCTGTTTTGAGTGACTGGTAACCATTTACATGGTAATTATCTAAACAGGCTGCAGTTGTTCACACAGAAATACAGATTGTGTTCTCTGTTCGCCAGTTTCACACAGATTGCGCTTTTGCTGTTTTGAATACAGTTTGATTGCAAATGAAGCACCTGACAACTACATTTTATACCAATATTTTCTGAGAGAGAGAGAGAGAGAGAGAGATTGAGAAATGTGTAACCATTTGTTTCTCCATACAGGATGTGAGCACCCAGTGCATAGCCTTGCATAATTGAATTTAGTCCCTGATTGTTTTAATATTTTAGAATGAGTCATAATAAAGTTAAAAATTAGACATTATGTACCAGAAACAACGTATCTAAGGTTTTGCAGATGTTGGCAGTGCTACATAATTCCATTGAGCCTGGATAGCATTAAAGAGACACCACTTTTTTGTAAATATGCTCATTTTCCAGCTCCCCTAGAGTTAAACATTTGATTTTTACCGTTTTGGAATCCATTCAGCTGATCTCCAGGTCTGGCGCTACCACTTTTAGCATAGCTTAGCATAATCCATTGAATCTGATTAAACCGTCAGCATTGCACTCAAAAATATTTATGCTAAAAGTGGTAGCACCAGACGCAGAGATTGGCTGAATGGATTACAAAACGGTAAAAATCTGATTGTTTAACTAACTAATTTGGGGAAGCTGGAAAGTTAGCATATATATATATATATATATATATATATATATTTAAAGTGGAGTGTCCCTTTAAACTGCTTAGTAAAGAAAATACCAGTGCTTGCAATGCAGCTAATATATACTTTACTCTTATAAAAAAAAAATGTTGTATAGTAACAGTGGCTTTTTGACGTATTGATTACAATTGGCAAAACAGTTGTTTTACAAAAGTAACTATAGTTTAACCATGGTTTTATGATTGTGACATTTTCAGTTAAAAATGTAAACATAATTTTTTAGAAAATGTATTTACTACTAATAATTTAAACAATTTGTTTATGTTTTCCTAAACCCCTGATGATAGAGTCCAGACATCAGAAAAAAACAGTCTATCCGTTTTCTATTTAATGAAAGAAATTTTGCATGTGTTATGGATGAGACAAATAAAAGAATGGGGGAGGCTGTGGAAACTAATTAAAAAAATTCATGAAACCTTAAAAGTGCAATGTGTAAATTTTAGTGCAGTGTGTAAATTTTACCCTTGCTTTTAAAACGCATAGAGAAGCTACGGTAGCCACCACAGGACAAACATGTCATCGTTGGAGACAACTTAATAAAAAAGTTTATCCATTATGGGCTTCTGTAGAAACATGGCGGCACAAAATGGCGACTTCCGTGTAAGGGGACCCTCATGTAGATAAAAACATTTCATTCTAAGGTAATAAAAACAAGAGTTTATCATGTAAGGTCTTTATACACCACTGATAATATAGTTGTGTATATTATTTTGCATTTCTGTCAAGAGATCCTTTTAACAATAACACTGCACCTTTAAAGTCGCCATGAAACGGAAGTAGCGATTGCCTTATTTTCCCCGTGGTGACGTATATCCGAATGAAACGGCTTTTGAGATGAAATAAGGCAGGGCTGGATTTGAATTTGTCCATCGAGATCTGATTGGATCGTTTGAAGTTGGGTCGTGTTGCTAATTGCTAATCACTGCGATCTTCTCCCGGACCCCGCCCACCTGCCATACTTTTGACCGGAAGTGAAGAGAGATCGTTTTGGGGAGGGGAGGAGATTTGCATTTTTGATTAAAGATTATGAGCACACACGAATTTTTAAAAAATAATGAAGCTCACAGATAAGTCATTTGTTAATAATACCACACTATTAAAAATACATATATAGTTTTTCATTTCAATTTCATTGCGACTTTAAACAGAGAGATCACATTGGTTTTTAAGCCACCCAATTTCATCTGAGATATTAGTATGGTTAAAAACGTTTCATATAAGGTTGACATTTACACATCCTGGGGCGGCACCTTTTCAAAAAGTTCACTTTTTTTACATACTGGTATCTCAAAGGTACATATCTGTACGTAAGTAATACAAATAAAAGGTGCTGTCCCAGTGACAACTTTTGTACCTTTTTTCTGAAAGAGCATTAAGTCCTCTATAGTAAAACCATGATTCATTTAAAGGGTAGCCTTTGTGGGTAAGTTTAGATAAATAAATAAATATTATGATACATCAAAGTGGCGTTGCCAATGTCAAGAGAATAATCATGGTCAAATATTTACAAGGAGTAATGTAAATACAAAGCAATTATACTTCAGTTTACAAATATGGTGATAGTGTTGTACATCTCAAGCGCTTAGTCACTTTATCAGTGTACTGGATGTTATTGGAAGTTTTTAAACTTTAATTTTGTAAGGGAAAAAATATTAATCTCCATCCATACGTTGGCCCAACAACGGAGACCAATCGGCGTGGTGAAGGATTTTAGCACGTTCTGTCTTTTTTCCGGAGCTAATTGATGAGGTTTTGGCATTACGCAATTTAGGTAGTGTTATCTGACTCCAAAAAGATAAAAATGAATACAAATCGGATTGATTATTACTTTTAACAGTTGCAGAATTTGGGTTGATGTTTGGTTATTCTGATTTAGCCGTACTCTGTATTGTATCCATTTGTTCGGCTACACATGTTGCTTTGGACTCACACACTGGCTGTTTATTAATATTTAATAATCATGCGGGACCACGATCACAATTGAACCAGGCTTGGTCGCTGTTAGAGGTTAGACCATATGTACAGAAGGCCGCCTTATGCTTGCTCATCTCTGAACATACTTTGTTTAGTCCCCATAGAGGTGCAACTTAATTGTTACAATAGTTTCTATCCAGAGGTTCACGATCACTATCATAAAACAAAACTCACTTCTCTACTGATAGTTTTGTATAATCGTGCCATAATTTCCTATGCAACTTAGACAGAATAACATTGATATAATCAGAGGTTGAGGTTCATCTGATTTAAAGTGGTCAGACAACATTTATATGTTACTCTAAACAGGAAATACACTATTAGCCTCCACGCATCTGATTTAACTTAAACTAATGCCAAGTGCTAGTCAGATCTCCAAAACTGATGTGGCATTATGCGCCATCTTATCCGGTATTGTAGTCCAGTACTAGCCTTATTTCAGTCATTAGGGACTTTAAGCAACAGCTGGGAATGGAACGGCTACGGCGACCGGAAGTAAGCTGTCAGACCACCGTAGCCAAGAACGTAAAAATCACTAAGCAAACGTAAACAGGACAGCGCAATGCGGTATTAATTCATTTATTAAGATGCAAAAATATGTCATTTAAAAAAGCAAGAGAAGAAGGATTGCTGGCATTAAATGACAATATTTTGTCAGAACAAGAGTTTTTACTATTGTATGATGTAAATAAGTCTAAAAACCTAGATTTAAGCAATACTGAAAATGTTGAATACTTAAAAATCATTCAAATTAGCTTAAATTTAAAACATTCGAACACATTTTATATAAAATACTGGTAAAATCATAAACTGATGCAATTACAATGTCATATGCCATAAAACATAATATTTATGTACATAATCTCTCACGTTGTAGCGACTACGGCAAATCAGCTGTTCTCCCGTAGTAGACCGTTACAGTAGAACGTCGCAAAGTAGCAGTTAAATTCGCGCATGCGCAATACAACGCCAGAATGCCGTTGCCGTTCCACCAGAGGCGGTTGCTTAAAGTCCCTATTGCGGTAGCAAGGATACATCATAATTTACTAGTCATGTCAATAACTTTGGTAGCAACACAGAATACATCCAAACACAATTTATTAGCCAGGTAGGAAGGTCATAATTCAAAGTCAATTCACAATCCAATTAAAACACGAAGAAACAAATATAATCAAATGAGAATATTGCATACATGGCAAATGATGAAGATCTGTTTACAGATTCCTCAAAGTAAAATGAAATACATGATGCTGTCACAAAGATGGGGGCATTTCTAAATGTAGAAAATCCTCCTGAACCATTTACAACATTTCCTTAAATATCAAGAGAACAAAGCATATAGGAATTTTGTACTGATGTATGCTTACTGTACATTTACAAACATTTACAGTAAGTTTACGAAACCCAATAATGGAGGACACTCAAGGCTAAAACGTTTAACACATGGAGCTGTTAGAATTGAATTAATTCCAGAAATTAAATACATTGGTTTGGAAGTTTCTCTAATGTGTGGGCAGTATCAATACACTGCTGCTTTGTACTTAAAAAATGCCAATAATAGCAAACAATATAACACATCCAAACATGCTCATATGTCAGTGAAATCCTAGACAGGGGATTTTCAGTGACTAGCATTTCTTTCACTTCAGTCAGTTAAAGACCTCCAGTCCCTACCCCTTTAACAACCTCAAAATGAAAGACAAACTGTGCTACAGGGAGAATTAAATTGCAGTCAGACAGGAAAAAATAAAAATAGCTCATAACAAGTTGGGAGACTGAGGAAGTCAGTAATTTATAACTGGAACAATATATTTAGCGAGACCAGAACAATTATCATCTAGGAAAATCTCTAATTTTCTCCTCTCTTACATAACTATTATTGTAACTCCACTGTCAGAAAAAGTACAAAACTATACCCTTTCTGTCAGAGTCAATGGTGTAGTGGGCAGTGCTCATATTTGGTGAAGGACCCGGCTCAAGGTCCTTTACCAATCCCGTACCCCTCTCTACACCCTATACTTTCCGGTCCTCTCCTATCGTACTGTCTAAAGGGAAAAATGGCCCAAAAACGTAACAAAAAATACACCCTTTCTGTGGTTGGAGTGGTTCCCTAAGGTTGGCTTTCCTGGTTTTGCCAAGAGGTTGATGTTCTGAGGGCAACATTATTTGACACTGGGACAACATTTCAATCAACCAACCAGATTTCAGAAATAAGTTTGCAGTTTGTTTCAAGTTTAAGCTTACAACCAAGATTAGTTGCTTCTAGAGCATTGTTTTTTTTTTTTACATATAATTTCCTTCTGATTTTAGGGTTCAGTTATTGTTAGGTTTGGGGTGGGTTTTGGTTTTATTTGCAAAAATGTTGTCCTTGGGTCAACACAATATGTTTTGCTCTCAGTAGATCTTTCATTTGGCAAAATCAGGTTGACCCCTAAGGTTCAGCTTTGTACCTTTAATACAATGTTGTACCTTTTTGGGTACATTACTGTACCTTAAAGGAAAACACTACCATTTTTTTATATTTTACTATGTTCTTACCTCAACTTAGATGAATTAATACATACCTATCTTTTTTCAATGCGTCCACTTAAACTTTGTGCAGCGCGTCGTCAATGTGTTAGCATTTAGCCTAGCCCCATTCATTCCTTAGGATCCAAACAGGGATGAATTTAGAAGCCACCAAACACTTCCATGTTTTCCCTATTTAAAGACTGTTACATGAGTAGTTACACGAGTATGGTGGCACAAAATAAAACATGGCGATTTTTTTAAGCGGATGAAAAATGAGAACTATATTGTATGGCGGAAGAGCACACCATTTAGGGTCTGTTTACACACACACAGAGCTACTGAATTAAACTGCTGTGAGAAACAGCCAGATCAGAGCTCAACATTATTATTCATGACCTTTTCAAATAAGGTATTAATAGACCATTTCATTCTGGGGGCAAATCCTAGGGTTGTAAATTGACATGTAAAACCGTCTCTGGATTACTTTGCACTTAATAAAGCCACATACATTCTATGTAAAATCAGAGAACAATAACATATTGGGCCCTATTTTAACGATCTGAAACGCAAGTGAGAAGCGCAACGCGCAAGTGAGTTTGTGGGCGGATCTTGGGCACTGTTGCTATTTTCCCGGCATGAGAAATAACTCTTGCGCCGGGCGCAAATCAATAAGGGGTTGGTCTGAAGTAGGTTCATTATTCATAGGTGTGGTTTGGGCGTAACGTCAAATAAACCAATCAGAACGCTATCCAACATTCCCTTTAAACGCAAGGGCGCAAGTTCCATGGCGGGTTGCTATTATTATGACGGATTTACCAGGCGCACGCCAGGAGCGGTTCACAGCCGAGGAGACCGACGTCCTTGTACGGGGGAATCTCACGCTTGCCAGCATAAATCGGGCACGCCGTGTAACGGGAGGTGGATCTGCCTCAGGACTTGACGCCAGCAGAGGACATCGCTGCGTCCACCCTCACCGCTGAAAGGGTTTGGGGGCTTTGAAATCGGACCCAAGAAACGCAAGCAAGGTCCAACCCCAAAGTACTCTTACAAATCAAGTTCATATACATTAAGGTTTCTTATGAAAACATTTTAATTATTATTTACATAAAATAAACGTAATACAGCCACACAACAAACTTATGAAAATATTTTAATCGTTATTTGCATGAGAATAAATAAAAACTATCACCACAATGCTCACCATGATTCCCCTTATCTTGTGTATTAATATTTTTAAGTGTAACAATTTATGATTTGCAAAAATAACTGTTGCATCTGTGTAGATTAGATAAGCAAAGTGTATGCGCGTTGTGCACCCTATACATTATGGTCAAGCATGCGCCCTTAAAATAGCATAATGAACAACGCGCAACGCGCCACTGACTTTAAACTTTTTTTTTCTGGTCAGTGGCGCAATTGTTTTTTGAAACTGCAAAATAGCATCAGGGATGTTTGCGCCGGAACACACCTCTTTTTTTGCGCTGAACCACCCAGGGAGCGCAAGTTCATTCCCTAGTTTGCCGACGTGCTTCTGTGACGGGAAAAACCCGCTGTGCGCCGTTGCAAAATACGAATGATACATGCGTCACTGACAAAGTCAATTGCGCTGGGTGCAAGATAGAGCCCATTGTATCAATGCATTCTTTGGCACTTTTAAGAAAAATAAATAAATTCACCCAACCATCCTTAAACCCATTTAACTAGTATTTCTAAAAATAACAAAATCGCATCTCGGGGCATTAAATTGTATGTGAATGTGTACCACTTTTAGTAAAGGTTGCAAAAATAGGAAACCTCAGACCTCAAATGAGTAAAAATGACCTTATTTAAGTATGATGAACAGTTTCTGAAGGCTGAAGTCTAAGTTTCAGGCCCTGTTTGGTACCCTTTTTATAAAAAGTTCCTCGTCAGGAATGATAATGAATGCTAAGCAGAAAGAAAGAGTGACTAAGACAGAATAGCACTGCACCTCCACTTTCCTCTTAGCGGGAGTTCATATGGGCATGAAATATGCATGCGCTAACCATTAACCCCGCTGTCCCCTAGTCTACTGCACTCACCAGAGCTCGACGGAGATGTCCTCCCAGGCCCTGTTCGCTAATAACACATGCTCAGCTTAAAGTAAGTGTGTCTTTGGCCTGGGAGATCCTTTTACAACATCGACATCTGCAGCCGTCTATATTCCGGAAGTGTTTCAATATGAAGATTTCCAGTAAATAAAATTGGCCATATAAGATCGTTTATGCAAGAAGCATACGGCATGTCTGCTGGGAATAAATGGTTAAGCTCCTAAGACCTGACGTGTCTACATGTGGACATAACATTTTCTGTTGTTTGCACCATAATACTTCATTCTGTGTGATTGGAACTTGTTGTACACAAATGTGGAGAATTACACTGCTTCATGTTCAAAGAAACATATTTGGTTATTATTTTTATTGGTTCTTCCTAACCCCAAATAGCTGGAAGAAATAAAAAAAATACAAACCGAAGCTTGGGTCTTAGGAGGTTAAACCAAGTTAAGATGGATTGTTGGTATCGTTAGGCTGGTCTGACAGGGCTCCAGGGGCATTTTGCCCCTAAAATTTGAGAGTGTGCCACTGAATTTTACATCCAGTCGCACATGTGCAACCAGTAAATTTGACCTTTTTTTCCAAAAGTGCACAATAAAATGTGTCACTGAATTTGAAAAAACACATTGTACTTTCTGCATCTATCATTAAAGTATTTATTAGTAATACAGTGGAAATTAGTAGAAATGTGAATATTTGGTTAGCATGTTGATTTACGGTGTGTGCCCCTAAATTTTCTGGTTGCGCCCCTAAAATTTTCAGTTGGGGGCCACTGTGCTCCTAGTGAAAAAAGTTAGTCTGGAGCCCTGTCTGATAGCTGGTTTTAAAGGGGCTTGAGAAACCAGCTTACTGACATGTTACAGTGTTACACCAGCAGCTCAGTCTGGCATGAAGACCAGCATAAACCAGAGAAGACCAACACTCCATTTTAGGGGGTTTAAGAAATACATCAGATAACACCTCAGTAATAATGTTGTTGGTTTTACAAATAGTAATTACTATGACAAAACCGTGGTTACTACACTTTTATTATAATAAAATCATGGTGTTTTTTTTATATAAGAACAAAATTTGAATATTGTTGGTATGGTGGCTTTAACTAAATTTTTACAACAGCTGTACAAATGCTGTAATACACAGCAATTTACATCCTCTGATGAAACTCCTGGTTTCACTTAGACTGCAGTGTTTATCTGTTTCAAATTAAAAAGGATTTTAAGGTCAACTTTAATCATAAGGTTAAATGTTTCATCATTTCCCATCAGGATTATCCTGTTCTCAGGAAAGAATCACATGTTTTTTTTGTGTTATATGAAATGTTCTATGAGCAGGACCAGATGTATTACTAAGTATTTTACTCAGATTGCCCCATACATATAATGCACTCTGGTAGTACCTGTTGATAATTGGCATGGCAATACCATGGCATTTTTAAATATACTATGGTATTTTTTTGATAATTAGATTTATTAACTTTTTTAAGTGACTAGTATTGCGATTGTTTATAAGAATATGTGTTAATATCAAGCTAAAAGGCTACATTTTGAGAATAGATCATATTACAAGCGATCCTCCAGCCCAGTTATCAAAATTACTTCATGATGTACTCATCATCTTTTGGGCGAACATATTTAGAGTTATTTTAGATTAGATGAGCCTTTATTGTCTCCTATTGGAGAAATTTGTCTTGGGCAATCAAGGGAATAAAAAGCGATACATTGATACATACACAAAAAACACACTGTATATACACAAAACACACCCACCATCCCACCTCATCCTGACAATTCCACATGTCCCGTTAAACTTCCTATAATAGTTAGCATCTGTATTGCACAGTACCCGATTGCACAATTCCAAAACAGCTATAAACACAGCATATACACTCATAAATACATACCCGTACAATATATTACACCAGTGCCCTAAAATTACAAAGCTATAACCTATTCTACTATTATATCCAATCTCATTTAATAATATTTATCATATATACATCACATGCAGCTAACACACACGCACCCCTGTCTGTTTAGTAAATGTTCTTTCTCTTTCAAGCTTTATAATGGGAGAAAACAAGGATCAGTGAACAACTTCTGACTTTGAAGCTAAAAAATTTGCATCCATCCTTCACTGCAGTAATCCAAATGGCTAATAAAGGTCTTTTGCGGGTAATCGATGCGATTTTGTATGAAAAATATCCATATTTCAAACTTTTTAAACACTTATAGGTAATGATGCCATCTCGATTCACTAGAGTCACTGCGCAACATTACCCATGGCAACGAGTGCTCACTAGGCTAAAACTTTCTCGTGAATCATGTGAGTCCAAGATGGTGCTGTTACCAGAAGCTAGTTATTATTGTTTAAAAAGTTTGAAATATGGATATTTTTCGTACAATATCGCATCGATTACCCTCAATTTTTTATTGTATAGCACAATTAAAAATGGCCGTTGACCACTGTGCTTTTCACAATGTAATCAAATTAAACAAAAACAAAATGATCATTAATATGCATTATAATGTCAATCAAAAGCTTCTGAAAATAAAAATGTTTTTAGTCAGGACTTAAAAGCGAGAAAAGATGGTGTTATGCTAATTGGTAAGGCGTTCCAAAGCCTGGGGGCTGCAATGTAAAAAGCTTGATTTCCTCTACACTAAAGTCTTGATTTAGAGTTACACAATATAGCCTGATTTGATGACCGAAGAGATCTTGAAGGTTGATATTCAGTCAGTAGTTCAGAAAGATAGTTTGGTGCAAAGCCATTTAAAGTTATGTAGATAATTAACCTCTTAAAGTCAGAAGTTCCTGTTTTCTACCATTGTAAAGCTTGGAAGAGCAATGACATTTACTAAAATAACTCCATGCTTGTCTGAAAGATGATGGACATATATATCTCGGCTTGTAAATCATGGGGTATTTTTGATATTTGGCTGGAGTATACCTTTAAGCTCAGATTTGCAAAGTCTGAGATATCAAAGTCTGTCATAAGACGTTAGTCATTTGAATATGAATGTAAACATTTCTTCGAAAATGTTTACTGAGATTCCCAAAATCCAAATTTACATAATATTTGCATTTACTTGTTAAGCTGGTACTTTTATCCCATGCGACTTACAAATGAGGAACATTTGCTTGACTAATGAGTAAGCTAGAGTTTAACACAACAATGCTAAAAAAATTAGACGGTGAAACAGGTTTTCATCAAGTATGTAACTTACAATTCTCATCAAGTATATATAGCTCTTTACACAAATTATATAATTATAACTAGGTGCAAGATTTGGTGCAGACAGGTGCAAGATTTCCTCAATGGCAGACCACATGGGAAAGCGTGTCTCACTCTCCATCGCACTGAACACAGGAGTACCACATGGTTGCGTACTGAGCCCCCTCCTCTTCTCCCTCTGTTACAGCATTTCACTAGTGGGGAATAGGAACATTACAAGTGGGGCGTGACAAACGGGAGGAATTTTGCAAAGAGACAAATGTCTTATTTTATGCAAAGTGATAATTCATATGCACATTTATTTTCTCTATTGAATGTGTTTAATGCTGTTATGTTTTAAAATATTATATAATTAAATACTTTTCAACAGGTAAACTTAAAGCCTAGTTGATTACCATTTTGTTGGGGCGATTGGGGACAGGTGGGGCTCGGAACCCTTCCCTACCTCCAAAGTGGGGAATGGCAAAAAAAAGTTTGAGAAACACAACTCCAGACATATGACTGCAAAGTGCAAACACGGCAACATTATCTCTGTAGGGAGAATAACCAGCAACGACGAGCAGAGGTTGAGAACTTGGATTGCTGGAGCCATGACAACAACCAATTCCTCAATGCAATAAAAACAAAGAAGATGAAGCCAGAAGCCTTCTCTTCATTGCCCCATCAACATCAATGGTGAGAGATTGGAGATTGTGTAAAGCTTCAAATACACTGGAGTTCATACCAGTCAGGATGCTATGTGGACTGTCAACACCTCAGTGATGGTCAAGATCAACAGCTGCTGGGGAACTTCAACAGGGCAGTCATTGAGTCAGCCATCACCTATTGTATTGCAATGTGGTACTCCAGCTGGACCACAGAAAACAGGAAGTCTGTCCAGCGGATCATTAAAACAGCAGAAAGGATTACTGACTTCCCAGCTTCCTAGTCTGGAGGACATTTACAGAGCATGTTGCACCCAGAAGACCAAAATCATCATCAGAGACCCTTCACATCCTGGTAACAATATGTTCACCCTCCTGCCATCTGGGAAACAAGAACAATGTATGCACACACAACAAGACTCAAAAATAGCTTTGATTACATAGCAGTTGCTTTATTGATCACCCCACCTTTCACATAGACCAAGTGATCTCAATCACTTCCCCACATACTGCCTCTTAGTGCAGGTACCTTACAGGGCATTGTTTCATTAGGTAAAATGTTACTTATCACGGTCCAGATATTACCTACACTACTGTACCTCAGCATTTGCATAATTGAGTAATGTTTACATTTTCCACACACATAATATAGACATACAATATTGACATAGCACATTTGTTTTCTTGTAATATGGGTCCTCTGTGTACTGTGTTGTATTGTATAAACATATGGGGCTGTTTCCTGGACAGGGCTTATAGTCTTAGACTAAAATAATAGTTTAAACTGCCTTAAATTAAAAACAGCTTTTAATGACATGTTTGTTTTTGTAAGGTTTGCTTTAAACAACTACTTAAATGTCCTACTATAATGAAGGGCTAGGACTGGATTAATCTAAACACTGTCTGGGAAACATGCCCCATTGTGTTGTATTGTGTAACCTATGTAATGTTATATTGTATAAAAGTAGTACCTACAGTGCATAGTGAGTATTTGTACAGATTTGTACATGATACATCAATAATCTGCAAATATCAAGAGAGAAGGTAAATGATGGCAGAATTTAATTTTGGGGGGTAAATGTCACTTTAAGCTCTTCGATTATTTAAGCAACGTCTTTGCATGGCTACCTTAACTCGAGCTGATCTAAGTAATGCCATTTAATGAAATCTACAAAGCCAAAAATCTAAATCATGGTCATCCACTCTTAAAAATAAGGTTCTTTACAGCGATGCCATAGAAGAACTGTTTAATTTGCAGATCAGGTATTACATTGCATTGTGAAGTCTTTTATCTTGCAGGCCTGTTTTGAGAGTTTGGTTTAAAAAGTTTGCAGCAGACTATCATGATCTTGTATACTTTACTGGGACTGTAAACTTAATAACACCCTTACTGTGATCCCGCAATTTTTTAACCTTCCCAAAGCGTGCTCATTGGATAGATAAATGTTTAGCAGTTAAGCTCTTATGAATCATTTGAACATCATAATATAATGTATGCTGGCATGAAATGTACATGAAATGGATATCCTTTAAATAAGCTCAATGGATAGAGTATTGTTTTAGCAGTGCAAAGGTTGAAGGTTAAAACATTACTTGTGTGCATTTTGTGGCAAAACAAGAGCGCTGGTGTATTTTAAGATACGTCAGTGCAATTGGTTTTCAGTCTGTACAGCTCTTACATTTATTTTAGTCTATAGAGCCTCAGAATGGGGAACATGATTTTACCAAGTAAGATGTGATCCTGGATCAACACCATTGTTGGTCCTGGATCAACATTTTCATTAACCAATCAGATTGCAGGATTAAGATTAGTGTGCATGTTAGATTTAGGTTTAGGATTGAGTTAGGGGCTTTTAAGACATACTCCCAAACTATTATTTTACACTAATTTGAGGGTTTAAAACATGGGCGTAGATTTAGGGTGGGACGCTAGGGACATGTCCCTACCAATATTCAGAGAAGACTGAATTGTCCCTAGCAATAATTTCGACCAAACAATTAATCTGTATTCATATATAACCACTAATGTCCGTCTTGTTCTTGTGTTTTCTATTTTTAACTTATTATATTTTTGTCAGAAATAATTTAAATTAGATTAGAAATCTTTTGCAATCCCGTTCAGTAAAAATAACGCTCTATGTGGTACACAAACGGTTAACAGCTTTCGTTCTCTGCCATGCCCGCCTCAGTAAGTCACATCGCTAATATGATTGGCTTTGCATTTCTTTAGTCCCGCCTCTCTAACTCACATTGCTTATATGATTGGATTAGCATTTCTTGAGTCCCGCCTCTCTAAATCACATCACTTTATGGGCTTGTCTTTAATCGCTACGTGTGATAGGATGGTTTCACTTTGTACAACGCGCCAAAGTTCACTCAACTAGACGCGCGTGATTATTCGGGCTACAGGTAAGTGAGGAAGAAAGTATTATTATACCCACTGTAACTGTTTCATGCACAAAAAAAGTTGTGTCATATAATGATTCAAGGACAGTGTTTTCACCAATACACGACAATCCCATGTTAACCTGAGGAGTTGCAAACTTGTGTCAACCTTTTATAAATGGGGTGGCAAGGTTATTTAGAGGGTCCCTAATCCATGAAAGAAAATAACCCCAAAATGGTAAAAACATGAATTCATGTCATGATTGCTGAATACTTTCATTACTGCACTGTGGTCATTACTTGCACAGATGTAGACATAATGTTGCATTTTAAACAAACTATTTTTTTTCACACTGATTAACTGTCTGTTAATGAAAAGAAGATTTAATGTGAACTACAGAAACGTTAATAAACTGTGTTCAGGAAACTATATATACCTACTTCAACACTGGGATTTTTTGGCAAAATTAAATTAAGAATTAAATATTAATTGCATATTCTTCAATGTTATAAAGTAAATATGGATTCATATATGTTACAATGTGATTTTCTTTTTTTTGACAAAGACTTAAACAGCTACTGTTTATCAGGCTCTAGGACATAACGAATTGTTTATTATAGTACATTAAAGTGCCCATATTATGAAAAACTCACTTTTTCTGGGTTTTTGGGTGTTCTTTTGTGTCTCTGATGCTCCCAGACGCATATAAAGTTGGAAAAAAATCCATCCATGCAGTTTTGAGCGAGATACAGGTTTCTAAATGTCCTCTGCCTTGACTCTCAGATTCCCCGGTTTGAAATCCAGCGCCGTTGTGACGTAACAAAAAATGTCGTCACATGCCATTTGAATATTTCCGCCCACCACCTCAATACCCAGGTCTCCACCCACCAGGTAGCTACGGCACCGGGGGTGGCGAGTCAGATGTCACTGAGTAAAGTGCATACTGAGTTGTCTGTTGTTTATGTCAAGTAAACGGTGATAAACAGTTTTTGCAATGCGACCATTTTATTTATGTCCCCACCAATGCCAGAATCAAACCTACGCCCTTGGTTTAAAATGGTTAGGGTTTGAGTTAAGGGTATGTTGGGGTATCTTTGATTAAAATGTTGATCCAGGATAAACAAAAAATGTTGATCCAGGATCACATCGTACTTGGTAAAATCACGGCGGCTGCCTAGGAATAGTCTAATCCCTGTATGGGAAACCCCCCAATGGCATTAAATAGGGGAGAACTAAACTAGGGACCGAGAACACAGGTGAAGGGCAAAAACTAATAACGAATAATTAACAAAGAAACAGGGGGTGGGGTCAAGACTTAAGACAGGAGAGCCCGAGTTACAGAAAACATAAACACAGGCAACATGACTCTCCACACAAAACAAGACAACAATAAGGGCTGCCATGACCCGGTCAAATGAAACAAGGCAAAAAACATACAAGGCTGATAGGATCATGACAGTTTTTCATTTACTACTTTACTTTTCCCAGTGTTTTTAATGTAAACACACAGACGTGTAGATTGCGTTCGAGTCTTTGCTGCATCTCACGCAATAACAGTGTGTTTTTAAGTTGCCATCGCAAATTAAAATGATGTCGACTCAACGTTCATCAAAGTCAATTCAATATCTTCGCTTCACGAGACCCTTGCATACTAAGCAGGGCTTTATAACCAATTATAAGTGGTGTGTCTCCTGTTTAGATGCAAAGATGCCTTCTGTGAGAGTGCTCACGGGGCAGCTGGTGAAACAGCAAGCCGACCGTCAACTTGTGTAATGGGGCAACTTGTGTAATGGATGACCCATTACACAAGTTGATGGTCGGCGTCATTCAGCACGAATTCAATGATTTGCAAAGTAGATTACAAACAAAGTCAATGCGAAGAAGCAAACTTGTGCGGGGCAATGTGAATGACACAAGCTGGGCGTTGGAATTGCCACAAAAATATACGCTATTTGCCTCAAACAAATTGAAATTGAAAATCTTCGTGCAAGTAGAAAATATTCAACTTAAGCAAAAAATTAACATGATACAAAGTAAAATCCCACGAGTCATCTAGAGCGAGAAACACGGTGCTTTGCATTTGGTGTGTACGCAGAATAACGATAATAGACCTAGCAGATGAAAAAGAGCATCCTAGATGTCAATGGATGGAAAGATCCCGGGGAAATGGTCGGGCTTGAAATTTGAATCTGTGTGGTATGGGTAATAATCGCTTTTGTGACATGTTTGGTTTGCGAGTGAACATCAGCGTCAGTATCTGCACACGAAAAAAAAAAGAGTTTGAGTAGGGAACTATTATACTCCAAAAATCAACTTTGGCTAGATCAAAGTTTATTGAATGATGTAGCATTAAGTCCTACTTGTAAAACTTGCACTAAAGCTTTTATTTATGGTTGTGACATTTTCAGAACCCCTGAAGATAGAGTCCAGATATCAGGAAAATATTAAAGTTTCTGGGACATACCTTTTGGAATGATGTGAATTAAAATGCATTACAATCCTTTGAATTATTTGAAAATAATGCACACCCGCGGTGTAACCGCTTCGCATAGTGCCGCATTGCACCTTGGGTGTGCATTATTTTCTTATAATTCAATGGACCGTCGTCAATTATTCCTTACCAAACCAGAAGTAATAATACCCAACAAATAGAGAAGGGACGGCTCTTGAGTAACAAATTAACAAATAATATTTATTAAATTTTTTGTATGCACAGTTTTGAGGAAAAAAACAACATTTTGGATGTGACAGTTCTGAAAGCTGCACTATGGATAATAATTGGAAAACATGCTTGAAGAGTTTTTAAATATTTTACTATGTTCTTACCTCAACTTAGACAAATAAATACATACCTATCTTTTTTTAATGTGTGAACTTCATATTTGTACAGCGTGTCGTGAATGTGTTAGCATTTAGCCTAGCCCCATTCATTCCTTAGGATCCAAACAGGGATGTATGGTGGAAGAGCACTTAGTTTGCAGCACTTCGACCTCGGCGCAGAGTAGCATCATCACTTCTGACTACTTCCCCTCTCGCTTCCATCAATATTACTGCGCCCGAGGTCAGGGTGCTACAAACTAAGTGCTCTTCCGCCATACAATATAGTTCTCATATCGGCTTAAAAAACTCGCCACGTTTTATTTTGTGCCACCACACTTACTCGTGTAACTACTTATGTAACAGTCTTTAAATAGGTTAAACATGGAAGTGTTTAGTGGTTTCTAAATTCATCCCTGTTTGGATCCTAAAGAATGAATGGGGCTATGCTAAATGCTAACACATTCACAACGCGCTGTGCAAAGATTAAGTGCACGCATTGAATAAAGATAGGTAGGCTATGTATTTCAGGCGGAGTGCATGATTTCTGAAAAACGCTTTGGAAAAGGGAGTCGGCCCAACACTTGTAGGCACTTAGCAGTAAGGGGCGTGTCTACTAAACGACATCTTTGCCTGGGATGAGATTGCTCCAGTAAAACCATGATTAATTTTTATAAGGGTAGACTGTTAGATAAATAAATAAATGAACATAATGAAGTGTAAGTGGCTTTGGAAATGTCAAGAGAATAATCGTGGTCAAATATTTACAAAAGCAATTACAGTTCAGTTTACAAATGGTGAATAGGTTGTCGTATTGTACATTGTAAGCACTTAATAACTTTATTAGTATATGTTATAAGAAGTTTTTAAGCTTTAATTTGACATTTTATGCTGTACATGTACATTTTTACAGTATTTTTACATACATTTCCCACCAAGTTTACCAAGCACAATATATGAGTAAAACCCAAGGCTGACATTTTTCTTAAAGTTTAACACATTGAGCTTTTAGACCTCAAGTGATTTCGGAAATGTAATACTTTGGTATTTGGAAGTTATTGTTATGTTTGAGTATCAATTCAGTGCTGCTCTGTACGTTCCATAAAAATAAATGCCAAACATAGCAAATAATGAAACACATCCAAAAGTGCTCATCTGTCATTGAAATCCTAGACAGAGGATTTTCAGTGATCAGCATTTCATTTGGCTCCAGTTACAACCTCAAAATGACAGACGAACTGTGCTATAGGGAGACCCATTTAATTATTATTGCTAGAAAATAACAAAATCACATTCAGGGCATTAAATTGTATTTGGATGTGTACCACTTTTAGTAACGTTTGCTAAATTTGCACTGTTTATTAACCGTTTATCAAAAGTGTTTCAATCCATCTTTTATACCATGTTCATAGAAAGCTCTTCGTCAGGAGTGATAATGAATGCTAAGCAGAAAGAAAGAGTGACTAAGACAGAATAGCACTGCACCTTCACTTTCCTCTTAGCGGGAGTTCATATGGGCATGAAATATGCATGCGCTAACCATTAACCCCGCTGTCCCCTAGTCTACTGCACTCACCAGAGCTCGACGGAGACGTCCTCCCAGGCCCTGTTCACTAATAACACATGCTCCGCTCAAAGTAAGTGTGTCTTTGGCCTGGCAGATCCTTTTACAACATCGACATCTGCAGCCGTCTATATTCCGGAAGTGTTTCAATGTGAAGATTTCCAGTAAATAAAATTGGCCATATAAAGACCTCTATGCAGGATCATATGGCATGTCTGCTGAATAAATGCTTGAACCAGGTTAAGATGGATTGCTGGTCTCGGATAGATATTAGACTGGTCTGATAGCAGGTTTTAAATGTGCTTGGGTCAGCCTGAGAAGCCAGCTGACATGTTACTGGAAAACCAGCTTAAAACAGAGAAGACCAGCACAACATTTTAGGCTGGTTCCAGTTTTATCCAAGAACTAAACCTCAGTTATAATGTTATTTTGTAATTATGTTACATGCACAACTTAGGTTGTTCGATTTCAATCCACTATGGAGTTTTTTTTAAGTACACAGCTAAACCCACAGTGTTAAATGAACACTTGTAGGGGCGGTTTACCAGACAGGGTTTAGATTTAATCCAGTATTAGGCCTTAGTTATTTGGACATTTTAGTAGTTTTTACAAACAAATCTTACAAAAAACAATAAAGGTGTGCTACTTGAGACAAAACAATGGCACAGATATAGGCCTATGTTAAGATATGTCAGTACAAGGTGTTTTTAAATGAAGGCAGCTCAAACATGCATTTTAGTCTGGGAGTGGGATAAGCCCTGTCCGGGAAACGCCCCTTAGTGTATGTATAATCCACACCCAAAAGTACTCTCATAATTTCTTCCAAATCCAAATTTACATTGCATTTACATGAAGCCATTAAGCTAATACTTTATCTCAAGTGACTGAGGAACATTTGCCGTGCACGCACACACTCTCTGTCTCCAAACTAAGTCTCTCTGATCTCTCTCTCTCTCTGCTCTCTCTCTCTCTCTGCTCTCTCTCTCTCTCTCTGCTCTCTCTCTCTCCCATAACTGATACAATGGTAAGAGTTCAGAAGACAAAATCTAAGGTTGTGACTAGAAGGCATACAGCTAAAAAAATCTTGTTAACTACTGATATTTCAGAGTTTTTGTTTTATTTTTTCAAAATGTTTGGTTACCATCGTGCAGAAGTGTGAAACTTGTGGTTAAGTTGTGAATGTGAGGTACTTCTCTTAATGAGCACTAACTGTCTTATATTTCATAGGAGCGGTTTTCTGGACAGGAATTAGACTAGTCCTAGACTAAAATAAATGTAAGAGCTGTCCAAATTTAAAACAAGTTCCGCTGTCATATCTTAAAAAAACATCAATACACTTTGTTTTGCCTCAAAATGCACACAAGTAATGTTTTTAGTAAGGCATGTTTGTTCAAACTAGTTATATTTCCTAATTAAACTAAGGCCTAGTCCTGGCATAAGCTAATCCTTGTCCGTGAAACCACCCCATAATGTCTTATAATTTTGAATGACTACATTTTGTAGATTCTGCAAAGGGTATGTAAACGTATGAACTGTACCTTGCAATGTTCTTCTGATAATCTAACCATTTCTAATCTGTTTTAATGACTGTTTGGAGATCTGTTTGGTCTCTTGTCACATGCTCATCCTCATATACTATTATTAGTAGTAGTATTCTAATATGTGCTTATGCTAATTAGTAAGGGGCGGGACACACCAAAGCTTTTTTACACAGCTGAAAATGCCTGGAGGAAGCCAAATGCCAGCTGTTTTTTCATCTGAGTGCCAGTTTTCTTCAGCTGAGCACTTTGGTAGCTGTAATAGCCGGTTGGTTGTTGTGATACTTGTCCCGCCCCTCTTTCACTGTGATTGGACACGTGTGTGAGAACTGACATTGATGAGCAGAGCTTTTCACCCAAAGTTGAATCTCTTTCAACTCTCTGCACTCAGAAAATGCACAAAATATACAATGTCATCTAAACTATGTTGTAATTCTTATTTTGCAAAGACAGCGTAGACAGCATGCTCCAATGTGCACCTACCATGGACTGCTGACAGTTACGCTATGCAGAAGACAGATCAGGGTTGTAGGGTTGTAACATATACCGGTGTGACAGTTTACTGTGGTAACATGCGCGAATATCGTACCGTGAACATTTCCTTATCCACGGTTTTGGGGGGAAAATGAAAGCATATAGGTAGACTCATATTCATACTATAAACAGTTATTTTTTTAAAGGTTTTTCAATCCTAAATACAGATCAGCTCCCTTCACATAGTGGTGATCCATGATCACCGTTTCCCCTTGTCTTTAGAAATCCAAAACATTTGTTATTTTCGACGAGGTATTTGTTTCAGAGTTTGTTTCAGTTTAGCCACTAGTCATATATAATATAATAACATAACAAAATCATGCAGTTGGGACGAATCGAGGCCGGTACATTTTCACAACTTAAACGAACTGTACCAGAGTTCGTTTCTAACTTCAGCTGGGTCTCGGTACGCACCAGAGTTCGATTGCTGTATTCACACCTGCATAAAAGGACTGCAAAACAGGGGGGGGGTGAACTGGGCTTAATGCTCAATTCTGATTTTTTTGAAAAAATTCAATTTTTTTGCAAGGCCGTTCACATTTCCAATTAAATGCGACCTTTTGTGATCTCCTGTGTGAACGTGAAATGACCCAGAAGTGACCCGCGTGCGCAGAAGAGTACTCAATGGTCAACAACGTCACTCGTTGTTTGTGGAAGTAGCTAACGTTAAACCTGGATGTCAACAACAGTGTACTCAACAGCGGAGCTCTTTTTGCAATATTAAAGTTATTTTCCCAACGGAGCCAGCACAATTACAATCTTCTCGTTTTAAGAAGAAAATTAAAAAGAAGGAGGAGAGCAAGGTTTTTGGCCATGGCGTTTTGTGGAGCAGTGTAAACCGTCCGGTTCCGATAAGAGCCCTTGAGATTGGCCTGAATAGAGCTGTCACCCCAAATATTAATTAAATCTGTGACCTCCCTTCCCTTCCATTGACTGGTCTCAGCAGCATCGTCCTCCATGGTTGTTGTTTATCTTCTCGTTCCCACCTACTTCAACACAGAATTATGACGTTTGTAACGTATCAATGACGTACGGGTCGGATACATGTGGCCTGGCCCTTCAGACGGAGGTCGCATTTCAAAAGATCAGATACGAATCGGATTCAGGACCACATACTCAAGTGGCCTGGGTCACATTTGAAAGATCGGATCTGTGTCGTATATGTGGACATTTTATTTGGAAATCCGTATTGAGGTATTATTTTGAAAGTATTACACTGCTTTGTTTGGCAATACAAGCAAGACTTTAAAATATTACAAACACATAACTTCCTCTTGTTCCCTTGTTTCGCTTTTTGGCATTTTTGTTTCCTTTTTCTGCTACAAAGTGTAATGTTATTTATCCCTGTGCAACTTGCGTAATTTGCTTATAGGTAGGACCGTTACTAATTTACCTTACAGATCTGGGCTGCGTTTCCCAAAACCATTGTTAGGATAAGTAGATCATAAAAACAATCTTACAAATCTTACAAAAATAACTTAAGCAATTAAAAATCGTCGGAGTAATCGAAAATCCCTAAGTGCATGGTAAGTGGCACAGTTACAAGGTCACCTGCAGGACAATCGTCAAATTGCACCTAAACTTTACTTCTGTGCAATGACAATAATGTATATTTTTAAAGGGGACAATTCACAAGACTTTTTTAAGATGTCAAATAAATATTTGGTGTCCCCAGAGTATGTGAAGTTTTAGCTCAAAATATCATATAGATAATATATTAAACAATATAGCATGTTAAAATCGCCACTTTGTGTGTGTGCAAAAATGTGCTGTTTTGGGTGTGTCATTTAACATGCAAATGAGCTGATCTCTGTAATTAATGGCAGTGGCGTGGTTGGATAGTGCAAATTAAGGGGGGGGGGGTTATTATTGTCCCCTTCTGACATCACAAGGGGAGCCAAATTTCAATTAACTATTTTTGCACATGCTTGCAGAGAATGGTTAAGTAACTGGGTTGATATAGGTTAATAAAAGCACTGGGAACTCAATTATAGCACTTAAACATGGAAAAAGTCTGATTTTCATTGGATGTCCCCTTTAAATGTTTATTTATTTATTTGGTTCTTCTTTGTTGATTTGTTTTATATAAAAATTCACTCAACCACATACAAAGTTTTCAATCAATGATGATGTTCACATGTGTCCCACTGCCTTTCATCTATTCTATTAAATTTAGAAGATTGCAGTTAAATGCATTTTTGGGAAACACGTGAAAAAATAATAAATAACTTCATAAAGATGCTCGTAGAAAACGCTCCTAAGTCCTAAAATCAATCAATCAAACTCAGCCCTGGTACATTATGCTCAAGCTAGCATCAAAAGTTGATCGATCAGCTTGGTAATCTGCATTTTCTGGATCAGTTTGAGACTTGTATAAGATAGTAACATTTTTATTATCTGATGTTGGGAGCTGATCTTCCAAATATGTTGAGGAGCATCACATTTCCGGACACGTTTGAGGTATTCGGCCAATTACCATGCACTAAATAGCTGGTCAATTGGATTACACGCGCTTTCTCAGGATGATGAGCTTTGTAGAAATTGACGCGTTTCAGAAAGGCGGGGCATACTGTATAGGAACAACAATAATACAGTGGAAAATAATATGCATTAGATTACACCAAATACACATAATAATGCTCTTTTTAGCAACCTAATATAGGCTCTTTAATTGAGTTTTTACCAAAACCAGTAGAATGCAGGGCTAATTTTGCAATCTAATAAAGAGTTGATACATTTATATAGTTTTAAAAATACAACCGGCCCTTTGAGAGCAAATGTATTGCTGATGTGGCCCGGGATGAAATTGAGTTTGACACCCCTGGGGTTCATGTTGTATACTTTGAATGCACTGTATCAACATAAATGCAAAGTGCACCAGGTTAGTACAGCTTAAATTAAGTTTTAAGGATATTGGACTTTCTTTATTAAGTGTGATATAATGTACATGGAATGGAGTAATGTTTTGCATTTAAAAAAGTTGATTTAGATGTGAAACCAGCACAGATATCATCTATTTAAAAGTTGCGGGTTTGTGAATAAGACACTTTGCACTGCCCGTCAGTCTGTATTTGACTATGCAAAATTGTCACCAAACAGCACGTACCTGTACACGGCACATTAAAAGGTAAAGCAATGATTGATTGTTTGAACATTTGACCCTTAAAGTCGCCATGAAACGAAAGTAGCAATTTTCCCTGTGGTGATCCGAGTGAAACTCTTCTGAATGAAAAAGGTAGTGCTGGACTTGAATCCGTCTGTCAAAAATGGATTGGATCGTTTGAAGTTGGCTCATGTTGCTAATTGCGAATCACAGCAATCTTTTCCTTGGCCCCGCCCACCTGCAATACCATATAATCGTAAGTAAAGAGGAGAGTAGGAGATTTTTAGTTTTTGATTAAAGATTATGAGTGCACATGAATTAAAAAAATAAAATAAAGCTCACAGATTTTTGTAAAAAAATACCACAATATTCCAAAACACATTTCAGTTTTTCATTTTAATTTCATTGCAACTTTAAGATGCGCTGTCCTCTATGTGTAATAGAGGTAACATGTTTAGCACAAATCCCCAGACACAGCAGATATTTCTTATCTATCATCCACCTGACTGCCTTCCTGTAAAAAGATTTTTCCCTTAGGCTCCATTACAGAAAGTGAGACAGCAGGAGGATAAGAGGCTCTGTGTTTGCTCATCCGTGTGTGAGGGGTCAGAGAATGGAGCTCGCCCCCTGCTTCATTGACTGCTCTTCGGGAGGGTGCCAGACTTGCACAGGGTGTTCAAAAGATGGAAAGGTCCTGAGATAACATTTTCCCAATGCTAATGCCCTATTTAAACAGCTGAGAATGCAGATCCTGCAGAGCACAGTGGTTTTTCTGAATTTTTTGGGTAGTGATCAGAGAGAGATAAATGGTAACAAGAGGAGAGATGACAGTTAACGGAAAAATTATTTACGCAGCCTCAGGTCCTTCTAAACTGATGGCTTTCGCTCCACTGCAGAACACAAAGCCTAGAGCCAATTTTCCATATAATAAAAATAATTATGAAATGTGGTAAACTATCTAGCTGCTTAAAGGGATAGTTTACCCAAAAATGAAAATTCTGTCATCATTTACTCATCCTCATGTTGTTCTAAATTGGTATGAATTTCTTTTTTCTGATGAACACAAAAGAAGATATTTTGATTGGATCGTTGGATGTTGGGTCATATTTGCTCATCGCTGTGATCTTTAACCGGGACCACCCACCCACCATTCCCCAAGATTGGAAGAAGAGGAGACATTGTTTCGAGGAGGGAAGGAGATTTGTGTTTTTGATTAAAGATTATAAGGGCACATGAAATAGAAATAAAAATAATAATAATAATAATGAAGCTCACAGATATTTGTAAAAAAATACCACAATATTTAAAAAATAATCAAATCTCTTATTTTAATTTCATTTTTTATTGTGCTTTTAAAGGTTCTTTATGGAACCATCCAGCCAAAACTGGTTCTTATATGGCATCATGAAGCACTTTTATTTTCAGAGTGTTGCACGGTAAATGGAAGCATGCTTGAGCTGTATGACTGATATACCCTTAAGGCTCGAGCAAGCCACTTCAACGTTAGATATTTCCTGGGAGACCATGTCAGTAAGTGTACTGAATAAATGAAAAAGTGCAAGTTAAATGATGACTAGTCTTGCGTTACCAGAACTAGGTACTACTAAGGTTGATCCATGACTTATTCTGGCCAAAACAGTCGGTTGTGAGAAGACTGTCTGACCATACCAACATGTAATGCAAACAACCACAGGTTTTTTGTATCATTACTTTATCAGAAATAGTTTTTATTTCTAAACTAACTAAAGTAACACAGTTGCCTCACAGCAAGAAGGTCCCTGATGGGGCCCCGGCTAGGTCAAGTGGCCTTTCTTTGTGAAGCTGCATGTGAATGCGGGTTTACTCTGGTTACCTCCCACAGGCCCAAAACAACTGTGTGGATTAACTTGTGTATGGATTAACTTGTTCTTGCCATGAATATAGCTATACATGCTGGATGGCATCATGAATAAACAAACAAGCAAAATCAGCTTAGCAAGCCGACAAGAGTTGTACAGTAGGGCACTACTGTATTTTACTTCAGGAAGATTTCAATAAAGTGCTAGTACAATACTTGCTGCTTCTCATACATGATTAATGTTTTATGTGTGCAGTATGTCACTGTACACAAAGTTACACTGTGTAATATCATCAGGGGCGAAGCACAGGGTCCCGGGCCCTGTGTATAGGCAGTCCTGATGCCCCCCCATTTTTCCATTTTAGTTTTCTAATCACTACATGAACAAACTGTATTGATAACCAAACAAGATTTGATTCAGTCATATTTTATTTTGCTGAATGAACAAGAAATTTCATTTTTACATTACTTAGAACATTTATTTTTATTGTGCTTTATTACTTTAAGGAATAAATTAAATTTTAAATGTGCCATTGTACCTTAACAAAAAGCTCCATTCATAATAAAAGACAAACAAAACTTGTGTCACTAGTATTTATTTATTTTTTTTGGAGAAAAAAGGCAAAACGAAACAAATGCTATTGCTTACATGCTATAGCTTCCTCAAACGTATAGCTTATACTTAAGATTATTCCCCAGTAAATGCCTACTGGCGTTTAATATAATGTTGACATGATATGTACCAAGCTACCTATGACACTGATTAGCCTATTATTGCTAATTTGAGATATTATTCATTTAAGACTAAACATGTTTCAAAATAAGGCTATTATAACAGAGTTTTGTATGCAAACAGCATTGTTAGTATACAGTTTATTTATTTAGCCTTTCACCTCAAATTGCATGTAGTCTATAACCAAATTATCATCTGAAAGTGTATGTTCTGCTTTTTCAATGGGTTGTCTCAGTTCATTTTTAGCATTAATAATCGCGGGGATATTCAAACAGTTTAGCAGTATAGATTTTGTGTTCTAGTTTGTGCTGACCTTTTTTTGAAAAGAAGTCAGTCACAAATCGTTTCCCCTCATTTAGTTTTTTCCTTCTCCTGTCTTTCCTTTCTTTTTTTTTGGTGGGCTGATTTAGCTTTCTTTAAGAAAGACAATTCAACCGCACCGCAGAAATTTGCGCTTCATCAAATGCTCAAAAACGTAAAAAAAAAACCATGCGCGTGCAGATGGACTAAACCATTAGCAATGGCGCATTAGCATTGGGTGGGACTGTAAGAGTTTAGTTTTTACTTATACAAAATGTAGTCAGTCAAACAGTTATTCAGCCAATACACTAACTTTACATTTCACCTGACATTCAATATGAAATTTAATTAGAAAATTAGAATATCCAGGTAAAATAAAATATATTCCAGACTTTTCAAGGGCCCTCTCTTCCCTTGGGGCCCTGGTAATCAGTACTGGTTTTACCCCCAGTTCGATGCCCCTGAATATCACCAATTAACCATCAAAATTATATTGTGGAGGAGTTCTTATAGGATTAAATGTGGCAGTTGAGCACATAAATTACAATTACAATTGCTATATTAGTTATATTAATGACTTTTTCCAGAAGGCACTAGTTTTTAGAATAAGAATGGATTTGGGTTTAAATATAAAGCATAACCTTTTAATTTTAAAATGAATCGACTGAGCTTAACAGGAATTCATACTCAGGCACTTTTATATTGACATGTTGTATTGTTTAAAAAAGAGCCTTTAGCTGCATTGTTTTAGACCTAATAATGTAAAATACATCATTGCAAAGTAGGTCATTGGAAAACAATTTGCTCTGAATTGTTCTGTTCTAAGCATATATTTAGATAAAAATGTCAAACGGAAGAACAAATATTACTGGATAAGGAGAAGTTTATAGCGCATACTGTACACTAGCATCACTTAACAAACTTTCATTGTTCAAACCTATTTCTTCTGCTTCTTGCACTTAAAATTTTCACTTTCCAAAGTCATAACAGTTTATAATGGCTGATTTGTATAGCACTCATACGTCTCATCTCAGTATGGAATGAAAGGACATGCTGCTAAGAGATGCAAATTGTTAGAACATTGGAACAGAGTGTGATGCAACTTGACCTGATATACAAATGTAACCACTTACTCTGTGTAGAGTTATAAATGCCAGACTTTTCAAAAAATGGGTCAAATTTGTTAAGGGATTTTGCACAAAATGTTAAAAAAAATCGTCTTTGAAAGTATGGAAACATACATTGTCTTCTGATGATGTCAAGTGGCAGCATGTACACTGAAAATAATAAAGGACCACGGCAGCCTCCTTGTGGGACTCCAAGTCTCCTAAATGGTCTCCAAGTTTAACATGACAATTTCTTAAGTATTAGGAGCTCAAAGCTGCTAAATGCCATCTCTGTCAAAAATTAGATGATGATATTAACCGAGTGCTCTTGACGCCCATTATACGTTCATTCAATTTAGCCTCAAATTCACTTAATCTCGACCTCAGGTCATTCTGAAATACTGCTTTGTTGGCAGAATCCATTGAGAGCCTGATTATAAAATGCTCAGCTACAAGAAAACATGTCAGAGTTCGAAAGTTTTGCATCCAAGCTCACCACACCATCAGAAAGACCCACTTTTCCACATTGTAAAAACTTTTGCTGTAATTATGCAGCTGGTTGCCAGTAACTTACTGTAAAAGGTAAAGACTGAAAATGTTTCATGTTCATTTAACTTTAAACAAACTGTTGCAAGTAAATAACATAAATGTAAACTCTACAGCTAGTTGCCAGTAATACCCATTAATAGTGTAATTTCTACAGAATTTTTTTTACAGTGCAAACAATGGATTAAAATGGTCAGTCATCTCAAATGCTTCACCTAATTCTAAAAAGACAAGAACTGTGACCCCGCTTTTATCAGACTTTATTCTAAAATCATTAATTATTTCCGTAAGAGCAGTTTTAGTACCGTGGTATGTCCTAAACTGGACTGAAACCTCTCCAAATATAATTTTCTTTGAAAAAAAGAAAAAATATTTTTTTGTGCTGCAACTATGTTTTTAAGAATGTGACCAGTTAATAAATGGTTAGATATCAGTCTATAATTAGCCAAGACACTGTTATTCAGATTAGGCTTCCTCGATACAGGCTTTACAATAGCTGTTTGAAGCTGATTTAGTTGGCTATCCAGGTAAGTTTAAAATTAGTGGGTTTTAGGGAAAGCAGATCAGCTTTTTTAAAGCAGTGTTGGTCACCTTACGCAACACGGCTAACTTGCTCCGGGGGCAGATAATGTTCTGTATCAGCTGTTTGTTTGCAAAGTGACATGAGTGACTTAACTAATTCACAGTGCGTGTTGCAAGGGCTTTTTCATACTAATCCTGTGTAAACTAACACGCTAACCCTTTAAAATGAACAATGGTTTTATTATAGTTAAGTGCAGTAATCATGTTTTTGGTGGATTAAGTGCTATTTGTATTACCTAGTTACGGGCTCGTTATAGTTGTGCGTAGGTCCTATGGGTAGGTTCCGCGTCGGTTTTCATTTATACTTTTGCGTGGTCGTCCGTGTCGACGTGCAAACACATGCGCACGCCGCTGGTAGGCAGTATCAATGCGTGTAACCAAAGTAGCAGCGTGACAGTTAAAGAAGAAAAAGCTTGGCAAGTTAACCCACAAATAAAGAAGAAACAGCAACTTGTTGTGTGTGATTAGAGAACACAAGCAATGATGGAAATAAACAGCGACTTTTGTTGCAGCTTCAGTTAAATCACTCCTCAACTTGAAACACCTTTGTTTTTACCATCGCAAACGGACGCTGTTTTTTTACCCTACGGGAGGGGTTCTGGTGGACCAATCACATCGCTTGCGGTCCGCGTAGAACTGACGCGCTGTTAAAAATTCTGAGAGGTGCACGTCAGGCTACACAGAGCTACACACAGGCTACAGATAGCCTATGGCGTAGGTACGGCGTGGAGCTTACGCACGACTTAAAATCTGGCTTTAGGCCCGAGCACCATGGGTGCAAAGCCCTATTGTTTTTGCGCAGTGTAGTAATATTTAGCAGCACTCAGAGGCAGCAGGAAATTACATGTTTTACGCTATGATTAACTGCTCTTAGAGATTTAATCAAATCATCATCATATTTGGTTATTTTTAATTGCGAAGATCTTGACTTTTTGTTGAAGGGTGTGTCCGTGGCGGCCTGGCAAAGTGTGATGTTACGCCATGAAACAGGAAGCTGTTGTAATTCAGGCATACATTGTCTGATCTGCCCCAAACATCACATGTTTGATAAGGGTCCCGGCCTGAACACATCAACATATTCAGTTACAGTCATAGCGCCACCTAGAGGCAGCAGAAAATACCATGTTTTACTCTGTGACTTAGATTTGCATGCAAGAGCTTTTTCATTGCTGCTTGCAGCTTTAATTTTACTATTGTTATTTTGTAGTGCTGGGCAAAGATTAATCGCGATTAATAGCATACAAAATAAAATCTTGCATAATATATGAGTGTGTGCAGTGTGTAATTATTATGTATATATAAATACACACACATTCATATATGTATTTAAGAAACATTTACATGTGTATATATATTTATTGACGCGTTGTTATATCCAGTGCATCAGCGCCGCAGGAATCAACTTTACGTATCAACATTGGGTCATGTAAACATTAGATCATTCCGTATTAACGTATTAACGAAAGTTTTGCATCCAAGCTCACCACACCATCAGAAAGACCCACTTTTCCACATTGTAAAAAATTTGCTGTAATTATGCAGCTGGTTGCCAGTAACTTACTGTAAAAGATAAAGACTGAAAATGTTTCATGTTCATTTAACTTTAAACAAACTGTTGCAAGTAAATAACATAAATGTAAACTCTACAGCTAGTTGCCAGTAATACCCATTAATAGTGTAATTTCTACAGAATTTTTTTACAGTGCAAACAATGGATTAAAATGGTCAGTCATGTCAAATGCTTCACCTAATTCTAAAAAGACAAGAACTGTGACCCCGCTTTTATCAGACTTTATTCTAAAATCATTAATTATTTCCGTAAGAGCAGTTTTAGTACCGTGGTATGTCCTAAACTGGACTGAAACCTCTCCAAATATAATTTTCTTTGAAAAAAAGAAAAAAAATGACTCATAATATATGAGTGTGTGCAGTGTGTAATTATTATGTATATATAAATACACACACATTCATATATGTATTTAAGAAACATTTACATGTGTATATATATTTATTGACGCGTTGTTATATCCAGTGCATCAGCGCCGCAGGAATCAACTTTACGTATCAACATTGGGTCATGTAAACATTAGATCATTCCGTATTAACTTAAGCTGATTATAGCTGTACAGGGTCCAGGATACACAAAACGAACAAACTGTCAATTTTGACACAAATTGGAGAAACAATCTATGGAGACACATTAATGAATTGGGGGAGTGCCGCTCAACGTTGCTAAGCAATGTTAAGTATTGAGCTAGTTACTCAAAAAAGTTATATAGGCTATTACACTGTAAAAAGTGTTTCTGTGCCTTAGTAGATTTAACAAAAATAAATTGAGTAAACTGTATTAAAAAATTTTAATTCTTGTTTTTTTAATCAAAATGTGAGTTAAAATAAAATAAAAATTGGAATAAATTGATTAATTCTAAATGAACACATTATTGAGTAAATTCAACTTAATTTTATTATGTATAATCGATTTCAATTTGTAAGAAAGAAATTAATTTAATAATTTTGTGTTAAAACTACATGAATTATTTTAGTTAACACAACTAACTAGGCAGTGGACTTGCAGTTCCCAGCATGCTTTGCATGGGACTGCATTTGGAGAGTGAAATTTGAATTGAAACTTTTTTTGTTTTGTTTTTAACTAAAAAGAAAGACTTGTTAGTGTTTAATGTTCATTTATCTTCAATATTTGGAAGAGTTTCTGTTTCTTCTTTGAGTTTTGTAGTTACCATTGTTCAGAAGACTGGTGCTTGTGCATAGACTGCATACTGAAGTATGTCGCGCTTTACAGCTGCCCAAAACCAAACTGAGTGGGTGCGTTGTTTGAATAAACGTTTCTAGCCCTCATCTCACTGCATAAAAAACAACAACTAACCATAAATATGCTACCTGTACCAAGAAAAGTAGGTTTATCTAACTGAGTAATACTAGTACAATTAGTTAACTCAACTCAATTTTATTGCATTCATATTAAGTAATGTTAGTGTGTTCAATATACTTAAAAAAGGTTGCAAGTTGACTCAACCTAAAACTTCCCATGCAGTCACTTGCCTCACTTTTTATAAGTTAGATCTAGGTATTACTTTTTACAGTGTACTTATTTCTAGTGACTCCTTTTAAAAGTAAAATTATTACTTTATTTATTAATCCCAGACAGTAATTACACTATTAGTGACATTACTTTTTTATTACAGACCAAAATAGTAATTTGTAGTAAAATGTTATTCTTTTGTTGATTATTTAGCCTGTTGTTTGTCTTTACAGGTGTGTCTTGTTAACTTGTTAACTACTAAATATAGCCCTAGTGTTTCAGTTGTCCTTTGTCTGCCATTGTTTGTTTAACTTGTATGCTGTTTGTGGTTTCTGGTTTAAACTCCTGTAGATTATCTTGTTTTATTTGAATAAACGCTGTTGGGATCCGCTGCCTTTGCCTCTATTTTCATACGTCACACATTATTAATAATTTTTCTCTACACGTCTTTCTTACTTTGAGAGTAGCAGACAAACATAATTCTTGACGTGCAATACATTTCGTATAATAAATATTTGCTGAGAAATAAACAGAACTCTCTTTATCCATGTCGAACACCTGGTTGTTCAGTGCTGACGTCACTTCTTTATTTGCACACGGACCGTAATATATCAAAGCCTGAGTTGACAGAGAAAGTTAATAAACTGCTTTATGGTTCCAATAAAGCCTTATAGCATTGGTTTGGTTTTGTCATCTTAAAACAAATCCTGTAACCTTGAGTTTGTTAAACTACCTTCATGGTACAGCAGGCTGTCTGTATTTATGATAAGCAAAACATTCAGTGTATGGGTCAGTGTATAAGGTGGCAGAATTGCAGATGATAACCAATCTTACAAAGTTTGGTTAGGTCAACTCTCAAAAGGAAACATATCTTTCAAAAGATTAAAGTCTCAAAATAAAATTCTGAGATAATGAAATCAAAGTCTGATGTTAGCCATTAATTTTATTATGATTTTAATCTTTGACATGACCTTATTCAATCAATAATAAAGATACAATATGAACAAAAATAAATTTTTTGATAAGACAGGCATATTATTTTGTTGGCAGCCAGCAATCCTTCGTGTGTAGCCTATTTTATAGAATTACGCTAACGTTAGCGGTTTTCATATTGTAAGTGCAGAGGGGCGTTTAACACAGCATTATTTCAAAATTATGCTCTGTTTTGGTCAACAAGACACTGTTTAATATGACATAACATTGGATTTGTTATCTTACACACCCTACTCAGAAACTGAAAAAAAACATATGATGAAAAAATGTACTTACATGGCACCAAAACACTTTTTCATCAATAACTCTCTGGAAAAACATTTTACATTTCCATAAATTTGCACGAGAGCATCTTTTGGCAGCGTGAAAACAATATGGGAAAAAAAATTGCTCAACCCTGTGCAACAATGTAAACAGTCCATGTTACAACTAAACCCGCGTTAGTTTTTGCCCTGCGCACCCCTCATTACTTTCAACTGGAGGTAAATTTGTTGTGTGCAGTTTGGGGGTAGGGAAGAGCGGAGTAAGTTGTCACACTGTTCATAACTCAAACACTAGAGGCACTATTTCAATAATGAAATAGACACTTTGTATGATGACTTCTAGTCAACTTTGTGTTCACATGTGGTCAAGATCGCTCTAATCTGACGTAAGCACAATTTTCTTATTTTTTTTTTATTAAAAATATGTGCACTTTAAATTTTATGCAATACAACTTGTTAGGTATGAATGTAAAAATTATTATTTTGCGCAAAATAGAGGAGACAATAATGTGTCTTTTCATATTTAAGCTGAAGTGCTATGTTGAGCTAACCCTGAGATTTAGCCAACATTAGCACACATGTCAGTTTGGGGCAAGTTGTCTCAATGCCTTTGGGGCAAGTCGTCACATGCTTTTCACAAATAGTTAACATGGGTCAAACACTGAGTTAACAGAATCCTGGGTTATCTGTTTTACGTTTCACACTGTTCGTACTTAACCAGGGGTTAAGAGATAACCCTGGGTTTTCATAATCTGACGTTTCACACAGTGCATTTCTAAACCCTAGGTCAGGTGTCTTAAACTCTGCTCCTCCTACATCTGTCTGTAACTAACAACCCTGAACAACCTGATGAGCTGCTTCAGCTGGGTTTAATTGGGGTCATAACATTCACACCCTGCTTTGTTTCACACTGCATGCATTTGGCACCGCAATGCAAGGTTAACCCCTCAAAAGCTGGGCTAGCAGAGTTTCATAACCATGCATTCATTTCAGGGATTACCCCCCTTAAATTACAAGTGTGAAACGATCCTTAACCTAGGGTTAAAAACAAGGTTTAGAACGCAGATAACCCAGGGTTAAATGCAGTGAATATACCTAGAGTAAATATTGCCAGTTCTGGTTTGAATTCATAAATTGTTTTCTTCTTTTTAGATAATCTAGTGTGACCAATTAACCGCCGATGGGGCAAATTGTCACAAGTCAACATTCTCTATTCAACAGTCTACAACTACATAATGAGATATGAAAATGTAATGAATACAACATATGTGTCCAAGACTTACTTCTTTCATTTTGAATGAGATTTATACCATTGTGATGTATGGTGCTCAGTAAAAGATAGACAGTGTGAAAAGTGTGACAACTTACCCCGCTCTCCCCTACAAACTGCCACACCCCTACTAAATAAAACCAGCTCTGATAATTCATAAAAAATACTGTAACATATTTTGGTGTCTGATATAATTTAATGGTGAGCTCAAAAGCAAGATATTACAAACTCAACCACATCAATATCATTGTACACAAACTGTGAGGCGAAAATATCTACTAACCAATTCTCCTGTTAGGTAGTCAAGCCTCAGTCAGCATCACATCACTACATCTATTTTCTTTCATCAGTTTGTTAATAAATAAAAAAATCCAATAATTGGAGTTTGAAAAGAGCTAATTTAGCACACAAATATGACCTTTAGCACTGCAAACACACAACCTTTATCTTTTGTTTTTCTTTTGGGAAAGAAGAATGTAATATTGAACATGTGGAGCGACATGACTGTAATTAAATAATTATGATAATTATGATTATTTATTTGCTACAGGCATTGCTTGTGATTTTCAGCAATTTTAAACTCACACAAACAAATATACTCACAAGGCAAGAAACATGCTCTGAATAAACATCTCAACATTGATTTGTGTGTTGTAAGTTATTGACATGTTTTGTCCAACAAGATAATCTTCACAAATGACCACGACTTGAACACAACTAATGAATTTTTTTAAGGTAACTAGAAATGAAAATCTAACCTCGGTTTCATCAACATATTGGTGCACCATAACAGTTTCAACTCGTTTTTATAAGTTATATCAACTTATCACAGGTCAAAACTTAAAATAGAATGTTAAATTGACTTGAAACCAAACTATTTTAACTTTGTGCTACATTTACAGTGTGTTTTATGACAGTTTCTGCTTATGTGCGTTTTACAGAAAAATAATCAACGCATATAATTTCACTCTAAATATTTTTTGCTTAATAACACTAAAAGCTCGTAATCATAGGGGAACCATTTTTAGCACCTATTAAGCAACTATGAAGAACCATCCGGAGGTGATATAGCACCACTGTAGTACCAGATATGGTTCTATATAGCACAATATGGTTCTATACAGGTGCTACCAGCCCAGTCTCACAAAATTTCGTTATATAGTCACATATTTTTTTATTCTTTTTTCGTGCTATTATCACGTATTTGCGCATTTTTTCATGATCGTATAACGAATTCCTGTTCTCATGTGATTATCATGTATTGGTTAGTCAACAGTTTTTCCTATTTTCTTACCATTGTCGCTTCGGTTTAGGGTTAGATTTACATAAAATGACACCCTTACCCAAACCCAACTCTAACCCTATCGCCAGGCGACATATAGAGCCCTATTTTAACGATCTTAGCGCATCGTCTAAAGCGCACGGCGCACAGTCTAAATGGGCGTGTCCGATGCCACTTTTGCTAATTTAACAACGGGAAAAATGGTTTGTGTCCCGAGCGCAGGGTCGAAAAAGGGTTGTACATATTTTCCTAATGAGTAATGGGTGTGTTTTGGGCGTAACGTGCAATAAACCAATGAGACTCTTATCTCTCATCCCCTTTAAAAGCCAGTTGTGCTGGCGCTGTGCGTAATCCCTATTTAGATAACAGACCTTGTAAACTGAAAAACGAATTTAAGCGTTTCAGCACTAGAACAGCGCCATATGGGATTTTTTACAAAGCATTACTTAAAATGTTTCTCATCTTACCATATCCAGTCCACAGGTACAGTGTCATCATATACAATAAATCCGTAAGATAGCATTTAAAAACATTTAAAAATAGATGCATTTGTTTAAAGCAAAGCATTTATTTACTTACCAGACTGCAGGTGAAGCAGCTCTTTGCGCTTTCTAACGTCTCATAATTAGTCCTCATTTATGTCCAAGAGACTCAATAATAATCTTTTACATTTAATCCTTTAATCTTTCATATTTAAAAGTGTCTTTGTTGCACATTCATGTATGTGATGAGCAAACCCTCGTTGTCGTCCTGTTTGTAGGCGCATATTACTAATGCGCTCTTTAAATAACAAAAAAATATATTGTAATCTATTTTAGCTGCCTCAAAATAGCAACGCGCCAACAATGCGCCTGAACACACCTCGTTTTCAGACCAGAACGCCCATGGGCGCAAAAGGAGGTGCAAATGCATTCAGTGGCGTGTTTACCATTTTGGTGGCCCTTTGCAAAGTCCAAGAACCGGGGCCCCCATGCCCCAGCATTGCCCCAGGTTTTTCATTTGAATTGCACAACAATAATATTCGGTATATAGACTTAAGTGAGATATATAAACCGGGTTTATTTTGTTTTACACTGCTTAAAATAACACTAAATTGTTAGTTTGGTATGACAAAAATTTTTGGTTTAAAAAATGTTTCACGCCCCTCTCAGATATATATTTTGCTTGCAAATGTATTATAGGATGTATTTAAAACAATGTAATTAATACTGCAACTTCAGTGTCTGAAATCTTACTAAAAAAAAACTAAATGAGGAAAAAGAGGAAGCATTAGATTAAGATTCATACTGATCAATCAAACTGAACTAATTAACACCAGCAAACAACATTGTAAGTTGGTTATTGCTTGAATTTATGGATGGGAATCACATAAAACTCTTATGTTCATATTGCAAAAACAAACTTACTGTGAGATACAACAAGCATATAGACTAGACATACACTAAAGATGATATTTTAATGAGAATGATGAGATACAGAATATGATGTATGTATTTTCGACGTGATTTAAACCCCTGCGGGGTGTCTTTATCATGTTTATACCTGTACGAGTGTGGAACAAAAGATGCGTGTCATCAAACCGAACCACCAATCACAGGTGTGAAGCCCAAAGTCTTTAAAGTAAACTTGACCATCGAGTGAATGTTGTGCAGTTACGAGAGCACAGAGAGAGTAGAGCGAGCGCTCATTCCAGCACTTGTGTGGCTGCATTTGTGCGCGCTGAGCAGAGGTGCGCTTTCCCGTAGAGTTTCGCTCATGAAGTAGCCTATATGTGCCCTCGCGAGGATGAGCGCAAATATTATTCTACGTGCATACTCCCAAATCTCTCGCTCGCGCGTGCTTTATCCGTACCTTAGATTCGGGTCTGAATAAACGTGACATACTTTCCCACACCTTGTGGCCAGTAGGGGGCCCCCCAAGCCCGCGAGGCCCCACGCAATTGCGTGGTTTGCGTGGTGGGTAAACACGCCACTGAATGCATTTGCTATTTAAACAACGTGGCGCTAAACGTAGAAATGATAATTGCACAGGGTGGAAACTAGCAAAAGACACTTGCATCGCGCATTGCGCTGCTTTGCGCCGGGTGTAAGATAGAGCCCTAAAAATTTAATCAGAAAAAATTGTATAACAATGAAGCAACATTCTAATGCAAGCACCAAATCTAACCCTAAACCGAAGTGACAATGGTTTAAAAATAGGAAAAAGTTGAGTAACCAATATGTGATAATCACCTGAAATCAGGAATTCGTTATACAGTCACGAAAAACGCGAAAATTCGTGATAATAGCACGAAAAAAGAATAAAAAAAATACGTGACTATATCACAAAACTTTGTGAGACTGGGTAGGTGCTACACAGGTATTACATAGGTGCATGCCATTTAAAATGGTTCCCATGTGATCACGAGCCAGTGAACCACTTTTAGTGCTATTTAGCAACGTTTGTTTTTAGAGTGGTGTGAAAAAGTGTTGGCCCCTTTCCTGATTATTTGTTTTTGCATGTTTGTCACATGTTTATGTTTCAAATTATCAAACAAATTTAAATAATAATCAAGCACTTTTTCACACAGGGCCATCTCGGTTTGGATTTTGTTTTCCCTTCATAATTAAAACCTTCATTTAAAAACTGCATGTTGTGTTTACTTGTGTTATCTTTGATTAATATTTAAATGTGTTTGATGATCTAAAACAATGACAAATGTAGTGACAAACATGCAAAAAAAAAAAAAAAACAGGAAAGGAACCAACACAACACAACACAACACACAAAACGGATTGTGCGACTGGGTTTTTACCGCTCATTTGAATGAAGCATCAATCGTTTTTGTCACCATGTGCTCAGTTAATCTACATCAGTACGCAGCCTCGGGTCAAGTTAAACACATCTTACTCAGAACCTCAAGAACGTGCACTCGTACAGGATCATTAGACATTGTAGAGATGAGAGAAGTAAGAATAAAGGTAGACATCAGGTGCCCACGTCAAGAAAACTGAATAAAAGACTAGAAACGTATAAAGGATCAAAGTATGTAAAGCTATGTCACTCATCTCATTACAATATGCTAACTGGATTGTATAATTAAATAAATAATTTCAATCTATCAATCAATCAATTAACTTTATTGTACACAAAAAGTGAAAATTTACCTTTGGCTCCACATATCATCAATTACAACCTAACTACAGTGATTGTTTTACTGATCAGCATAGGGAATCTATATGGCTGATTAATAAAACATGTTGCTGATGTATGTTGTACATTTTCTTGTAAATTGAATTATTCAAGGAGTTTGATTCTTTTAACTTTCTTCAAAGTTTGATCAATTGTGCATAATGACATGTGCAACAAAATGTGCAAATATAGGCTGTCAGACTCAAAGATTTGCATAATTTAAAGATCAGATGCGCTTTTTAAAACATTTTGGGTCAACCTCTGGCACAGCTTCAAAGCTGGAACTTATAAAAATCCTATCAGAGGTCCAGCCTGTCATTGAAACACACCAGTGGCTTTGCTGTCATCAGAATTATACATGTTACCATGTTATTAATGCTCAGCTTGTTAGGTGGACATACCCGATATGCCTTTTTCATTAACAGCAATTAAATCAATGGGGATTATCTTTGTTCTGCTGGTTTCAAGCATACGATCCTATTTAGCTGATTATTTAAATAAACTCAGGTCAACTCCATTCTTTCCCTGGTTACAATAATAACTAATTGTGATGTTGTTGTTGTAAACAAGCCTAAAGTATGAACTTAAACGTAAAACAAACTGGTTCCCTAAGTTTGTTTTTCTGTCCTCCACCCAGATATTTAGAGGATTTATAAATGATCTACATTGCCATCTGTTCACATCCTGACAGTAACTGATAGTCCAAACAATATTTATCAAAAGTGACAGTCAAAGAACTATGTGTACAAATGTAACGCTTTCAACTAATTTCTTGTTAAATGCAGCCTGGCAACAGTAACTGTTAACCAAACTTACTCTCGAACATACATTACAATTTCAGAATATATGAACAAAGCTATGTTGAACACTGAGATCAATATACTACCACTGTGTGATCATAACCAATGTTTATTCAGTAGACTCAAGTAAGAAATAGGCTAGAAATGATTAGTAAAATATACTGTCGAGATCACCTATGTAAGCTTTCTTTATTGTCAAGGATTTACTGTTAGTGACGTGTGTCAACATAAACACAATCATTCTCTCGCTGATGAAAGCTTTGATAAAAGAAAAGACTTATACAAACAAGGGCGAGGTGAGCCCACGCCTGCAGTGTCAATCTACTTATCTGGTAAAACTTTGCAATAAGGTTGTAATTGTTACTATTAGTAAATTCTTAACATGAAATAACAATGAACAATATTTCTACAGCACTTATTAATCTTAGTTCATGTTCATTTCAGCATTTTTGCTAACATATTTTTTTAAATCAAAAGTTGTATCTGTTAAGTTAATGCACCATGCGTTGGCAAACTTTGATTTTGTATGTGATAAGACTACAAAAACTAAACACATTAAAAATGTGTTGTATACCCATAAAGGTACAAAAACCTTTATGGAGCGACCGAAAACGTACAGTTTTGCACCTTTATTCTAACATTGTACTTTTACTCGTATAGCTTCACCTTTCTTTAGCAAATGATATTTGTTAGTTACTAAATATTGTTTTTACTTGTCAAATTGTTTTCAATATCACCTATTTTAAATGCCCATAAAAGATGCACATGGGGAAAATATCACAAATTTGAATCACAGACTTGCAATTAAATCCCAAAAGAAACTTATTTTGCAATAATGACTGTAAATCTGGCTTACTGTAGATTGGACGTACATGCCTTTTGTCCCGCTTATGCATCTGGCCTCAAGTTAACTTTCGGTTTGGGCCAAAAAGTTATTTGTTTGTGTTGTTGCAGCTGAAACCGTCTGTAATTCACCCTGTTGTTAAATAAATAAATAAATGGGTGTGAAATATTGATTTTAATAATTTTATTACAGCATGTAAAGAGACCATGCTGACTGAAACAGCACAGTAGTGGAAACTGGTTGCCAGTGACAACATTCAGAAACACAGCATAGTTCATTATTCAGAAATATTTCACCATAGAAAGCTGTGATTGACCAATCAAGTACAACCTTATAATTAAAATAAATGGTAAAGAAAAATGTGTCCACGCTGCTAGATAAGTGATATACATAAACATCACTTTTACACTTGCCATGCAAATAGTGCCGTCTACAAAACACCAAATTTGCATAGAGAGCAGGTTTGTTTTGGAGGGAAAAAAAATACATTTTTAACACGTTACCATTGTCAAAACTGGATTAAACAATGAGGAATAAGATGCCGATTGCAATGCGCACAACCGTTTAGTGTCCAGTACTGGAAATGAGTTAAGCCATCTTAAACCACTGAGCAAAAACGCTGATGTCTGACCCCTGAGGTCACCCAGTCTGTAAAAAAAATAGGCTACTACACATCTCTATGATATCTTATTCAGACTGGTATGACTCTGAAAATCAAAAGTAAGTGTTATTTGAACTTTCACAGATGATTTGGTAAAGGCCATTGATGTTTGTTTGCCGGACTTTTGTGGTGAGACTGAATGGAATATATGCAAATTTCTCACCCGAGCTTCCTTTCTGGTGTTTTACTGCGACCTGAAATCCCGGGAAAACAAATAATCAAACACACACACATAAAAACAAACATATGCACCGTGGTAACATGCATAAATACATCATTCAAAACAGAAAGGTCATACTCAAATATTTGTTTTCCTATGTGACAGCACAGCTGTACTTGGTATATGTGGTTGTGCATGCAAGCAGATGCTTGATTCTGATTGGCCAGTGATGACATTCTGAGGATTTTTATTCTCAGAATTGTATTTCTTACAAATGTGCATTACTGGGAAAACGCGCCCGATGCCACGCTGGAACAATTTTGTTTAACGGCACGTATACTGTAGTGACTAAAATAAGTCTTTTATACAAGTGACTTTTACTTCTAATACTTGATGGTTGTGGTTTAATTGTCATAGCATCTCTTTAAACCTGTTTTTCTTACTTATAACTTTTGTTTTAGACAAGCTATAAAAGAAACAAAAACAGATTTGGGAAAGGCTTGAAGTCAGCTTTCATATGGTATCAAAACCTAAAATTGGTCTAATATCACTATGTAATGGGATTTCCTAGATCAAATAAAAAAAAAGAGCTCATAAAACACATCAAATCGATGTTTTGTCTCAGTATTTACTTATGTGGCAAGCAGCCATGTAATTAACAAGATAATGTACCTGTTGTTATAGCAAAAAAAATTATAAAAATTTTTCATTTTGGTTTTAATCCTGTAGCTCAACTTGCAGAGCATTACATATAGCAACACAAAGGTTGTCGCTTCGATTCCCAGAAATATGCAAGCATGTCAAATGTAAAGTATACCTGGAATGCATTCTAAGTCGCTTTGGATAAAAGAGTCTTGCAATTGCGTAAATGTAAAGCCATGACGTTATTTCTTCCACACACTGATATTCCTCATAGAAAGCTATGACTGCAAAAGACTTAAACTAAAGCACACAATGTATATTAATTTCTTGTTGGTGCATTTGTGTTCTTTTTCTGAAGTTTGAAAGCCTCAGTCACCATGGAACGCACTGTTAAAAATCTCTAGTGGTAATTACAGTATTAATGGCAGCTGTTTGCCAGTAACTTATTGTAGATCTAAATTCATGTTATTTACTGGCAACAGTTTGTTCAAAGTTAAATGAACATTAAACATGAACAAATCTTTATCTTTACAGAATAAAACTAAAATAACAGCCTCATGCAAACCATTCTGGGAACCAAAATCGGAAGGAAAAAAACAAAAAAAAAAGGTTGATGAGAAGTTCAGGTTCTCGGAAAGCTTTGCATGAGGCTGTTATTAGTATATTATGTAAAGACAAAGACTTGTTAATTTTTAATGTTCATTTAACTTTGAGCAAACTGTTGCCAGTAAATAACATACATTTAAATCTACAGCAAGTTACTGGCAAACAGCTGGGTAACAACAGCAAAAAATACAAAAACTTTAATTGGATAGTCAGACATTCTACTATAAACTATAAATAACTTTGCAATTAAATGTAAACTAATTTTCATAAATTTGCAATGATATGTTATCTAACTCATTAGAGTATTAGTAGACTGTAAGGGTTAGGGAAAAGTTTAGGGTTGAGGGAAGTTGACATGCACCTACAAATATACTTATAGGCAGTTGAATATCTGTTGAGGGATCATCACAAAAAATATAAATAGATATTAAGCAGACAGTCTCTGAATACTGTAAAAATTGGTAGTTGATAAGCAGAGGAGAACCGGGGCAAAAGTAATGCGGGATGAAAGTAACAAAGCGATTTTCTGAGTCATGATTACATTTACATTCCAAACTATGACAGCATCTGCATCACTGTTTTGCGTGTGTAGGTCCAGAAAGCCGTTTTCAACCCTGATAAGTAAATTCCTAAAGCGGTCATTGGTTTTCTTATAACGCGTTGTGTTTCTGGTTTCATGTGTCACAGTACTGATCTACAGGTTATTTAGTGCTCTAACACATCCTGAAGTTTGCCTTGTCTGAGTTTTTCAGACTAAAAGTAAATCGGGGTAAATGTCAGGAGTTCCTGCAGAGCCACTAAACGACACTTGCAATTGCAAAGGGCCCCGTGGCCAGCAGAGGGCCCCATAGAGTCACTGCCAACTAGTGGTTGAAAAAAATTATACATCAAAAGTAACATAAAATAAATAAAAAGAAATGGATCTACAGCGCTCTTTATCGGGCATCATAATAAGCACAGTTGTTTTTATTTAGTTCTTTATTATGGCTAGTTCCCCGCTAATCTTGACCCTGACTGACCCTATGATGTCACTCATCACCTGATCATTGTCAGACGATGCTTGTTTGAGATGCAGCTTGCCTTGCCTGGAATTTAGACGAGCACAGACGGCTGCAGTAAGGGGAGGAGTGAAAAAACTGCAGGCAAGCCGGACCCTTCATGAATCTCGCTTTGTTGTGGACTGCAAACATCAGCAATGGAAGAGATCGCGTTCGCGTATTTTATCGCGGATTAAAAAGATGCAACTGAAATACCAACAAATGCATTTACATTAAGATGTTTGTAAGGAGAATCAACAAAGGTGAACTGTTCATTACTGGAAGGCTACTTAGTAAATGTTGGGTTGTAATCTAAGTCTAAATTCGCTTTTGTGTAAAATATAAACAGCTCACAGTACAACTAATCCAACACCAATAAAAAAGTTTAAAAGAATTAATAAAAAATATGAATGTCATAAGTCAAGAACAAGTTGAAAAACGCATCTCGCGCTGATCACCGGTGATCGGTTATGCGCAGATTTAGCTCATATCAAACAAGCCTATTAACTTTTGTTATGCTATTTAGGTAAGAGATAATATATAGTTAGGCGGTTGTTATATCGAATGTTCGCAACTTTTAATCTTGTTTGTGGTGTTTTAGATATTATTGTTAATGTTGTTTATTTGAAAAATTTAAAAATTTAAGTGTTCTATTTATTATTTTATATAATATTTTATTTAAATGTTATTCTATTTACTCTATTTCATTCAAATTATATATAGGCTGTTGTTTGTGCCTCTTAAACTCTGGTGTCAATTAAAAATGTTTCTTTGATGGTCAATGAAAATCACTTTATCAGTCTTTTTATTCAGCAAGTTCATCAGTGTGTGTTCGTTGCACTGCACTGCCATTCAGTTCAGTGGTATCATATTTTTCCTGTTAGACATCAAACATTGAACTCAAATCAAGAACTCAAGGGGGCAGTTTCCCTGACAGAAATTAAACTAGTCATGGACTAAAATAAAAGTAGGCTAAGAGCTGTCCAAATTGAAAAAAGCTTGCACTGACATATCTTAAAATACACCAGTGCCCTTTGTTTTGCCTCAAAATACACACAAATAATGTTTTTAGTAAGGCATGTTTGTAAAAATTGGTTATATTTTCTAATTAAACTAAGGCCGAGTCCTGTCTTAAGATATTCCCTGTCCGGGACCACTCCAAGGTCTTTTATTGTCATTCTGCAGGCTACATGTTGCCACATAAGAACGTACTCAGGAGCAGCAGCGTAAAAAAGATCATTAACATACAGTATACATAGAATAATTAAAAAACATAATTAAAGACAAAATAAAAAAATAACATAGTAGGTATAATATGTACAGTATAGTTATAAGGTAGTCATTTCTTTTCTTCAGGCCTTACTTAAAACGGTCAAATGGGCCCCCGACCAAATTGTGCTTAGGGCCCCCGAAGGTCTAGGGCCGGCTCTGAGTTCCTGTCGAGACGAAAGTAACACTTGTTAGTTTTGTCCCGCTGCTAATTCTGTTGCAATATGTTAAACATTTATATTATTCAAATTTCATTTAATTTCATTTTCATAGTGTTCAAACTGTTGAAATTTTTTTTATTCTCAACAATTTAAGTTTGTACTGTTGGTTGATTTTGAATCATTTGATAAAACTGAAATTGAAAATGAAAATGTAATTTCATAATTTTTTACAAAGATAAATGACAAAATATGTTTGCTTGAACATATTAACGAGATCATAGTCATGTATATTTACTAAAAACAAGTGTAACAAAAATCTATCTTGTTATGTATGGAAGTAAATCTGTGCCGTTGGGTTTTGAATTCTAATTCTTAGCACTGAATTTTTTTACATCAAATTTTTAACACTGAATTTTATTTTGCATCTAAATCTGACTTTGAATTTTAAAAGCCATTGAATATCTAGCACTGTTTTTTTGCGTATGACATTTTTTTCAATGTTTAAAAAAAATTAAGTGTAAAAAAAATTCAATGTCTAAAAACATTCAATGAAAAAAAATTCAATGTGTTTTAAAAGATTCAGTGTAAAGACATTCAATGTTTCAAAAGATTTTGTGTAAAAAATTCAATGTCTCAAAAAATTCAGTGCAAAATAATTCAACGTCTAAAAAAATTCAGTGTAAAAATATTCAGAGTCAACATCCGGGGAAGCAAGGAGAAGCAATCGATCCCTGTATCAAATCATTCAACATCCAGCCAATCATTTACGCTTCATTGGTCACGTGACACCGAAACGGGAAGTGGGTGAAGTTCAGGCAAAGGGTTTATTTGCATTAACATACGAACACATTTTTCACATCTGGCAGATCGTATCATCAGTATATCAGGACACAGCCGTTTACATTTATCAACATCAAAGTGGCTTCTGTATCTGGATGTGTGATCGATCCCGTCGGGGGGACGCGCTGGATGAATAGCTGTCAATCACAAATGGCTACAACTGGCTTTAACCATATGATTTAGGGTTGTCGCGGTAACTGCACTCCCGTATTGTACAGTTCTACTGAGAAGCAAACAGCAACCCTAATAACCGTGATTCACCTTTTTAGCTTTATATTTTAGGCTTTAAAGGTTTTATTTCTGCTTATAAATATTTGCAGCGTCCGCACCGCGTACTGTACCTGAACTCGACTTTCACCCACATGCTTTTTACCAACAAAATTAATGTGAAACATGAGGATGACAATCCCGACTTCACTGTTTTAGTCTGCAGTAATAACGTGCTTTAGGCTCTGTCTGAACTTATACGTTTTTGTTCTGTAGCCTACTTTGTTCACTCACATATTTCTATATCAACCATAAACTGTTGTTACCTTTGTTTCCTGATAAGTTTAATATGATTTATATAAAAGAGCTAACAATTTCCTAAATTTCCTGTTCATGTCTCCCTCTAGTCTAGTTCGTAATAAGTGAAGTAATGTAATTTACAAACACATTTAGGTATAAGAAACTTACTTTGCATAAAACCAACACTGAGCAAATGTATTTGGTCAATGTTATTATGGTTTGTACGTGTTTAACCTAAAACGTGTTAAATGAGATAGAAACTGCTGACTGAGCAGCGCAACATTCATGTAATGACCCTTGATATGTCGCCATGGAAACTCAAACATTAAAACGATCCATTAAATTCTGCTACTAAATATTAAATCTCTACATTAATAGTTGGAACATATTAAACATATGCCTGAATAACTTAAAAATACAAGCAGTGTTAAAATGCTTTTGTATATCGATTTATTTCAAGATACTTTCAAGCTTATATTGCTCCACAAATATGAATAGAATAGACAGGATTTAAATTGAATTTCTTTATCTAACTTTTGCGAGTTTGTCCATGGTTTACATGTAGTTTCATATTGATTAAACAAATGATTGGTTTGCTTATTTTAAATAAATCTAAGGATCTTTAGATGTATTTATGTATTAAGGCAGGTAAAATATTTTCCATTTATTCGTTTTTGTTAAACCTTCTCCTTTATATAAGTGAGTCATTTTAGTAATTTATTGTTGTTCTGTTATAATAAAATAATAATAAACAAACACTAAGCATTCGTAGCAATGGAAAAGTATGTCTTTCATTTATTTGTGTTAGAACGCATACCATCCATCGAATTTGTTTTATTAATAAACAAGCTGTTTAGCGAGTTTGTCCTTGTACTATTTTATTGGTTTTAAGTTTTTCGTTCATAATAATAATAAAGAAACATTTAAAAAAAACTATTTTAATTCAAGAAATGGAAATATTTAATAATCTGACTTTAAAAGCAAAAGTGATCTACAGATGAACGTCTTTGCCAAATGGCTATTTCCTATAAAATATGCGGTTTGTTTAGTTCAGAAGGGGTGAAAAAATCCTTACCTGTATTTCCCTAATAATAAAAATACAACACATCTATGTAAGAACGTAAGTCTCCGTGTTATATTTACATTATGACTTAAAGGTAGGGTAACACATTTTGAAAAATGCTAACGGTAGCCGCCTAGCAATGAAATCCCGATCCCACCCTCAAGTCAAATCGCTCTTCAAAGTCACGCCTCTTTCCAAACACATGAACACGCACAGATCAGACGGTCACGTCTCATGTCTCATTCACCAGTGAGAAAACTTTGCAGTACAAAGTGAATAACACTTCCAAAATAACCAACATAAACAACTGGTTTACATCAGATTTAGTTTAAGCACACGTTCGGTTGTGTAGACGTAGTAACTATATCCTTATGCTAATCCGTAAACGAACACAAATTTCATAAGCAACACAACGTTTCATCAAAGTATAATATCTGAATCCATCTCAATACAAACATATCGCGTACCTACCTTACCAAAATAAACAGTGCAACGACCCTTTCAGACCCTTTGCCTCCTGTAGCTGTTTCATCTCGTGGTAAAGCAGTAAAGTTACTGATGTTAATTTGGATTTTTTCTCTTGCTGATCCAGGCAGTTTTTGCTGTTGTTGTTATAAAAGATGCATTTAGTTTTGTTGCTCCTGTGTAGGTTGTCAATTCAGCAGAAAAGTTTGGTGTTCTCGCTGTTTACAGACAGAGCGCACGTGAACGCGCCGATGACGTATGGTATCTGCGTGGACTCGCTGCGCGGTGGGAATTCAAATTACGCTTACGTATGAGGGACATAAAAGGAAACGTCCGTTCGGACCGAAATCTATGATTTGTTGAACATTTTTTGGTCCTACGCCTTTCACAGATGACATACATTTTTACAAATACATTTAAACAACTTAACACAGTGATTGCTATCAGGATGTGAGGAGACTTTTAACCAGCATAACTAAAAATGTTTCAGGATCAAATCTGTTACCCTACCTTTAAAAGAACAATTTGGAAAATTAGATAAGAAGCGCGTGAATCCGCAATTACACTTGCTTTGAAGGCAGCTTATTTTTCCAGAGAAAGATATGGTAACATTTCTTCAGAAGAATTGCTGAAACCTATTAATTTACTGATGTTTTTATTAGTACTCCAGCTGTTTTATCGGCCTTTGAGATGGGACGCGGCAGTCAAGTTCATGCTGAAAGCGGGGTGAATTCCAAATGGCGTTTTAGCGCCCTTGAAAGGCACTTCAGGAAGGGGATGTCACACAGTCGATCCAAATAAAGAGAAACTGATGTGCGTTTTTCATTGCTCTATTCGCCAAGTCTATTTGAATTGACCACACCATGAGACAATTGTGCAACTTTCTCTAGAGTTTATACATCAAGTGTTCTGATCTTCGAAGGGAATATGGCATAGGGATAATATGCTATTGGAATACGCCCTTTATCTTTTCGTGAGTGGCAGTCGCGTAGGCTTTAACCAATCATTGAACAGATTATTAACAACAAATCATAAAATATTTAACTGACCCTAAAGTGTTAAAAAGATTGCGGGAAAATGTTTTGGAATTTCTTTTAATTCAAACATTAAAAATCTCATACATATAATTAAGAAACTAAGAACACATGGCTTTAAATGTGATGGCGCTTTAGGCAAATCATTAAACAAAATACACAGAAGAATTTTCGTTGTGTGTGCGCAAGAACGGATAACATTCCGATCACAAACGCAGCCGAGGACGGATCTCACTCAATCCAGCCATGGAATCTGCATTTACAGGTCAACGTCACACAAAACACCGCTTACTATCATTAATCTTCTCCCTGACAGCTGTCAAAAATAAAGGAGGTTAGGTAATGGAGCGCATTTTAACACTCCTGCTCGTATTTTTAAGTTATTCAGGCATATGTTTAATACGTTCCAACTATTCATGTAGAGATTTAATATTTAGTAGCAGAATTTAATGGATCGTTTTAATGTTTGAGTTTCCATGGCGACATATCAAGGGTCATTACATGAATGTTGTGCTGGTCAGTCAGCAGTTTCTATCTCATTTAACACGTTTTAGGTTAAACACGTACAAACCATAATAACATTGACCAAATACATTTGCTCAGTGTTGGTTTTATGCAAAGTAAGTTTCTTATACCTAAATGTGTTTGTAAATTACATTACTTCACTTCTTACACACTAGACTAGAGAGAGACATGAACAGGAAATTTAGGAAATGGTTAGCTCTTTTATATAAATCACATTAAACTTATCAGGAAACAAAGGTAACAACAGTTTATGGTTGATATAGAAATATGTGAGTGAACAAAGTAGGCTACAGAACAAAAACGTATAAGTTCAGACAGAGCCTAAAGCACGTTATTAAGGCAGACTAAAACAGTGAAGTCGGGATTGTCATCCTCATGTTTCACATTAATTTTGTTGGTAAAAAGCATGTGGGTGAAAGTCGAGTTCAGGTAAAGTCCGCGGTGCGGACGCTGCAAATAAAAAAGATAAAACCTTTAAAGCCTAAAATATAAAGCTTAAAATGTGAATCACGGTTATTAGGGTTGCTGTTTGCTTCTCAGTAGAACTGTACAATACGGAAGTGCGGTTACCGCGACAACCCTAAATCATATAAAGCCAGTTGTAGCCATTGTGATTGACAGCTATTCATCCAGCGCGTCTCCCCGCACGGGATCCATCACACATCCAGATACAGAAGCCACTTTGATGTTGATAAATGTAAACGGCTGTGTCCTGATATACTGATGATACGATCTGCCAGATGTGAAAAATGTGTTCGTATGTAATGCAAATAAACCCTTTGCCTGAACTTGGGGCCAATGGAGCGTAAATGATTGGCTGGATGTTGAATGATTTGATACAGGGATCGATTGCTTCTCCTTGCTTCCCCGGATGTTGACTCTGAATATTTTTACACTGAATTTTTTGAGACGTTGAATTATTTTGCACTGAATTTTTTGAGACATTGAATTTTTTACACAAAATCTTTTGAAACATTGAATGTTTTTACACTGAATCTTTTAAAACACATTGAATTTTTTTTAATATAATTTTTTTAGACATTGAATTTTTTTTACACTGAATTTTTTTAAAACATCGAAAAAAATGTCATAGGCACAAAAACTGTGCTAGAAATTCGATGGCTTTTAAAATTCAAAGTCTGATTTAAATGCAAAATAAAATTCAGTGTTAAAAATTTGATGTAAAAAAATTCAGTGCTAAGAATTAGAATTCAAAATCCAGTGGCACTGTTTTACTTCGATAGTTATGTTGTGTTACTTTTGGCCCACCTGTGTGTTACTTTTATCCCAGCTGACAGGGTCAAAAGTAAAAATGCGCTACTTATGTCCAAAGTGAAATTATACTGAAGTCATTTTACATTTGTTAAAAATTCCACCTGGTATTGATAGACCAAACTTGTGCGTTATTGACCACAGCAAAGATATATCTCTATCTAAAACATTATCTTTTAAAATTATGTGTTTCTGAAAAATGATACTTTCACCCCTGCTCTCCCCTAGTTGCAAAGTTACTTGAGTAAATGAGTAAAATGTCTAGAGTGTACTTTCCAACTAAAGTGTTACCAAATTTTACAGTGTGTGTTCCACCGAAAAAAAGTCATTTGGGTTTGTAAGTAAAATGAGGGCAGGAAATGAAAGGAAATGATGATAGAATGTTCATTTTGGGGTGAACTGACCCTTTAAGTGTGTGTGTGCACACTGGAGAGATTTTATCCTGACATTCCCAGACTCAGCAAAAAAAGTGCTGCAGCCACACTGTCTGTTTTTCTCTTCCTGAAATCTGGAGACAGTCGGGCATGACATATACCAGCATATGAGGGACAGGAAGAAAAGACACAAAACATGTTTGTGCAGGCGAGAAAATTACAACATTGCTATCAGGATGTGAAAAAAGTGAAACACTGTGAAAGCACACATGACAAAGTGCAATGGAAAATGGTGAGGAAGTGAGCTTAAAACAAAGAAGTGAGATGTCAGATGCTAAACTCAACATTAGTCAAACCCTACCTGCACAGAAACCTGTAGAAGTCTTGAAGGGGCAACTGATCCCAGCTTGACATTTACTGCGTTATGTAGCTTTCAGAATCTGACACAAAAAAGAAAGAACCCTAAGGCTAAAACAGATATGCAACACTTAAAGTATAGTTCATAATAATAATAATAGTATTAGCAATAATAATAATACCTGACATATTTTAAAGAAAAGAGCAAAAAAAAAAAACAAATACAAAAAAAAATTGTGTTCGGTTATCTAATGAGAGTGAGTAAAGGATGACAAAATGAATAGCTTCTTTAATGACTCATGTCAAGAAGAAAAATATTTTAATCACTACTGTATTTATTGAAGCACGTGATCTTTTGGGTTAGGGTTCTTTGGCTTTGATAACAGGATGTTAAAATTGTATTGGACCTTCCTGCACTCTCAGAAAAAACTCTCACTGGGGCTGTACCCTTTCAAAAAGTACACTTTTGTACCTAAAGCATACAGTATCTAAAGGTATTAGTACCTCAGAGGTACATTCTAAAATAAGTCTATGTTGGGTTGCTTATACCCATGGTTGGGTAAATTACAGTTGTTTTGACTGAAATGCAGCGTTGTTTCAAACCATGGTCCATGGTTGGGTAACAACTCTGAATAGGTTTATTTACAGTATAACCCAACAGTTTTGTTTATCTACAGTATATTTTATCCATTCACTGTCAGAAAAAGTGGTCCCTAGCTGTCGCTGGAGCAGTACACTTTCAAAAGTACACATTTGCACCTAAAGCATTCATATAAGTACATCGAATGCACCGATTCACAATGGATGCATATCTGTACCTAAATGTACATATTATGACCTTTTAAAAGGGTCCTGCCCATGGGTGGACTGCAGGGCCGTGCAGAGACAATTGGAGGGGCAGGTGCTCAAAGAATAAAAAGGGCACTTTGCTCGCTGATACGCAAGCACACAACTGAAACAAATAATAAAGTAATACAGAATAGAAAGATTATTTTAAGTCTAACGTTTTTCTTTATTTTCCTTGCAAATAGAGTGAGACAGAAAAATATATAGACTGAGTTTTATATCTATATATTTATGCATTTGGCAGCCACTTTTATCCAAAACGACTTACAGTGCATTTCATTTTGTGTTTGTGTGTGTCAACAGTATGCAGTTTTAAAATTATATGATATTATTGCATTGTGACATTAAGATATTATTACGTTTACAGGCTTGTGTTTTTGTTGTCATATTTAAAATATAATTCTATTCTAATCCTGTTCGAAATTTGTATACAAAGAGAGTAGTCTACATATTTTAGTTTTGAATCGTGTTTGTGTTGTGTTTTTGCACACTTTGATGCCTTGATGACAGGGCAATAAAATAATGACATTCATCTCTCCTTTCATTCATTTCATGAAGCCTCTACTACTTTATTTATTTTCAGGTAAACTAAAACTGGTTGCAAAGCTGGAGAGTTTTTGACTGAGTAAATAATTTAGCACGAGTATGGCTATATTACCCAACATTAGCTCACATTGTCTTTTATCAAAGGCGAGTCCAGGAATCGTAAATTCAATATGATACAAAAATTAAACGAGTTTTTTACCGTATTCATCGGATCTTGCTCTTCCAACAACCTCCGCGTGACAGGTGGATGACAGCTCGAGAGCAATTTGAAATCAAACTCCTCCGTATGATCTCCCGAATATTTCTCGCGGTACTTTGATGTCATGTGCGTTTCGGTTCTTGCATTGCTGCGTGAAGTTGAGCACACCTAAAAACTCGAGACAGCTACCTGTATGAACTCCCGGCAGAGAACGTCCCTGCCTTTGCTTCATCCATTGTTTTTATATGGGAAGAATGTTTTATTTTCAGCGTGAGAAATGCAAGGTGTGGCGAGTAAACTGGCTGAAATGCATGTGTCTCCCGCCGAATGCATGAGACTTGAGAGCCCTGTTTGCATCTAAAGTTCTAGAGATGTTAATACACACAGACAGCAATAAACAAAAGCTGTGCATGCTCTCCTCACGTTGTTCTTGTAAAATAATAACAATATAACAAGCATCGCTTTGGTTCAATGCCAGCTCGAGGGGGATCCTCCCTCTACTGCGCACCGTGTCGTGCACGTGTGGGCGCTGTTAACGCTGTGAGCTAGCTAGTGATCGTCCCTAAAGAGATTGTCCAATGAAAGGTCAATACGTCATCATGTGACTAATTTTATTTGCGTCTAAATTATTTTTTATTAATTTTACTAATAGTTAGATTGGGCAGGCCTTCACAAAAGGGCATTTAATTACAAAAAAAATGCCTTGACCAAAAGGGCACTTTGATCATCCAGGGGTCAAGGGGCAGGTGCTTGGGCACCCACCGCCCCCCCCTCTGCACGTGCCTGGTGGACTGGCTATACCGGGCATTTTCCCGGTTGGCCACGGAGCCATTTGGGATGACAGTGCCAAGTCCGACGCTTTTTTAATCTATATATTGTTTCTGACCGACCCATAAATCTAGACAGTTGATCAGCGGCCCGATTGACATTGGGCTCGCCCAATCACAATCGTTAAAAACCAACCTCTTTCACTTTGTCCTGATGGCGAAATCCATAAAAAAAAAAAAAAATGGCGCAAGAGTAACCACCACACACGTTTTGCGGCCATTAGGCTATTTTCTTCAATGACGTAGTTAGCTGTTTCTCAATGTCAAGGATACTTCCTTGGCAAGACTGCTCCTTTCAAGTCACTTCCTTCAGAGGCTAGGTGAGGCTCCTCTTTAGCATTCGGAGAACACGTGAATGGAACAGGCTAGCAAGTGCACGTCATTGCGTCATTACGTCAGTGAAGAGGTGTGCATTCAGCGCTGCACGCATAGGATTGTGAGTGATTTAAGAGTGCAAAGGTTACACATATGCATCCTTTCCTGTATATGGGATATTTCCTGAATGAAGGACTCAGTCCTTGGTTGAAATTCCGAGGATCCTTGACATTGGAACAGTCCTTCGGAAATTCTGGCTTCCGAGGATCTTTCCTTGACATTGAAAAACACTTATAGTGTCAAAATGTTGACAAATCAAAATAAAAGAAGGCGAGAGTTTCTGTTCACAGAAGCCATCGTAAACGACTCCCAACCAATCGAATTACACAGCTGAGCAAGATTTTTAACCAATCAAATAAAAGAAATCGAGTTTTTGTTAAGCCGAACGTGTATCCCAGCCAATCACTTTACAGAGCTAAGCAGAATTCCAACCAATTAAATGAAAGAAGTCAAGAGTCTCTGTTCACTAAGTTTGAGCGTTTGTAGAGTGCTTAACACATGAATGCATATTGTTTCAAAGCTACATTACAGAAAATGCATTCTTATTTATATATTTATTTATTAAATTTTTACAGACATACAAAAATATGACATTAGTTACAAAATGGAGCAAGTTGTTTGAAGAAGAAAAACAAACAAAATAAGATAACGACAATAACCACAATAATAACCCCCCCACAGAGGTGGAAAAAGTAATAAAATATTGTACTCAAGTAAAAGTAAAGTTACTTTTATAATATCTTACTTAAGTAAGTAAAGTTACTGGTCTAAAAATCTACTCAAGCAAAAGTAAAAAGTAAATAATTTTAACTTTACCCAGAGTAAAAGTTACTTTTTTTTAAAGCGGGGAGAGGTGGAGGATATTAGTATAGTTCAAAAATGACAAGGGAATATAAATCTCAAACTAGTTGGTTTTAATTGCAGGAACATCTTTACAAATAAATAAAAAGCTTTTTTAAAAACATTTATGGAATTGTTGATTTTTACATGTGAGTTATGCACTTTTGAAGGTGGTCAGCAGCTGGTAAATACAATCACTATAGTAAATTTGTAATTGATGTATTGCTGGTAACATACATTATTTTATAAAACTATATATAGTTTAAATGAGCATATAATGAGATGAGTGCCATATACTTTTGACACGTTTATTGTCTTCTAGCTTCCCTGACCTGGGTACCTGATGTCAGACCTTTAATCTTCTATCTCTCTCTCTCTGCAATGTCTAATTACCTGGCACCAGGGGCGGGTCTAGACAATTTTTCATGGGGGGGCCGGACTGGGGCACAGACTTAGAGAGGGGTGGCACATTTAAATACATATAAACAGTGAATTAGTGTAACTTGCCCTACATTGAAGGTAATAATACTATATACTGTATCCTGATACATTCAGTACATTTAAACCTCCTGATGTGTATTTGTTTAAACCTCCCTCCGGTCTCTGCATGTAATACACATACCTTGGTTTGCAGAAAAGTCAGTGGACTGCTGCTGGGTTTCTTCAAAATGAAGAAATAGAAATTCTGAATTTTTTGAGACCTTTTCATTGGTCCTATTGCCAGTATCTGACTGTCTGTCTGCCCTAAAGAAATAATAATGCATTTTTCTCAGTTACTTTGTCGAGTCATAAACTAATTTATTTCCTAAAGTTGAATGTTGTCCGCATATCATCTTAATAAAGATATTACATTTGGTTGTATTACATGGCATATTGCACAGAGCCCCAGTGAGTTAATGTATAGAAAAAAATAATGTTTCCTATGTTGTTTTCTTTAAATATGCTACTGAGGCTGTGGTCTGTTGCATGAAGCTATTTGAACAACAAACTCTTAATTTTCAGAATTCAGAGTAAGTTTGGAGTCGACAAATCCAGATAAATCCAAACTGGTTTATATCAGGATCAGATGTTGCACAATGCTTGGTTTAAATGTCACGCCCAGGGGCTGGCTGCTAATGGCTAAAGCCACGCCCCTTCTCAAACTCCACCTCGAGGAGGTCCCCAAAGCCAGCCCAATGACCAGACAACAACGAGGACAGGTAAGTATAAAATAAGTCTTTATTAAATATTTAAGATGTGCTGGGGATTGGGGAAAGGGAAATTAAAACTAAAGTCTGGCTCCGCCCTCCAGGGGGGCCACGGCCCAGTGAGTGACCGGGGGGGGGGGACGTCGAAGAACAGGCTCCTGCCTGGTTCCTTCTACCCGTGGCGCCCTCCTCTTCACTCCTGGAGGCAGAATAAAGTGCAATGAGTGTTGGTATTGATTTCTCCTGTCTGCGTACCTGTATGGCGCTTCGCGGCACTTCACCGCTTGGACTCGCACAACTCTTTGTCGTCGGCTCACTCTCCTTTCCTCTCTCTCCACAGGCAGTGACTGGGACACAAAGGACACGATTAATCTGACTGGATGGCTCTCACCTCTTCGCTGGCTGCAGCTCTTGGTAAGTGCAGTTTCTCTCACAGCTCGTTCTCTTAATGCTCCTCTTGTTCTCTCTCTCCACAGGCGGCGACTGGGACACAAGGACACAATTAATCTGACTTGGATAGCTCTCACCTCTTCGCTGGCTACAGCTCTTGGCAAGTGCAGGTTCTCTCACAGCTCGTGCTCTTAATGCTCCTCTTGTTCTCTCTCTCCACAGGCGGCGACTGGGACACAAGGACACAATTAATCTGACTTGGATAGCTCTCACCTCTTCGCTGGCTACAGCTCTTGGTAAGTGCAGGTTCTCTCACAGCTCATGCTCTTAATGCTCACTCTTGTTCTCTCTCTCCACAGGCAGCGGCTGGGACACAAGGACACAATTAATCTGACTTGGATGACTCTCACCTCTTCGCTGGCTACAGCTCTTGGTAAGTACAGGTTCTCTCACAGCTCGTGCTCTTAATGCTCCTCTTGTTCTCTCTCTCCACAGGCGGCGACTGGGACACAAGGACACAATTAACCTGACTTGGATAGCTCTCACCTCTTCGCTGGCTACAGCTCTTGGTAAGTGCAGGTTTTCTCACAGCTCGTGCTCTTAATGCTCCTCTGGTTCTCTCTCTCCACAGGCAGCGGCTGGGACACAAGGACACAATTAATCTGACTTGGATAGCTCTCACCTCTTTCCGGGCGTAACGTACTGACCAAACAGGCTGAACAGGTTAGTATACTTTAACAGGGTGGTGGACTTACGACAGCTGGTTTCCACAGTGTGTCAAATAAGCAATAGTTCCTGTCGGGCGCCGGGGACAGACCCTGTCGGCGAGCTCGTTGGTCTGCAGAGGGGCGGGAACGTCACACCGCCTACCGGGTCGAGCGCTGCCCTTTCCTCACTACCCGTCGGGCAATCGAACACGGCGGATCTCCTTCGCCTCTAGCTCTGCGACAATGGAAATCACACAGGTGAGGTAGCAATGCTATTGGCCCGAAGTCATACTCACACACTACTAACTCTGCAGTTCTTCACCACCACTCTATAAGGTCCACCAAATGTTCAGATGGAAAGTCACTCCAGGATACCACACCGTTGTTTGAAACTGAAACACACTCACAGCATTAATATCTACAGGTTTCTCTAGGGCCGCTTGCCTCTTCGTCTCTCCTCGATGAAGTGAGAGAAGGCGGGGGTACGTCTGACAAGACACACAGCAATTTCACTGCAGTACACGGCAATACACAGCACCACTTCAACGTGCAAGTTTCTACATCAAAAGACTCACCCACCACACTCGGTGCACACAAGGGACGCCCGTCTTCCTCTACTTCGCTCTGGGCGAATACGGCGATGGATAACACGGCCTAGTGTTTGTTTCGTCGCTGTAGCTGCTTCATAAAAAGAATCCTTCGGCTCACCCACCACCTGTCTCAGGGGTAGGGCCGCCCTCCTTCTCCTGGAGGTACTCAGAAAATACACAAGTCAAAGATACACAATTCGTTCCAATGGAATAGGTTTTTGTTACTCACGGCTGCTGCACTTCCTTCGTCCCACGTTTCTCTACGTTAATCCACGCTGCAAACACTCCAGATGCACTGGCAGGGCGGTTTTCAGTCGCCAACTGGTATGCCACACTTCCAGTAAAACACACTTTTCCACAGGTGTATACTCACAGCAATACGTTTCTTCCTCCTTTGTTTCTCTCTCTAGATGTCGACATTCGTTCGTTCCTCAACCTATAAGGTTTTCGGTATCTCCATCAGCATACATCAATAGCACAAGAAGAGAGAGAGATTGGGTGAGTAGCCTTCTCCCAGTCTCCGTCTGGGCTAGTCTCTCTGATGACGTCGGCCGTCGGCCCTGTTCCACCCACATCTTCACCTGACACACATCCTGATCCTGGGCCTGTCTTTCTATCCACCGGTGGGGGTCCCACCCCCAGTTCCCTGGCACGGCCTCCTGCTGGCCTCCTGGCGCCTCCACAGCCCCTATCATATAGCCCTCCCCATGGCTATCTTCCTCTTGATGCACCCGGCGCCCGAGGCTCTCCACCTCTGGCAGTCTCGAAAGGACATCTGCGTTCGTATGCTCTCGCCCAGGCCGATACTGTAGTTGGTAGTCAAAGTTGGCCAGCTGGGCCACCCACCGCTGCTCAACGGCCCCCAACTTCGCCGTCTGTAAATGCACCAGAGGGTTGTTGTCTGTAATTACTGTTACCTTGGCACCCCAAAGGTAGTCCTTGAACTTTTCGCTCAAGGCCCACTTCAGGGCCAGTAGTTCCAGCTTGAACGAGCTGTAATTAGCATCGTTCCTCTCGGCCGGTGGAGGCTTCGGCTCCCTTCTTGACGCTGGGCCAATACCGTCCCCAGCCCCAGGTTGCTTGCGTCTGTATATAAGACAAAAGGTTTAGCAAAGTCAGCGTACGCCAAAATGGGGGCCTGTAACAGTTCCTGCTTCAGCTTCTGAAAAGCCGTCTCGCAATTATCATCCCAGTTGATGGAGGGTGACCCACGCCCCCGGCTTCGTCCTGTGCCAACCAGTAACTGGTTAAGAGGTTTAGCAATCTTCGAAAAATCTTTTATAAATCGTCTGTAATATCCCACGAACCCCAAAAAGGATCGTACTTGCCTCACAGTCTTGGGTGCGTTCCAATCCTTCACTGCAGAGACCTTCCCGGGGTCTACGGCCACCCCTGCTGCGCTGACCACATGGCCCAGAAATTTGACTTCTCGCCGCAAAAAGTGGCATTTGTCAAGCTGCAGCTTCAGCCCATACTTTTCCATGGCTTGCAAGACTTCTTCAAGGTGCCGGAGGTGCGAATCGAAATCTGGGGAATAGACAATCACATCGTCCAAATATACCAACACTGACTCCATTAACTGACCTCCAAGGCAGCGTTGCATCAGGCGTTGGAAAGTGGCCGGAGCGTTGCAGAGCCCGAAAGGCATCCGGTCCCATTCAAATAGTCCGAAAGGGGTCGTGAAGGCGGTCTTTTCCCGGTCTGCCTCGGCTACTTGCACCTGCCAATATCCACTGGCCAGATCTAGGGTGGAATACCATGCTGACTGCGTGAGGCTGGCGAGAGAGTCTTCGATCCGTGGCAAGGGGAAAGCATCTTTCTTTGTTACCAGATTCAGCTTGCGATAATCCACACAAAACCTCCAGGCTCCCGTCTCCTTCTGTACGAGTACGATGGGGGCCGCCCAGGGGCTACTGCTCTCCCTGACGATGCCCCGGCCCAGCATGCCCTGCAAAAGTGTGCGTACCTCTGCATACAAGGTAGGTGGAATCGGTCGGTATCTCTCCCTACTTGGCCCTGCGTCCCCAGTGGGGATGTGGTGTTCTACCACCTTGGTGCACCCGTAGTCCTCGTCGTGTTTTGCAAACACATGCTGCCACCTCCGAAGGAGTGCCTGTAGTTTCTGTGTCTGTGCCCGCTCTAGATCCTCCCCTTGCAACGACTCACCCGCAAGGTGTTTCGGCACCTCTCTCTCCTTGTTACTCGACGGGGCATCCATTTGTGTCAGGGCCACCTCAATGACAGTGGGGCACACCTGACGAAAACTGACATCTCTTTCTTCCCTCACCTGGTGGGGTGCGACCGTCGTCAGCCGGGCCAGTCGCTGGTGTCTGTGTAAGTGTACTGCGTATGGGTGCTCATTACGTACTCTCACAGGAATTCTCCCCCCGCGGACCGCCGCTAGGCCCCGTGCTACCTCTACTTGTAGGCAGTCTGTGTGTGGCTCAACCAACACCCACTCCTCTGGGTTAGCTTCTCGAAGGGGCACTCTTGCCCACACGATGGCCTCACTTCTAGGGGGAATAGACAAAGCAAAGCGACACATTACTCTTCCTACTTCCTCCCGATTTCTACGAACCTGGTTCATCTGGACCCGGCGGCAGTCAGCCACTACGCGCTCCCACTTGGGCCTCTCAGTAGGCGAGATCCTTGGGCCAGGCCTAGCCTGGAATAACTCCTCCCAGCATTCGGAGAGGACGTTCATGCCCAGTAGGGATCGGTGGGCACCCAAACACCTGTCTTCTACGATGATCACACCTTTTTGGGGGACCACCACCCCATGAACTTCTAGGTCTGTCAATCGATAACCAATGTAAGGGATCTCTAGGCCGTTGGCGCCCTTCAGCGTCAGCCAGGGGGCCTCCGCTCCTTGTGTTCCTTGCCTTCCGAATATTTCTTTGGAGAGACTTTCTGCAAACAACGTCACCTGGGAGCCCGTATCCACCAGGCACTGAATCATCTTGCCACACACTTTTACTTCCGCCATCGGGCTATGTCCGACCATCTGGTGTCTAGAGCTACCTCTTCTTCCCGGGTCTTCTCGAGGGGTCCCGGCCACACGACCCACTGTGGCCGGTCGACCTAAAAACCCTTTTTGGATGCCCGGCGGGGCCCACACTGACGACTATAATGCCCTGGTTCACCACAACGGTTGCAGATTAGCCGCCCCTGGTCATCCCATTCGAAACGGGGCCGATTAAAGCGGTTCGGGCGTCCGGGTGGCTCTCGGCCCCTCTCCGAGTATACTTGCTCTCGGGGTGCCGGCCTTTGTTCCTCCCGCGCCCTTCCTTGATGCAGCTCTCCCAGAAGGGTTTTGGACAGTTCCGACATCTGCTCTTGGACGTCCTTCAAAAGTTCTGCTTTCAGAGCCTGTTTCCAATCCGCGCGCTCAGGTTGTGTTGGTGCATTTTCACTCACGGCCGCGCATACTGGGGTCTCACTCACTTCGACCTCATCGCCCTCCAAGGCCAGCGCCTCCTTCCTTAGGTCTTCGAATGTGAGACCGGGGTCTCTCCGAAACTGGACCCTCAGACTCTGTCTCACGGGGCCCTCTTTCATCCCCAGAAGGAACTGGTCACGCAGCAAGGTCTCCCCATCTCCTAGCCCATGATCACGGCGGGTCTGCAGCCGGGTAAACTGCTCTCGCAGTCTCAGGGCAAAAGCTCTAATGGGTTGTCGGGGGCCTTGTTTACAATTAAAGAATTGGGAGCGGAGGACGGCTACTGGGGTGTGGTCACCATATTGCTCGGTGAGGAACTGGAATATGGTTTGGGCGGTGGCTCGGACAGCTTCAGGGGCGGCTTGTACCTCTCGCCGCGCTTCTCCCTCTAGGGAGTTCAATACGAACTGGAGCCGCTGGGCTGCACTAAGGCTTTGTAAGTCGGCCAGATACTCCAACTGGGCCTTCCATTCAGTTAGTCGTACTTCCGACTCTGTCCCTCCATACTTTTGGACCCATGGGCTACCCATGAAGACGGGCACGGCACGGGGTTGATCGTTAAAATAGGGCCCAAAGTATGAATGTATGTAAATTGTGGATTAAATTAGAATTTAATTAACCTTTAAAACAACCCTACATTTTATATATGTGGCTTTTCCATTGTGTGATACAACATGGCTTGGCATGATGTAGAGAGAGAGAGAGAGAGAGAGAGAGAGAGAGAGAGAGAGAGAGAGAGAGAGAGAGAGAGAGAGAGAGAGAGCAATGTATTGACTTGAACAGAAGGGATGCATGGTAAAAGACAATATAGATACTGATAGAGTCTACCTCTCCAAAATGAAGCCCATAAATTTGGCCACCAGTTGGCTTTTGAAGAGGTCTTACAGATTTACAGCTTTTTATAATCGAAAACACAGAGGGTTATTTATTACACACCCCATACACAAACCTATCCTACAGCTGTCTTTTTATCTAGGGAGTTTTCATCTGATACCCTGAGTGTGTCTTACAGGATATATAATATGTACTGTATAGGCTTCTGTTTATGTGTAGATAGTTGTTTAGATTACAGGATTACAGGATAGTCCAGCCCTGGATGAGTTAACCAACCTCACAAGCACTATGTAAACCTGTGTAAATCCCCTACAGAATGTGTATATACAGTATATTCTTTCATTGTGTCAGGATTTGTTTCATACCTGTATGTGTTTCTCTCAAGAAATATAAGCAGAAATATCCGAGGCAAAGTTAATGAAACAAACTATACAGTATCTGAGCACTCCACTAGGTCTCCTGAGGTATAAATGCTTTGGGATTGTGAGTTTGTGTTAGTTTAGCAGATGTCACCTCACAGTTAGTGTCAATTTCTTTGGCTTTTAAAGTACGCACTGTTCAAGAGCCGGTTTCATCTAAAGACTCTTCCTCGTGGGCAGGATCTTTATTACACTCATAGACTCAGTGTTATGTGATTTGAGTATCATGAAAATTGAGATGTTCAGGATGACTTACAGCGTTAGGCACAGAATTCATCACAGGTGAAATATGTGGCTTTTATCTCTTCTGCAGACTTCACTTTCTCCTGCAACTTATGCCACTGGGAAGAAGAAATCCCCAAATTCATTTTCAGCCTCAAATATGTACATTTGGAAATTCAATCAGGGTAATAAGGTGAATAGAGAGAAACAATGGTACAGCAGAGTTTGAGACATCTTAAACATTTTGTGTGTGTGTGTTTTTGACTCAGGGCTTTGAACTAGATTTTTCCCCAATTGGTTCGTTCCGAACAGAAACATTATTTTAACTTTTCTGGTTTTCATTTCAACCCTAAAATTGACGATCCTGAACCGGTTAGAACAAAAAATAAAGTTCCCGAACCGGTTAATAACGTTCCATGTTAGCTGTTGAACATACAAATAAGTCTCTATCTTGTCATCAAGCATTAAAAAAGGCTTTATTATGTAAGCGGCATAACTGTAGTTCTGACATGTCTACATTTGTTTCAGCATTATACATGAATTAAAGGCACACAAGGCAAGTCTGAGTATTATTTCTCTACTAGCTCCCCCTAGTGTCTGGGAGTAAATGCGTTCTATATCTAAGACTATACGAGACTGAAGGACACCGGGTTGGATACAGCGAACTTGCAAGTGGGGTATTCTTCCTACAGACGGTAGGGGCGGGCGAGAGAGTCTTCATTCGTCATGTAATGAGTCATTTAACCATATACCGACTTACGAAGATGATTTATTAACATAAAAATGCTGCCTTGTGTCCCTTTAAGACAAGGATAATTTCTGCCATGTGATTTAATGGCAAACAATTTAAAAATGTTTTTATTAGAAAAAGAATACTGTGGTATTTTGAGGTCATTTTGTTTGTATGTTTCCTGTCAAGAACCAAAAGATTGTTTGCTTGCTTTTTGAAATGCGTCTCTCCGTGTATGCACTTTTGAGTGCACTTAAACACGCGCACACAAAGAGATGGAGGACAAATTCCAAACGGCGCTTCGGGAAGAAGAAGCAGCATAAACAATTGCTCAACATAAAGTGAAAATTATATTTTCAATATTTACCTCTTATGATTGAACATTAGAGCCTTAGGCTTGAGATGGCTACTTCCTAGTGACAATCTTCTCACTTCTTCGATGAGTCAATGACAACTGGAAGTAAACTTTACGGAGTCATATTGCACAGAAATCTTGTCCGGTTAACCGGTTAGTATTATTTTAAATAAACAATTCTTTTCCGGAGCATATCTTTTTTTAAAGTTTCTAGTTTGGCTTTTGTTCCTTGCAAAACATCAAAAGTTTCTGTTTTTTGTTTTCGTTCCGTGAACCGGTTCAAAAATAGTAGTACCAGTCATTTTTTGACCATGAGTGACATTTGGGTCCCAATGAAGAAACAAGCTTATAAATAAAACAGAATGATTTTTTTGGGAAAATCTGATGTTTTTGAAGATCATGAAAGCAAAGCTGAAGTTGGGCATTGGGAATTTTGTGATCTCTCTTGTGAACTGGAATAAAAACACGCTTTCTTATTACTTAAATAGACTAGACATAGACACTGTAAAACACTGTAAAAAGGCATTATATAAATAAGTTTGACTTGTTAATGTTTAATTTTCATTAACTTTGAACAAACTGTTGCCAGTAAATAACATAAATTTAAATCTACAGTAAGTTACTGGTAAACAGCTGCATAACAGTCCGCTGCTCACCCCTCACTTTTGAATCGCATAGAGAAGCTACGGTAGCCGCCACCAGAAAAACATGTAATCGTCGGAGACAACTTAATAAAAAAAGTTTGTCCTTTAAGGGCTTCTGTAGAAACATGGCGCCACAAAATGGTGACTTCCACGTAAGGTACCCTCTGTGTATGTAGATAAAAAAGTCTCATTCTAAGGAAATAAAAACATAATGGTTCATTATAAAAAAGTCTTTATACACCCCTAATGATATAGTTTGGTATATTATTTTGCATTTCTGTTAAGTGATCCTCCTAAAAATTACACACTGCTCCTTTAATGTGGTGTTGCTTATATAATATATTTTGTTTAAAATATATCTGAATGCCTTTATACTTTATAATATCTTAAAACTCGGCTCCTCCCGAACACAGGCTCTTTGAGTTTGTGATAGTGCTGTCTCTATGTAGAAAATCACTTCCTCCCCTCCATCTGCATTGCGTGCCATTACATGATGACGTGACATCATGTGCAAACATAATTTTTTATTGGATTATATAACTATAACATCTGGCAAGCAGAAAGAGTCACACTTAATTTCTTTGTTGAACAGTTTATCTATTGTTTTAATAACTGAAACAAATGTTATTTATGCGAAATTCGCATTAAAATAAATTAAACTTTCATTAATCATTTGTTATTGATGACAATGTTTTTGTGTAGATTCAAATAATGTACACTGTCAGAAAAAATGGTCAAAATATACACCCCAGCTGTCACTGGGACAGTGCCCTTTCAAAAATGACAGCTTTGAAGAGTTCATATTAGTATCTCAGAGCATATTCTTACCAGAGTGCATATTATCTGAGCTGTGTACGGCTTTGTGCCTTACCAACTAATGCATTAGAGAAACCACTCAACATCGTTCCTACTAGCTTAACATTTGGATTAGAGTGAGAGACACATACGTAGGCAAAGGTTAATCATGAAGCATAAATCGAGATGAGTGGTAGATTAGGAGATAGACTGCATTAAGCAATTTTGACTCTATAATCTCTCAGACAAACGTCAGCAAAGAGAGAGAGATAGATAGAGAAAGAGAGAGAGAGAGAGAGAGAGAGAGAGAGAGAGAGAGAGAGAGAGAGAGAGAGAGAGAGAGAGAGAGAGAGAGAGAGAGAGAGAGAGAGAGAGAGAGAGAGAGAGAGAGAGAGAGAGAGAGAGAGAGAGAGAGAGAGAGAGAGATTTGATGGTTCACTTTCTCATTAAGAAACACTGTATTTTGTGAAGTTCAAGGAGAATAAAGTATATTCATTTGAATGGAATAAATTTGAACCATTTCAATACAACTCCCACACTTTCTTATAAATGCAAAACTGATAAAAAAAATAACGCAAATAACTTTTTATTTATCGCTTTTGAAATCCCTAACAGATTTCAAAGTGTGTCTGAAATTCCACATATATACTGTATTAGGCACTAGTCAACATTCAAAGTGGATCAACACTTTTAATTAAAGTTTACATAAAATCAATCCCTAATACCTTTTCTTGTCTTAGGACAACTTTCATAAACTTTTTTGATCCACAAATGTTGACTTGTATAATTTGAATGGGGGACATTGCAACAGTCATGATGGCCGCTCTAGTGCCGCCTAGATCTTGCTTTAGCAAGACCTGGATGTGTTGCAAAAATGTTGGCGCGGTGGCACAACTTCCTTAAAAGAACTTTGGTTTACTGTAGATCATCTTTGTACTCCAAGAAAGCTATAAGGTAGAAATGGTTGTGCTGTTTCATGGAAGTCACATGACTATATCAGTTCTTGCAGTAAAATCACTAAAAGCATTCCTTTGCTGGACAAAATATTGCTGACCGACTGTGAAGAGCAACAGAATAGTTGTGTCCCAATTCGGGACTTCGACCCCCGAAGGTTGCATTCCAGACCAATTGCGTCACAGCAGCACAACTGAAGGCTAGTAAGGCTGTATTCGAAGGATGCTTAAAATGTAGCATTAGAATGTGCCCTTCCTTCGGGCTGCGAAGGATATAACAAAAAGAAACTTCACAGCCTCAGCTATCTCGAGTTTATTGCATGCATGCATGCAGTGGCTGGATATAACCGTTTCATTTCGGTTCTCTTCATGGACTTCAAAGATTGCAACCTTGAATGACAGAGTCCTTGGCGTTGAAGGATACGTCCTTTGATTTGGGACACAGCTACAGAATCACTGGAGCTGCATCCGAAATCACATACTGTGAAAGTACTGGATTAGATGCAGTACCTACTTATTGATCTTTAACACAGTAGGACTATTCGGACGTACTACATCCGCCATGTTGATACATCACGAGACATACTTCGTCATAACAACAAGTTAGTTGTTAACTGGAATGACGTTAAACTAGCACAATTTAACCACAAGGGACAGCTGTTTAATATACACTCACCGGCCACTTTATTAGGTACACCTGTCCAATTGCGCGTTAATGCAAATTTATAATCAGCAAATCACATGGCAGCAACTCAATGCATTTAGGCATGTAGACATGGTCAAGTCGATCTGCTGCAGTTCAAACCAAGTGTCAGAATGGGGAAGAAATGCTGGTCTGAGTATTTCAGAAACTGCTGATCTACTGGGATTTTCACACACAACCATCTCAAGGGTTTACAGAGAATGGTCCGAAAAAGAGAAAATATCCAGTGAGTGGCAGTTCTGTGGGCGCAAATGCCTTGTTGATGCCAGAGGTCAGAGAAGAATGGCCAGCTTGGTTCGATCTGATAGAAAGGCAACAGTAACTCAAATAACCACTCATTACAAGCAAGATATACAGAAGAGCATCTCTGAACGCACAACACCTCGAACCTTGAGGCGGATGGGCTACAGCAGCAGAAGACCACACCGGGTGCCACTCCTGACAGCTAAGAAAAGGAAACTAAGGCTACAACTTGCACAAGGTCACCAAAATTGGACAATAGAAGATTGGAAAAACATTGTCTGGTCTGATGAGTCTTGATTTCTGCTGCGACATTCAGAAGTCAGAATTTGGTGTCAACAACATGAAAGCATGGATCCTTGTATCAACGGTTCAGGCTGGTGGTGGTGGTGTAATGATGTGGGGGATATTTTCTTGGCACATTTGGGCCCATTAGTACCAATTGAGCATTGTGTATTGTTTCTGACCATGTTCTTCCCTTTATGACCACAGTGTACCCATCCTCTGATGGCTCCTTCCAGCAGGATAACGTGCCATGTCATAAAGCGCAAATCATCTCAGACTGGTTTCTTGAACATGACAATGAGTTCACTGTACTCAAATGGCCTCCACAGTCACCAGATCTCAATCCAATAGAGCATCTGTCAGGATCCCGAATTTTATTAAGTGTATTTAGTCTTGTTTCTGGTGCCGGGATCCTGACACCCCCGTATACGTGTTCTGTGGTTGTGTGGAGAGTCATGTGGTCTGTGTTTATGTTTTGTGTACCGCATGCTCTCCTGTCTTAAGTCTTGACCCTGCCCCCTCGTTTCCTTGTTAATTATTCATGATTGGTTTATTCCCTTCACCTGTTTGTCATTGTTCCCTAGTTTAGTTTTCCCTATTTAAAGCCATTGTGTCTTATGTCTTGTGCTGGTTCCTTGTGTATCCAATGATACCATGTCGTGTGTGCACTTTGTCTTGTCGTGGTTATTTTTCTAGTTATTGTCATTGTTTGCCCCCTCGAGGGTATTTATGTTTTATTAAACGTCTTTAAGTTACGAGCTGTCTGCGATTGGGTTCTATCCACCACCACACCTGACAGCATCTTTAGGATGTGGTGGAATGGGAGATTCGCATCATGGATGTGCAGCCGACAAATCTGCAGCAACTGCGTGATGTTATCATTTCAATATGGAGCAAGATCTCTGAGGAATGTTTCCAGTACCTTGTTGAATCTGTGCCACGAAGGATTGAGGCAGTTCTGAAGGCAAAAGGGGGTCCAACCCGGTACTAGTAAGGTGTACCTAATAAAGTGGCCGGTGAGTGTATGTATTTGCATTGAGTAAAAACATTTTTGCAGAAAACAACGCGTCTCCTTCTTCATGGATAACTCTTGTCATGGGCGCTCATGGGATAGCACAGTGTCCATCAACTGAACACTTTGGGATCTTGCCTGAAGTAGTAGGTCATCCAGGTACATTTCGCCTACTGTTTTTGGAATACTATGAATTCAGCCATACTACTCGTCTACTGCTTTCGCCTACTATATAGTATGGAATAGGTGGTTTCGGACGCAGCCTGGGTACAGTGATCATCTGGTCTAAATACAAACAAGGACTGGAACTCAGCATTATATAAAAACATATAAAACCCAGTCATAACACAAGCATTTTGTTTTATTTTTATTTATTTGCAAACTTCATTGTGGTTATTATGTGGCTAGTTGTGTAAAATATACTCAAGTCACATAAATCTACTCCATTGCATTAACTATACAGTAGACCCTTTTACTGTTTATACGCAATGATGACGTAGCAACGCATGCGCCCGCATTTTGGGAACGGATATATGGTGAGAATCAGCAGCGTGTCAAGCTAAGCAAGACAGCAACACAGACACAGAAAGTTATTTAAAAAGTTGACTTTATCAAATGGTATCGGGCTACCAGATCCGTGTACTATAGTGGAGTGGATAGAAGACGTTAGCAAATATATAATATAAATATAAAATATATAATAAAAATATACAAATATTATATTTTTTGATGCTGGGAAACTGTTTTGATAAACTTTCTGAGTTGCTACATTAGACACGTTAACCACTGGGGAACAACACAACTTCTGTTGCCAAAATGCGCGCGCAACTAATTGATCACGTGGCTGTAAAAGGGTCTATGCACACTGAGTACATTTATAAACATTTATTTTTCTTTAATTTTTTGGGTAATATTAGCACATCTCTTAGTGTGAAAATATTCCTGCACCACTGTAACTATGATAATATCATGTTTTTTCCAGATTTCCTTTATTCTCAGGTTCTGGTAGCTGATTTTTTTGTACAGTATAATTGGTGTAATTCAGTGACTTTTAATTTACACAAGGCCCCAAAGAGTGTTTTAATATTTAATCACAAATCTTCGTTCATAACAACAGCAACAGTGTTAGCTGTGTTTAGTGTCTCTGATTAAAATACATCCAGTCCTTTTCAATCTATTATTTTAAAGGAATGTAGTGGGTGATAATGACATGAAATCTACTGTGAACTCTCACCCGCTGTGTCTCTCTGATACCCTTTAACAGCCCACAGAAAAACACACCTATCTAATTCAGCACTTCTTGTGATTATAACAAGAATGCATGAATTGAGAACTGCTTTACTGCCAAAGCCTTCATGAGGATAGGAGTGGACAATAATGTGCTCATATGTCCGGGGGTGGCTCAAAGTAGGGCAACAGTTAACTATTTAGGGATTGGTGAAGTAAGTTTAACAATTGTGATGCAATCCATGTCAAACATCACAAAAGAACCATCATAGCCTCTTGTGCACTTGTTACGCCACTGTTGTCTATGGGGGTTTGCGCAACAAACTTCCATATTCAGTAAAGCAGGTTACATCACTTCTTTAGGTCACCACTGGCTCAGGTATTTTGCACATGGACAGATTGGCCATCTGGCAATTCTGACAAATTCCCGAGGGGCCTGACCATTTTCTTTTTATGTGAGTCGGTGAGATCTTTTATATCAGAGCCTACACGGATGCAGGGGCAAACTGGTCATGCCGTTGCTGCCTCTTTCAAAACACACAGTCACAGTGCAGCGGTCCACACATCAGTGTCAAAATGTTGACAAATCAAAATTAAAAAAGCAAGAGTTTTTATAGGCCTATTTCACGATATGGCGGCTTTGACTGGAAGTAGGGAATACTTACTTCCTGTTGCACCACTACGATCTCATTCAATATAATAATGGACTGACAGCTGCTTGTTTTTTCCCCAAGCATGAATTTATGTGCTAAAAATAACAATAGCAGATATTGTCAGTTTAGGTGTTAGTTGAAAATAATGGAATAATGTTACAAATGATTTTTTTTTTGAATTTCCTATTATCAAGAAATATGTTAGACACCTGGACATTTTTAACTAAAATAACGAGACATACCTATTAATTTGCATCTGCTCCTATTTATTGTAATTGTGTGCACATTTGGAGAAATATTGACACATTTTACTTCTTATTTCTTTAGACTGAATAATTATTTACGTTCCAAATCCAAAGTATGCAATCTGATCATCTTAACGATGTTTGTGTGGCTTTGTTTTATTACTTGATTGCTTGAATTCATTGCTTTACTTTGCTTGTCCAGGGATGCAAACTACTTGACTATAGGTGAATTTCGCCATTTTCATTAAAATATGTAATTCTGATTATTTGTCATGTAACACTATTGCTGCAGTAACTGTCAGTCAAGCAAATAGAAACATCTGATGTTTATAGCATACAGCATAAGATAATGTATAAATGTGTGTACATAATGGACAGAGATGCTCACAAGTCTCTGAGCTCGAGTCCGAGTCAAGTCTGAAGTCTTTGAGCTTGAGTCCAAGTCAAGTCTGAAGTCTCGTTGTAACAAATAAAACTCTAATAACAAATAAAGAAATTATAAACATTTATAAAAAAGAACAAAGTTGCACATTAAGTAAGGTCTAAAATTAGCATTAGGTACAGAAATTAAATTAAATGGATAATAACACTGTCTTTATTGTACAAATTAAATATTATTATTATTATTTTTAGAGCAATAGAAGTGATTTTCTGTTTGTCTTGGGTTGTTTTATTAACATAAATGACACAGACTTAAGTAGGTTAAATGAGGTTACTGTCTCTTTTAGAACAAATAAGCCCAGACTGGATTCTTAAGATATAAACAAAAATGTTTTTATTAAAAAAAGAATACTGTGAGATCATTTTGTGTGTATGTGCCCTGTCAAGAAAAGAAACATTTTATGTTGGCTAAACTTTTGAAACACTTCTCTCTGTACAGTATGTGCACTACTGAGGGCACTTAAACGCGTGCTCAAACACAGACAGAGGGCGAATTCTAAACAGCGCTTCAGGAAGAAGATGCAGCAGTCGCTTCACATAAAAACGTTAAGTTGTTTTTCATTGCTCTATTAACAAAATGTATGTTAATGGACTACATATGACACAAAGTAGCGCAACTCTGGACCTGACTGGAGCTGGACCGGACACATTTAACCACATGTGCTAACAGAAATCTGCTCACTTGAGCGCCTTTTTGCGGTTAAATTGTTTAACCATTTAAACAATTGCAAGCCTTTGAAACACGTTAATGATAAACTTACCCTATTTAAATTGCATATCAATCCGTGAATCGCATGCGAGCCGAACCGCGGATCCGTCACAGCACTACCCAAAGCTTCAGATGAATGGGACAGCAGCTGGTGCAGTCGACATGTATGTTCGCAACCGCCCGCGCTGAGCAGATACGTCACGTGTTACGTCGTGGGCAGGTTGTAGGTAACGGAGGGAGGGGTATGACAGCGAGCTCATCAGACGTTTCCTAAAAATAAACATTGTTCACAAGTCGCGCGGCTCGAGTCCGAGTCGAGTCTGAAGTCTTTGAGGACAAGTCTCAAGTCGAGTCTGAAGTCACAGTGTGTGCGACTTAAGTCGCACTTGAGTCCGAGTCACAAACTCGAGTCCCCATCTCTGATTATGGATTAAGAATTCACAAGAAGGCAGAACTGTAACCACAAGTAATGAAATAACATTTAGGTCTAAGTTTGTGTTAGTAAAATTTTATAAATCTTATTAAAGCTATCACCGTTTGTTTTAGTTCAATTTTTTATGTTTACTTTGAAAAGAGATTTTTTGAGTATGTTTTATTTGTTCCTTTTTGTTAAGTTATATATAAGTTATAGAATTATATTTAGTAATATTTTTGATTTTGGAAAGTATAAAACAGTATGTGTATCCATAAATAAATTTCCTTCTTATGTTAGCAAAGTCTGTTCACACCTTTGGTTACCTGGCTTTTCTAGTAGCTTTTAGTAAATACATTTGTTCTTGATAATGATTTATAACACTTAATGTGGGAGATCTACACCCTCATATCTGACACAAAAACAGAACAGAGAGTCAAAGCCTCAGGTTTAACCTTGTTTTATGTCATGGTTGGTGAGATATCATTTGCAGGTAGTTAAAATGCATTATTTTATAGAAAATTTGTAAGTAGCATTTATGTTGGGCAATGTGCTTTGGTGTGTTGCGAGAAGGGTGTGGTGGGCTGCTTTGGGTGAAAAAGTCCAGGGCCACTTTTTGGATTTACACCCCTGCTTTTGCGTGTGCTTTATTATATATAGATATGTTTTACTCAAGATGCCTTCAAAGATAAGCACAACCAATGTCAACTGCATATACAGATTGATATTGTTGATACTTCTCAATATTACAGATAAGTTTTATTATTTTTTTCTCCTAATATTACACATAAAAAGATTTACATGCTTTCAGTATATTGAAGTCACAAAAGGCCCTCTTGAAAACATGTTCTGGCCCCCTGGTTGAGAAACACTGGTTTACCTTTGGCATTTGAGCTCATTTGCATTTGAATGTTTTACGCAAAGTCATTCACAAATTAGGAAATCAGCACCATAAAGCCCATGTTATAGTCATGCGTAAGGTGCCGTAGCTACGCCATAGGTTATCCGTAGCCTGTGCATAGCTCTGCGTAGCCTGACATGCACCTCTCCAAAATTTGAACAGCGTCAGTTCTACGTGGGTTCTACGTCTGCCTGTATGTTTGCACGTCGACACAGATGACGATGCAGAACTATATATGAAAACTGATGCGTAGCCTAAGCTGTCGTGGCTATGCCGTAGGACGTACGCACAACTATACTGAGCCCTTAAGCGATTTATCGAATCGAGTCTGTTCCGTATAAAAGAAAAGTCACAATGAGACACAAGTTTTTTTTTTTTGACATATGAATAGAAGGTCTGTTGCCGACATAGTGAGGCATACTGGAACACCAAATGTTAGCAGTTTGACAGAAGGCCACCCCCATTTAAAAGGGAAAAGCATATCCGTTTACCATCATCCACTACTGCTCCAGTGATAGATTATAGACACATAGTGAAATTAAAAGTCAGCAGATGTGATTGTGTGCCTGTTTGTGCTGACACCACAAAAGCTTCAGTCTCTCACTGACCGCAAGTTTGCAAAAGGGAACGTGGGGAGGGTGCAGAACCAGTGGTTGTACTGCACTGACTTATCCGTATACGTGATGTGTACAGCGACTGGTTACTGCATATGTAAATAAGATGGGAGATGTCCTACACTAGGCAATGATCCGGTATGTCTAGATGAAGTTATAAAACCACTTAATCCACTTGATTTGGATCAAAAACATCTCCCGTCTTATTTACATATGCAGTTACCAGTCACTGTCCACATCACGTATACGGATACCTGCATGCAGAACAACCACTTGATCTGTACCCTCCTACCCACATTTACTTTTGCAAACCTGTGGTCAGTAGGAGACTGAAGCTTTTGTAATTTTACTTTAAAGGTGCTCTAAGCGAATTGACGCGTTTTAGACCATAAAAATTTTTTTGTTACATACAGCAAACATCTCCTCACTATCTGCTTGCTGCCTGTCCGCTGATCAAACTGTAAAAAAACGCGATCTCTGTAGACAGCCCAGGCTTCACAAACGGCAATAACAACACAGTGGCCAAACCTACAAACAGAAACCATAACAAAGTATTCCAGCCAATAAACGACAAGAAGGATTTGGGGGTGGGGGTTGGGCGCGTCCATGAAAGCATGGAAGGGAGGGGGAGGAGTTAACTACGCTCCGTCTGTTTGAAAACAATCCAAACGTCAACAAAAACTATCGTCTCGCAGATTCGCTTAGAACGCCTTAATTGTAATAAAAAGGTTATTAGAAGTAAGTGAAATGCTTTATTTTAACAAATGTCACTTTAGTCATTTACAGTGTTATTTAACATCTTTCGCTGCAAGGGCACGCAAGCTTTATTTTGGCAAATTGTCCATAATAACCAGTTGCAAAATCACTAAAGATGCAACTAGTAACATTGCAAATAATGAAAGTCAGAATGTAAAAATGAAGAAACTGATCCACACCTTAGGGATGCATGCATGTGGCTGCACATTCGGGCTGTATTCAGGTCTAAGTACCCACAAGGGACCCAAGTTTGAATGTGATCCACGTCTGCCAACAAAGCGGTATTTGTGAATGGCCTGAGGCCAGGATTGAGCAGATTTGAAGCTACAGTATTTGATGTACATATAATACGTGCCGAGAGCATTCAGTCAATATCATGATCTCATTCTTAATGGAGGTGACTTTAGCCTCTTCTGCATGTGAGCTCCTTAAATTGGAGATATTGTATGGATCAACTTGTATGAATTCTCTTGTCTATAGATTAACTGGTTCTTTTCATAATAGACTTAGTTGCTGGAATATCTTTAAGAATAAATAAATATAACAGGTAGACATCCAAAAAACAAATGCAAAAATCAAGGTCAAGTGCCACGACTTCAATGCAAATCCAGCATTAACCCTAGAAAACAATAACAATCACGTACGCCATACACAATTATAAACAAAATAAGAATTTCAACACAGATTTCCAGAAAACCACACAGTCTTAACCTTAATACTCAGTCTAGTACTCAGTGCATTTTCTGCCCAGAAGCTAAAATCCTCCCTCTAACCTCATAAACTCCTTGTAGGATCTTAAAGAATTTACAAGACCCATTTGGCTTTGTAATTACCGCAAACAAGCTGATTGAAATATCTCCTTCTGCACAGCCCCAGGATGAGAAACCAAGTCTAGGTTCCTCCTACTTGCATTGAATCTCTAAGGTGTCAAGCCTTGGGGACTGTTATATTTTTGTGATGTGTAAAACAACAGCAGACCGTCTACTTACCCCCCCCCCCTCCATGCACCCCAGCTCTCTATCTATAGCAGCATCTCTCTGTATTTGACAGTGTGTTTGATGCTTTTCGCTGCCTCAACATGTCCTCTGTCACACTTTGTATAGCTGTACCTGCGACAAAGCAAGAACAAACACCTCACCGCGTTACATAATTTACAACCTTTTTTATTAAAGCAGAAAATGATATATGAATCAATTCGTGGTTTTGTGTGAATGATTTTCCCTTTTATTGATTTTTATGGGTTATAAAGGCTTATTGACTTCATGAATGAGTAAAGACATCAATCCCAAATAAAAAGTTACAGATATTAATCTAATAATATAGCTGCAATAAACAGTTTTCTATCAAGCAATATATAGCTTTAACATGGACTGTTTTCTTTCATTGTGTTATATCACTATTGTTACTAAACAGATAAGATCTTATTCTGAGTTTAGATGTTTAACAGCAAATTTTTTGCTGTATTATTAAATAATTCTGAAAAAAAGTCAAATAATTAATGCAAAAATAAATGCACTAGCCTATTGATTCAAGTGTAGTACAAAAATAGATTTCTGTACCTTGTTAATATTTAATATCAATATCACAACATCCTTGGTGTATAAAGCAGCACGTAAGTATTCTTTGCAGCCAATTTATGAACGATTGTTCAACTCGACATCAATAACCCTATAATGTTGTGTAGATCAAATAAATCCCATCCATCCAATTTTAATATAAATAGGCAACTATTAGTAAGCTATTTATAAATAGATTTGATCATCCATTTAAGCAGCATAGTCAATTATGAAAGCATGTGCCAGAACTATCTGTTTGGCCAACCAATGGCAGACGGAGAGGATGTTCGCACACTTCACCTCAAACAAATAAAAAACATAGTACATTAGCATCGACTAGTGTATACAATAATTATAAAATAGAGCTGAATGTTAAAGCCAAACTTCTGAGCCATTCAATGGATGCGTGAGTTTTGAGTGCACTGGTATAGAGGTGTCTTAGGAGCGTCCATGTGGGACAAGCTAAATTTATCTCATACAGAAGAGGATTCTGACAGAGATTGTCTGCGACAGCTGTTTCCTCCCACTCATACTGTACACAAACATGTTTCCAGACTCTCACTTTCATTTCCTCACACACACACACATAGCCTGCACAACCCCTACTAAGATAAAAACATACATTTGTAAAAACATTTACATATGAAAATTAGTAAATGTTGTTATTGTACATATACTATAAATAGCATACGTAGCATAGTGTAATGTACCGCATCATGTACAGTGGCGGCTCGTGACTGCTCATCCGAGGGGCACAAATTCAAAACAAATGTTCGGAGTGTCATGTGTGTTGCTGGTGTTTTCAAAATATGTGTTTGTTGCGTCATGTGAACCATGTGAATACGTGTTTTGTCAATATAAGTGCCTGCTGCACACTCATCAAAACCGTTTATGATAAAGATATGCTCACATTCACAAAATACACGCAAGACATTCACTTACAGTTTTTTTCGATTGCTAAACGTCAGTGGGCACAAATGGAGCTACATGTGCAAAACTCTAACTACAACCTGCAATACCAAAAGTCACCTGAGCACAACTCTTAACACATGACTCAAAACAGCTCAGTGCAGCCAAACACTAAACACAACCCTCACTGAGATAACACACACTGTCACTCACAACACACTGAGAGGAAAAACACTAACATCAAACACCAATACAGAAAAAATTACTAACTTTTTATCTTTACAGTTTGAACAATTTCAGTGACTTCATACAAAGTAATATTTTCTTCAAATAATGATATATTTATTGATTGATTTATCACATGATTTATTGAAATTTTTTGACCAGAACAATTCTTTAAGGTAAATGAAAATTTGCAGTTTGCTTCAATAGTCTGTAGTAGTTTATGGAATTATAGTAATGAGGAAAAAAGGTAGAAACTAAAAGTACATACTGTAATTCAAACAAATAATTGAGGAGCTAATCCTGCCTTTCTCTAGCATCAGACCACTACCTGCCACCCTTCTCCCTCCACGAACCCGTCTTCCTTGTTCCATTTCCAAAATTTGTCTTTCTAAGCTCTACCTATCATATTTATATAAAAAGTAATATTATATATAAATGAAATATATAAATGAAATTGGAATTTATATTTATATGAAATTGCAATCAGCACTGTTTGAAAGGCACAAGGCTGAAATCAATTCTGTTTTGAATGTGTGGTTCACAGTTTTGACAGCAGTGTGTTAGCATTTGAACAAAGTGCTGTAAATCCACAGTGTTGTGCAGGTTGTGGTTAAAGTCATGGGATAAGTGTGTAAAGTTTTGAAAACTGTGTTTAACCAATGAAAAACGAACTAGAGTTTGGTCCACATGAACTGCTGCTGTGCAGACTGTAGTTAGAGTTTTGCACATGGGACTCCAGTTGTGCCCACTGTCGTTTAGCAATCGAAAAAAACTGTAACAGTAAACTCTGAGTACGCATGAGATTATACGAGTAGGCTATCTGGCAAACGCGAGCGTCTCTTTTATCATAAACCCTTTAGACGCGTCTGCAGCAGGCACTTATTTTGACAAGACACGTGATGCACACAGGATCAATTGATGCGCGAACACGTATTTTGAAATTACGAACCACACACATGACAGACTACATACATGTTGTGACGAAATTTGCATGAAGAGCCCTCGAAAAAAGAAGTCACTGATATGAGACATGAGAAATATATGGACGAAATAAGTAAGGAATTTGTTTAAATTTGACAAGTCAAAGGTGATCCACTGCTAGATAAGAGATCATATCATAATATGAAATAACATAATATCATATGTTTGCATATTTTTGTTTGTGAATATGAAAATAATTAAGGGTGAAAATGTGTGTGTGTGTGTGTGTGTGTGTGTGTGTGTGTGTGTGTGTGTGTGTGTGTGTGTGTGTGTGTGTGTGTGTGTGTGTGTGTGTGTGTGTGTGTGTGTGTGTGTGTGTGTGTGTGTGTGTGTGTGTGTGTGTGTGTGTGTGTAGGGGGAATCAGATTCACCAATGCCAGGGTTTACCAACCTGGAGTTTGCGAAAAAAGGGCATTGCAGGGAGTTCGTAAGTTTATGAATAGCAATAAATTAATAACAATTAAGTCATAAAAATAAATACAATTTTGATATTGCAAAAAAAAAAAAAAAAAACGTGATGTGACCATTCCACAACACTACATTACATCAGAAAACTTGAACAGATGAAGGTCCAAAAACACTACTACTCATACTACTAATTGAAACTTATAAACAGATGAAAAATAAATGTTTTTAAAGTTAAAAATTCATGTGCTTTAAAATGATTGAAATAGCCTAGTTAAAATCTAAGGGGTAAATAATTTAGGTCAAGGGGGGAAAATATAACAACATATAACAGCAAACTTGTGTTGTGTGTGCATGCATGTAAACATGTGTTTGAATGTACATATGTAAATGTATGTGCATTTTAACTCTCATACATCCACATAATATCTCCGACCTAATAGCTCCCAAAGCTCATCAGAAACATTTTATCACTTTCAGCCTTCATAGTCTCAGCAGTCTTCCCCAACCAGCAAGCCCCAATCCTACACTCATGTATAAATAAATCAGCCAATGAATTAGAAAACTCTCTGTCAACTCAAATCGTCTGCTGAGAGGGCCGTGGGACACCTGAGCATCTGTTTCAATTCACACCTCAGCACTGTCAGAGAACACTTCAGGGGCTGAGATGAACTGAAGCCTATATTGAGGTGTTGTGGGTGGTCTTGAGTTTATTCTGTTTTTCTTAGGATGAGTGGGTATACAGGAAGAGTGATGGTGAAAAGGTGACTGCAGTACTGATGAGGTGTGTTAAAATCGTGGACCTTGGCTTCTTGGGTCAGGAGTAGGGTTGCAAAATCCAGGAATTTTTAAGGCTGGAAACTTCCATGGGAATTAACGGGAATATATGGGAATTAACTGGAAATTTATAAAATGCATTGTTGCCTGTAACAGGGAACTTAAATAAAAAATATTGCCGCATAATTTGTTTAAAACAACAAGATTTAATGCAACTTCAGTTGTAGGCTATATGATATAGTTTATTTAAATTTCCCTGAATTTCCAAATAATTCCCATAAATTCCTGTCAAGTTTCCAATTTGGAATATTTCCAAAATTCCCCAGATTAAGTTCCCATGGAAAGGAGCCAGACTGGCAACCTTAACACATAAATAAAAATTGTTACAAATTTATTAATTACATATACAGTACAGTAAAATCATGAAGATGATGAGATGATATTTAAGAGAAGGCATATTTCTATATAAATACAAATAATATTTATATAGAAATACATCGTTCTGAATTGCAGGGCAACATGTCATGGGTTCAAGCCCAGGTAACACAAATCCTAATAAAAATGTATAGCTTTGTAATGCACGGTAAGTCGCTTTGGATAAAAGCATCTGTCAAATGCTTAAATGTAAATTCTATTTATGCCAAGCAAATTTATTATATAGCTTGAATGCAATGTAAGTCAATTTGGATAAAAGTGCCTGCCAAATGCATAAATGTAAATTGTAAGTGTGTGTGTGTGTGTTTGTGTGTTTGTGTGTGTGTGTGTGTGTGTGTGTGTGTGGGGGGGTATTATTACAAGTATTGCTTTGGACAACGGCTTGCCTTGATGTCAATAAAGGTCAAGATCAGGGTCAGGCTTGTGCACAATTCAGAATTGAATTGAGAATGACTCTTGAATTTGAATTGATGTCAAAAACAGGATCTAGAATTACAATTCGAATTTGAATTAAAGGAAGCAGAATTGCAATTCAATAGAAATTCAAAGAATTTCATATACATATTATACAGTAAGTGAAGTGTTAAAAATGAAGCCTTCAGTATATGTCAGATATAATTGCATTACATAATAAATTATATTAGTTTGAACTACAGATTACATTAACAGGAAATGTTTTCCCCCAGCAATTAATGTTAAAAACTCTAACAAAACAGTTAGATTTTTTGTAATTGTAATTTTGTGGCATACAATGGAACATGACTTCATTTCCCAAAATGCTTTACTTTAACCAAGTATTTAAAATGGTTGCCAAACAATTTTCCAAAGTAACTTTCCTAACACTGAATGTATGTGAGATTCTTTTGTTGTGTGACTGTGGAATTTCTTTGAATTGCCATTAATTTAATTCCACTTCTGCATTCCAATTCCAATTCTAAATCAACTTCCTGTAGGGCGGAGTCAATGCCATTCAAATTCCAATTCATGAATTGAATGGAGGCCAATTCTGAAATTCTGAATTGTGCACAAGCATGATCAGGGTTAGGTCTGCAAAATAAAACTAGCCCATGGCCATCAAAAGTGGCTCAATGACCCTGTCTCGCCCAAACTCAAAATATGCCACTTTCATAATACACATTTTACATGCATTACGTGTGTGTGTGTGCGTGTGTGTGCATGTGTGTGTGTGTGTGTGTATTAGTAAAGTAAACTTACAAATTCTGTTGTTGTATAATTATACCTCTGTATAGTACATTTTTAATATTACAGCACATTTTGAGTGGAAGTGTTGTCAGTTTACTACAAATGCCACAGGGACTGACGTGTGGTGAAAGCTATCACAAGACAAGATGTACATCTGCAACATTCTTTGCTCCATACTTCATGTCAGTCCAGTGAGATTTTGTATGTGTATAATGAAACACCCACTCCCAGCTCTAAATCACAGATGGCACAACTATTCATTTGGGAGATTTAAGGGCCTATTAAAAGGCTGCATTGTCAAAGCATTTATGCACCTGAATACAAGTACACACACGTTTATTTGTGTATTTTACTGGAGACTCTTTTGTTTTATAGTGAGCTAAAAATATTATATATTCTTATTTTCATTATTCTTTACACAGAATTTAAATGTGTTTATTCCTGCTGTTGTTCCTTTTTTTTGTGACGATATCGCCCTCGTGTGGCAAAGTGAGAAAACTGTTGATGACGACATTACTGTGCGCCCGGTGGCGTGACGCAATCATCGTGACAGTTCTGTTGAGCAGTTTTTGTGATGTTCTGTTCAGTATTTGTTTCTCTGTATTAATGTAACATTTTAAACACAATGAGCTGAGGTTACGTTGATCCTTTTCTTATAATAACAGCAATATTACTGCTTACCGCGACATGTCGTTCTTCATAGATTCAGTGATTATGTTCACTTCTCAGGTAAGTGCATCCTTGCTACCTCTTCTATGTCATTATTGTATACATAATAACATGAACAACGCTTATGTTAAAGTTACATTTATTATGCAGTGAGTAGCATACCACGTTTGCATGTTTAACATTTTCGCAAACAATAAGTGAATGAAGTGTCAGTGTGTAACTGTAGTTAAAATAAAACGATGGAAATGGTGCCACTTCCGTAGATGATACAGAATAATAATAATACAAAATCCAAAAGCAGTTTAGCTTTTACATGTTTACAAAACACAACATTATTATTATTATTTATAAAAAAAATACTTTGGAGCCATATCATTTCGCTTTGTGTACTTCTTGTATAATTGGTTTCAGGACTTTCACCGTCATAAATAAGTTACTTGAATTAATAATAAAAAGTTAATTCCAAGTGTGTATGTTTTTGCTGTAATATAAATATTTTTTTGTCTGCTTAAAAATATTTGTAATGTGTTTTTTTTAAAGTTTTAGCTTTAATTGTTTATTTTTATGAATGTCACATGTTTCCTGTACACAGGTGCTGTTTTTCGGGTTTGGGTGGCTCTTTTTCATGCGGCAGTTGTTTAAAGATTATGAGGTATCATGTGTAGTGGTGTAGATTTGTGTTTTATTACCTCTGGCTGTTCAGAATCTCTCTTACACATGATTTGTCTCAATTTCTTCTCAGGTTCGACAGTATGTTGTGCAGGTGGTGTTTTCTGTCACATTTGCCTTCTCTTGCACCATGTTTGAGCTCATTATCTTTGAGATCCTTGGTGTATTAAGCAGCACGTAAGTATACTCATCCACTGTAAAAATAGGGTTGCTGATAAGAAAGTTGCCAACCTTAGTACGAAACCATCCTTTATTGAGAACTGTACAATACATTAGATGATCTCAGTTACGTAATGTTTGTTTTTACAGGTCCAGGTATTTCCACTGGAAGCTGAATTTGTATGTGATATTGCTAGTTCTAATATTTGTGGTGCCTTTCTACATTGGCTACTTTGTAGTCAGTAATATACGTTTGTGTAAGTAGCTCTGTCCTGTATCAATGGTTCTGTTGCTTTTGCAGAAGTATTTGCAAAATGATCGAGCTTTAAATCCATGTTTTTGCTTTCTTCTCTCTTATAGTGCAGCGACAAAGACTGCTTTTCTCGTGTGTGGTCTGGTTCACGTTTATGTATTTCTTCTGGAAACTGGGAGATCCTTTCCCTATACTTAGTCCAAAACATGGTAAGAAACACCATTGCTTGTGACTTTAGATGAAACGCAATTCACAACATATTTTACCTTTGTAATCAGATGGATTTCTAAATGATATGTATTTATTCTCTGGACTATAATTAACTATTTCCCTGCCATTGATGAGTTATGCCAAAGACAAGTTTGGTATTTTTGAAGAAACCTACCCACATTTGAGAGGTGATAAGAAGAGTTAGGATAAAACAGGGGTTTTGTTTTTTAAAGCAGAGGGTCTTTTCTTTCATTTGGCATATTGTATGTTTATATGAAGAGTTTGGTTCCAAAACACGATTTAAAAAAAGTTACTCTAAAAATCAGTATTGTATCAGGTCAGTATTAAAAAGAAAATTCCTAATTTTATGCAAAATCCAATATCCGCCATGTTATTCTGTCATCTTTTCTCCCTTTTTCCCAAAATGCGATAAACACCAGTCCTCCTTTTCTGCAGAATGTAATAAATCCACTTAACAAATCACAGCGCACCATTCTACGCATTGTAAACAGCAATGGCGGCATATTGAATACATACAGAATTCTAGTTTTCCTTTTCTACTTTGTACTTCGTGATCAACAAACAAACAAAATAATACTTTGATGGCATTGATATACCTGTGGTGGGGAAGAAACGTAAGCCATCAAAATCGAATCATTTACATGAGAGGCACTCGGGCGAAGAAAAATCCCTTTTTCTTCTTACAGCATCAAGCTTCTGTCATGCTAACACATTGACCCCAGGGGATCTTATGAAAACTTTCCATTATTTTACTTGAAGCCAATGAAAATCGAACAGGACCAAAACATTTTACAGCTGATCTCTGTCAAAAAAGTTTAGTGGCGAGGTCCCAAGGATGACAGCAGCAATGACAGTGTTAATAAAATGACAAAGTCTGTGTTTTGATTAATAGCATTAATGTTTTTTTTTTTTAATCAGTGTATACCACTAGTCAACTAAATGAATATAACTTGGCAAAGATGACTGCAAATTTATATATTAATTCAATAGCATTTTGAAAAAAAAAAACTTTTCATGGATTTATTTGCAATTTGCCAAAATAAAATGATCAGTTTTTATTATAAATCTTTAAAAAACTAATTATGGATTAGAATTTTTAATGTTATTATAACCTAAAGATGCTATGTGAAAGTTTGTAACAGAAAATATTGGTTTTCATCTTGTCACTTTCTTTGTATAGAAAACAAGTTTTTACCCAAATTAGTAAAAATGGATTTATTGCGTTTTGGAACCAAACTCTTCTATTTCCTTAAGAAAATTTTCTCTAAGGCATTTAACTTTTGTTAAAACTCATAAGAAATGCTGGCGAAAACATGCTGGGAAAGAGTAAAATTTATTTTGCAGAATTGGGCATGGCCTGAATTTAAAAGTCATCTACCCACATACTTTGGAGTAAATTGATAAAAATTGTCTTATTTTACAGAAAACTTTGTGCTTCACAACTAAGATATTTTATTTTTTATTTTGTTGATGCAGTTTTGGACCCGTCAGCAGGTCTGCAGAGTTTAAAATTTCGAAATAACAATAAAATAGTAGAAAGAGTAGCCATTTAGAAATGTACATAACATAACAGGACCAAAGGGTTGAAAAAAGTGATTTGTAATGTGAGCTGAACAGAAATGTTGTTTTGGAGGTTTTTACATTTTGATGATTAATTGCAAAGGCAAACTTTCTTTTGATTTGAAATAATTTGCACTGATTAATTATGCACAATATGTGCATAAAGTAATCTGATTGGAAGTTTAATTTGTTGACTGTAAGAGAGCTTTTTAAAACATGGCACATTTAATTTCACCACTATTTATTTCAACTTTATTATAGCCAAACATTTACATGCATCGTTCTTGTGTCTCCTCAGGCATTCTGTCTATAGAGCAGCTGATCAGTCGTGTTGGGGTCATTGGGGTCACACTGATGGCTTTACTTTCAGGATTTGGTGCTGTAAACTGCCCATATACCTATATGTCCTATTTCCTAAGGTAACTTCTCTCAGATAAATAAAATATCGCACACACTTTCAAGTGGCTGGATGGATGTTTTTTAAGTATATGTAAGATACAGGATCTTTTTTATGTCTTTAGAAATGTGACTGACAGTGATATACTGGCCCTGGAGAGAAGGCTGCTCCAGACCATGGACATGATTGTCAGTAAAAAGAAAAGGTAAGATCTGAAAAAATATAATATGTCAGCAAAGCTTATGACAGAAACCAGAATCTGTTCTGTGTTCTGATTGGCTAAAAGAACAAGAACCATTCCCCTTTTTTAAAGGTGACATAGAATGATTGAACGGGGTATTTATCCTTGTTCTGTGATGTGACATGTAGACAATTTTTTTTTGGGTCTGTAATGCCTTAGAAGCTTCCTAAAAACCTCTCTCAGATAGCTCTATTTGGGTGGGGGATTTTCAACAAGTGGTTTTGCACCTATTTGGCTCCCCCTACTGGCTTCACTTGCAATCTCATTACTGATTGGCTGACTTTGCTGCCACTCAAAAAATGTTGCCAATTATTTTAAAGTGGTGGGGCAGTGAGATGCCTGTGATGTCATAAGCATCAGTTTTTCAGATTGGGCCGTTTTCTGGCTAACATTTCTAAAAGAGGAATTTCTATGAGACTGAGATGTTTAGCATGTCTAGCACTTTTTGCATGTTCCTGAATGCGGGTAGACTACCATTATTCAACAAAGACAAGGTTAAAATGTTTTTTATTATCTGTCCCCTTTAATTTATTATTTTGGTGTGATTTCTTTAGGTGCCTGTTTTACTCATGTAATTCTGGTATTATGAGCATTTTTATGTGGCATAAAAATATCACTTGCTGTCAATAATTTTGGCATAATGGTACAGCATGGTATTTCAAATATCTCTTTGTAGAATTGCAATGACAAGAAGGCAGATATACCAGCGTGGAGAGGAGCAGAATAAACAGACGGGATTCTGGGGGATGATCAAGAGTGTGACCTCCTCACCATCAGGCAGTGAAAGTATCCTTAACCAGCAGGTTCATGCAAAGTGCTTGACTAATTCAGGTCCTGAACCGGTAATGCAAACCCTTAAAACCCATTTAGGAGTGAACTGTACAATTACAAGAATCACATTTCATCACCCTTGTGTCTAAAGTGTCAGAGCAAGACATTTAACCCCAGATTGCTCCTGTGGGACTCTCATAGCATTTCAAGTTTGGTTGAAAAAGCAGTAGTTAAATGGAGAGTAACTAATACCGGTAGTCATGTTTATGAGGATTTGCTTGTTAAAGGGGTCATATAATGTGATTTCATGTTTTCCTTTGTCTTTGGAGTGTAAAAATCTGTTCATGCATATAGAAGATCCGTAAAGTCACAAAGATTAAAGTCTCAAACCCAAATATCCATGCCTTCCTAAAATGCCGTGTCAAACTCATCCCCACATATCTTTGTCACTGTGTGGGGTGATTTGCACAATATCGCCCAAATGTATACGCAAATGTAGGGCCCTATAAAATCCATGTTATTTTTTTCCAAATTCCGTTTTATTTTTTTCCCAAATTCCGTTTTATCCGTTTAAATTTTTGGCAATTATTTTTTTTTACATTTTACTGTTATTTTAGTCACGATAACACGATTACTTAATGACTGTAACACATGCATTTACACACGCGCACACACACGCACGCACGCACACACACACACACACACACGCACACACACACACACACACACACACACACACACTTCAATTCAATGCATTGTTTAGTGTTGTTGCAGAAGGCTACACGTGTAAATGCAGTGGTGCCTTCAGAAGTGCCTTAAACACATCGGTCCAGCGGAACGCGATCGACGTTTTAAACACGATCGCTTGAAATGCATATAACTTTACAAACATACACAGTATTACTGATCTGACTTCGGACAGCATGAGCTCGCAGCTCTTTGCACGTGCGAGCGAAAGAGAGACAGAGAGCGGCGCCATGATGCAGATGATTATATTTTAAATGCGAGGGATAGTTAGTTTGCCTCAGCTCGCTTGAAATGCATAAAACTGAACAAATACATGAGGATTTGTGTTCATACTTTGGACAGATGCGTGAGCGCGTGCACGTGTGAGAGGTGCAGTGAGACAGACGTGGATGATAAGAGTTCATGTATCTTTGCACTCACAGTGAACGGAATATTGACAAAAGTTACAAAATAAAAGTTCTCCGGTCACATAAATGTCATGTGAGAACTGCTCAGAACTAAGTGCTTAGCGTCAAATTTCTTAATTTTTTTGCTGACGAAAGCAGAGTTGTGGTGAGCCGCTTCGCCATGGTTTCAGTGTTTTGGAGGGGGTCTGAAACGACGGGAGGGGGTGTGTCGCTCAGATTTACTTTCCACGGTCTGCATTTCACCCAGACATTTCTTCTCCCACACAAAAACTGAATTTTATTCAAAATATGTCAAATTCTGCGAAATTCCGCGTTAACACTAGATTCCGTGTTAATTTGCCAAATTATAGGGCCCTACAAATGTGTAACTTTTATTCTCGCTGTAGTGTTGTTGCCGCTGTGCTATGGGAGTTGATAGTCCAAATATGGTAAGGGTAGGGGTGGGCGGAATGACCAAAATCTATTTCACGGAATGAGTCATTTTATTTCACGGAACGGAATATTTCACGGTATACATGTTTTTCAGTTTATATTGTTTTTTGATGATAAAAATGTACAGAAATACACCACTCACTTTAGCTTTTAACTAAATGCTCACCACAGTTTTAAAATATGAGCATTGAATCTTGTTTTTTATTCAGTTATTAATTTTATAGACTATTGAAGCTATAGTATGGCTTCATTGTATTTTGTATTTATACATTACATTAAACATATGCAATATGTAAAATGAACAGGTATAAATATATGCAAAAACCTACAGACAGGATAAATACCTGTATATGAGAGAAGAAGCTCTAGATATTACAACCCCAAATCAGAAAAAGTTGGGACACTGTAGAAATTGTGAGTAAAAAAGGAATGGAATAATTAACTAATCTCATAAACTTATATTTTATTCACAAAAGAATATTAATAACATATCAAATGTTGAAAGTGAGATATTTTGAAATGTCATGCCAAATATTGACTCATTTTGGATTTCATGGGAGCTACACATTCCAAAAAAGTTGGGACAGGTAGCAATAAGAGGCCAGAAAATTTAAATGTACATATAAGAAAAAGCTTAAGGACTAATTTGCAACTGATTAGGTCAATTGGCAACATGATTGGGTATAAAAAAGCCTGTCAGAGTGGCAGTGTCTGTCAGAGGTCAAGATGGGCAAAGAATCACCAATTCCCCCAATGCTGTGGCGAGAAAGAGTTTTCTGAATTTCTCAGAGAAAAATTGCAAAGAGTTTGAAGTTATCATCATCTACAGTGCAGAAAATCATTCAAAGATTCAGAGAATCTGGAACAATCTCTGTGCGTAAGGGTCAAGGCTGGAAAATCATACTGGATGCCCGTGATCTTCGGGCCCATATAGGAATGCTACTGTAATGAAAATCTTAACATGGGCTCTGGAATACTTCCAGAAAACATTGTCGGTGAATACAATCCACCATGCCATTCACTGTTGCTGGCTAAAACTCTATAGGTCAAACAAGAAGCCATATCTAAACATGACAAAGAAGCGCAGGGGTTCCCTTTCGAGGAACTCGAGCTGCGTCGCCATAGCAACGCTTTGGGGAACGCCTCGGCGTGACTAATCTGAAGCACGTGTAAAACATAATCAATAATTTGATGATTGGATACTGACCGTGATGCCGTGCGGACCAGGGGTATAAGGAGGCATCCCACACAAACACACTCGCTTTTAGTGCCTCAGCAAGTGACTACGTGTATGTTTGCATAAATCTGAAGTGTGTTTAAGAAGTTCAAGTATGTGTATCTCCCTGTCAGCGCGATATCACAGACAAGGATACACATGTATATGTGTCTTCGAGCGCAGCACGCACAGTTGGCTTTTGAGGAAACTGGCTGTGTGCACTGTGAGCATTCCCGTGCACGTGTTGCGCTCCAGCTTCGCGCTTAGAGAAGGATATCTCAGGCTCGCGCCCTCACGGGTCCGGTCCCGCTTCTGTCGAGGCAGAGCGGTGACTGCACTCATGCGTGCAGGCGGCGGTATCCCCGCCTACACCCGTGACATCTGTCTCTCGCTCTCTAGGAAGCTTGGGTTCGCGGCTGCGATCCCGCTTCTCAGTGGCGGTTGCACTCGTGGGAGTCGCCATATGATTTCGCGCAGGCGGCGGTATCTCCGCCTGCACGTGAAGTCCCTCTCTCTCACTCGCCGGATCGGGAAGGCGCCCTGCGTGAGAGCCATATATTTTCAGCTGTCTTTCTCCGGAGAGACGGATCATCTTCATAATCCGCCTACTGTTTAAGGCTAAACGTGCAGTTTCCACGTGAAGCCTCCTCTTTTTACAGTATGAAGGTATTATATATACATACGTTTTTACACCTGTATGTGTAGGCTATGTATGTATATCTGCCTGTCACAGCCTGCATGAGCTGTTTGTCATTGTTTGATGAGTCAAACAGTGATTTTGTGTCTATGCTGTGTGTTGCTTGTACAGCTGTGCACAGCATTTATTCTCCTGATCGGCCGCTGGTGCGCCATAATTCAGATAATGATTTTGTGTGTTACGATTCGAGATCCTCATCTGCTGAGGCGGGTGACGTCTTCGTTCGTGGCACTCACTTTCTTATTGAAGCAAAGCAGCTCACACCTCATTTATGGTGCCTGCTTCCCTTTGGTGCGTAGTACGACAGGCAGCCCCCATTAACCTTCACCTGCATACAGCTGGCTCCAGTAGTGGAGCATGGCTACATTCTTGTGCAGGAGGCTGTAGAACCTCCACATGAGAAATGACAGCTTACAGCCTTTACTTTAATGTTCCAAAAGTAGGGGAATCGTTCAGTGATGCGGCTCAGTTCTATGCTGTTACTGAAACCGATTGTGATGCAATCAGATCCGAGGACTGATTCCTTACATTAGAGCTTATGTCTCCATTCAACATGGGGGGGGGGGTTTCCCCTCTCGCATGATCAAAGTCGCGCATCGTTGTTTGCGTGCTCTGGTAACAGGAAGAAAGCCATGGCTTCTGTCCCAAGGTCCTGTGTTGGGTGCGCGTTGTCGATGTGTGGCGCTGACAACAGACGCATCCCTCACAGGTTGTTGCGATTATGGAAAGCCAAAAGGATCAAAATCGCATCATCGGATATGGCACTGAAATTGCCTTGGAAATATGGTGGTATGGGTTGGACTCCCATTTCCGTCCAGACCTGATGAGCCATCATGTGCTTGTCCAGATAGACATCACATCAGTGGTTGATTAATAAATTATTAAGGAGATCTGCTATCAAAGTCACGCATCGTTGCCTGCGTGCTCTGGTGGTGTGGAGAAAACCTTGGTTTCCATCCTAAGGCCTGTTTTTGGGTGCGTGCTACTGGTGTGTGACACTGACACCAGAACGCACTCCCCACAGGTTGGAGTACAGTATGGAAGGCCGAGAGGTCCAAAATCACTACATTATTGATTTTGGGATAATGGCACTGTGGTCTCTGGACAAACTGTGCTCGTTGACGACAATTTAGATCCCAGGCCACTTGGATATGGCAGATGCCCTGTATGGCAACACCCATTGCTAGGGAGTTGAGACTCCGGCCAAATGTGGTGAACCCCATTTGGAGAGGATTTGGACGCGCAGAGGTGGATCTGTTTGCGTCTCAGGACCGCACACACTGCCCAATGTGGCTTTCTCTTTTCCCCAATCTCTCTGCCACAGAAGTTCTGGAGGAAGCTTGCCAGAGGTATGGCCTGTCAGTTTGGCCTCTGAGGGGGCCAGGCTCGTAGGCTCAGGTCTCCCAACTGAGGTTGTGGAGACCATACTTTACTCCTGACAAACCCAGTTAACTGCCCTGTTTATGTGGTGCTGAGGTTTCTGTAGGAGCAATTCCCTGCTGGTTTAACTCCTTCCACTCTTAAGGTTTAGGTGGCAGCAGTCTCTGCCTACCATACTCCTTTGGAAGGATGTCATGTTCCCAACTGAGGTTGTGGAGACCATATGATTACTCCAGAGCTCCCCCAGGAGCTTAGGCACTAAGTGGAGAAACTTCACCTCATGGTGTTCAGCTCACCTGACAGACCCAGTCAACTGCCCTGTTTATGTGGTACTGAGGTTTCTGCAGGAGCAATTCTCTGCTGGCTTACTTCCTTCTACTCTTAAGGCTTAGGTGGCAGCAGTTTCTGCCTACCATACTCCTTTGGAAGGATTTCATGCTCCCAACTGAGGTTGTGGAGACCATATGATTACTCCAGAGCTCCATCAGGAGCTTAGGCCCCATGTGGAGAAACTTAACGTCATGGTGTTCAGCTCACCTGACAGACCCAGTCAACTGCCCTGTTTATGTGGTACTGAGGTTTCTGCTGGAGCAATTATCTGCTGGCTTAATTCCTTCCACTCTTAAGGCTTAGATGGCAGCAGTTTCTGCCTCTACCATACTCCTTCTAGAAGGACCTCATATCTCATCTGGACAACCCTCAAGAGAGCTTTATGCCCTTAAGTGGAGAATATTTCACCTATTGGTGTTTAACTCCTCTTACAAACCCAGTCAACTGCCCTGTTTATGTGGTACTGAGGTTTCTGCAGCAGCAATCCTCTGCTGGCTTAACTCCTTCCACCCTTAAGGTCTAGGTGGCAGCAGTCTCTGCCTACCATGCTCCTTTGTAAGGACCTCATGCTCCCGAATGAGGTTGTGGGAACCAGATGATTACTTCAGAGCTCCCTCAAAGAGGAAGCTTATGCCCTAAAGTAGAGAAATTTCACCTTTCGGTGCTCAGCTCAACTGACAGACCCAGTCAACTGCCCCTTGACGTGGTACTGAGGTTTCTGCAGGAGCAATTCTCTGCTGGGTTAACTCCTTCCACCCTAAGGTTTAGGTGGCAGCAGTCTCTGCCTACCATACTCCTTTGGAAGAATGTCATGCTACCAACTGAGGTTGTGGAGACCATATCATTACTCCACCTTTAAGGTATAGGTGGCAGCAGTTTCTGCCTACCATACACTTCTGGACTCTCTGAGGGCAGTCTACATACCACGCCACCTGAATGTGGCAGATGCCCCTTCGAGACAAAAGACATCTCCGATAGGAGTGGAGACTTCATCTAGATGTGGTGAACCACATCTGGAAAAGGTTTGGACGCGCAGAGGTAGATCTGTTTGCATCCCAGGACACCACACTTTACCCACTGTGGTTTTCCATGGTACAGGCATGGCCGAGGCTACGTCTGTATGCCTTTCCCCCCTGGTTGTGTTTGTCCTTCCACGGGGAAACTTTATTCCCTTAAGTGGGAAATTTTCACCTCTTGGTGTTCAGCTCATCTGACAGACCCAGTTTACTGCCCTGTCGACGTAGTTCTGAGGTTTCTGCAGGAGCGTTCTCTGATGAGTTTACTCCTTCCACCATTAAGGTTTAACGGCAGCAGTTTCTGCCTACCATACTCATGTGGAAGGCTCATCAGTGGGTAGACACCCATAAGTACTTATTTAAAGCGAGTGGGGGACCTTCAGGCCCTGTCGGTATCCCCGACATGTCTTGACTTTGCACCTGGGATGGCTAAGGCTTTTCTACACCCAAGGCCAGGTTATGTTCCCAAGGTGCTGAACAATGTGTCGAGGCCCATTGTTCTGCAGGCCCTTTGTCCTCCCCCATTCAGGAGTGCGGACCAGGAAAAGCTAAATTTGGTGTGTCCTGTGTGAGCACTGGATACATATGTTTACAGGACTGCTCAGTGGAGGAGTCCAAGCAGTTATTTGTGTGCTTTGGTTCACCCAGAAAAGGTTTACCGGTGACCAAGCAGACTTTGAGCAGATGGATAGTGGATGCTATCTCACTGGATTATGAACATCAGGGTATACACTCACCCGTCGCTGTGAGTGCCCACTCTACTCGGGGTATGGCTGCCCCTAAGGCCTTAGGGTCAGGCGTTTCGCTCCAAGACGTATGTGATGCGGCCGGTTGATTTTCATCGCTCACCTTCGTCAGATTTATAATTTAGACCTAGACCCCTCTTTAGGGTCCCAGGTTCTTTGCCTTGACTGTGTTCAGTTATACACGCTACAGGCATTTGGTAGTATGGAAGCGTGGGCATCTCGTTCCCCAAAGCGTTGCTATGGCGACGCAGCTCGAGTTCCTCGAAAGGGAACGTCTCAGGTTACGTATGTAACCCTGGTTCCCTGAGAAGGGAACGAGACGCTGCGTCTCCATGCCATACTCCCTGCATCCCTGCAGGCACTTGCTTCGGCACTTGGAAGCGAGTGTGTTTGTGTGGGATGCCTCCTTATACCCCTGGTCCGCACGGCATCACGGTCAGTATCCAATCATCAAATTATTGATTATGTTTTACACGTGCTTCAGATTAGTCACGCCGAGGCGTTCCCCAAAGCGTTGCTATGGCGACGCAGCGTCTCGTTCCCTTCTCAGGGAACCAGGGTTACATACGTAACCTGAGACGTTTTCTCTGGGCCAATGATCATTTAAAATGGACTTTGGCAAAGTTGAAAACTGTTCTGTGGTAAGACGAATTAAAATTTAAAGTTCTTTTTGGAAAACTGGGACGCCATTTCATCCAGACCAAAGAGGACAATGACAACACAAGTTGTTATTAGCTCTCATTTCAGAAACCTGCATCTCTGATGGTTTGGGGTTGCATGAGTGCGTGTGGCATGGGCAGCTTACACATCTGGAAAGGCATCATCAATGCTGAAAGGTTTATCCAAGTTTTAGAGCAACATATGCTCCCATTCCGCCGTCGTTTCTTTCAGGGAAGACCCTGCATTTTCCAACATGACAATGCCAGACCACATACTGCATCAATTACAACATTAAGACTGCGTAGAAGACGGATCTGAGTACTGAAATGGCCAGCCTGCAGTCCAGATCTTTTACCCATAGAAAACATTCAGCACATCATAAAGAGGAAGATGTGACAAAGAAGATCTAAGACAGTTGAGCAACTAGAAGCCTGTTTTAGACAAGAATGGGACAACATTCCCATTCCTAAATATTGGTCCTCCTCCAGCTGTTCCTTATATGCACATTTAAATTTTCTGGCCTCTTATTGCTACCTGTCCCAACTTTTTTTGGAATGTGTAGCTCTCATGAAATCCAAAATGAGCCAATATTTGGCATGACATTTCAAAATGTCTCACTTTCTACATTTGATATGTTATTTATATTTTATTGTGGATAAAATATAAGTTTAGGAGATTTGTAAATTATTCCGTTCCTTTTTTTACTCACAATTTCTACAATGTCCCAACTTTTTCTGATTTGGGGTTGTATAAATGTGACAGGTGCTATGATGTGATGATCATAAAGTTTGTTTTAAGGCCTTTACTTTCTATTAGACCTCAACACTTGCATCTCTTTCTCGTCTTTCCGATCAAATATGTTTGTACAAGCAAATGGCGCGTCAAACTACATCGCTCCATCATCGCACGTGTCACTGATATAAACGCGAGTTTTGTCTTAGCTTGCTTAAAGTTCAGAAAACTTGTTCATTTTTTATAAGTGAACTATTTTACATGTTTCTCCGTCACACTCAGTCTAACATGCTGGAGGGCAGAGTTAGCCACGCCCACTTATCTGCGGAATAGACAGAATAGAAAATTATTTTACGTCTGACATTTTATTCCGCGGTAACGGAATATACCGTCATACCGCCCAGCCCTAGGTAAGGGCAGTAACATTTTTGTCACACGTTTGAGGTGTTCTTTTCAGAATGCTTTTTAGAAAGGAGGAGGATAGAGAAGCTACAATAATGTGTGGTATGAGGAAAATAATATATTTTTTTAACCTTAATTTGTAAACGCATTGCATTACCAAATGCACAATATTATGTTTTTTTTTTTTTTTTGCAACGTCACATGAACCCTTTAAGTAGGATAAATGTTAACCTGGATCTGGTGCGTGATTTTCCTTAACTGTGACACTGTAGACCTGTGTCTGATCCAGCAGGAAGTAGATGCTCTTGAGGAACTCAGTAGACAGCTCTTTCTGGAGACTGTGGACCTACAGGCTACCAAGGTAGTTTTCATAATTGACATGTATGATATACTTTTATTGAATATTGATGTTCAATGTATATTGCTAAAATATATTTGTCAATTATTTTATAGTAACCCCAAAATATTTTGAGTCATATACACTAAACAAAATTATAAACGCAACACTTTTGTTTGTGCCCCCATTTTCATGAGCTGAACTCAAGATATTTTTCTATGTACACAAAATGCCTATTTCTCTCAAATATTGTTCACAAATCTGTCTAAATCTGTATTAGTGAGCACTCATTTGCAGAGATAATCCATCCACCTCACAGGTGTGGCGTATCAAGATGCTGATTAGACAGCATGATTATTGCACAGGTGTGCCTAAGGCTGGACACAATAAAAGGCCACTTTAAAATGTGCAGTTTTACTATATTGGGGAGTCAGTGAGTGCGTTTACATGCACAGTTTTACACAGATTACGCTTAATAAACTGATAATGTGGGGTCATGTAAACGTGTAAAACGGTTTTCTTTTATTGGGGAAAGCCCATAAATGATGTAGGTAAAAACCGATCGGCACCGGTAGTTTTTTGCTCATTACCCCGATTTCGGGTGCCATGTAAACACCTTAAAGGGGACAGAGAATGAAAAAACATTTTTACCTTGTCTTTGTTGAATAATGGTAGTCTACCCGCATTCACAAACATACAAAAGTGCTAGACATGCTAAACATCTCAGTCTCATAGAAATTCCTCTTTTAGAAATGTCAGCCAGAAAACGGCCCAATCTGAAAAACTGATGCTTATGACATCACAGGCATCTCACTGCCCCTCCACTTTAAAATAATTGGCTACATTTTTTGAGTGGCAGCAAAGTCAGCCAATCAGTAATGAGATTGCAAGTTAAACCAGTAGGGGGAGCCAAATAGGTGCGAAACCACTTGTTTAAAATCCCCCACCCTAATAGAGCTATCTGAGAGAGGTTTTTAGGAAGCTTCTAAGGCATTACAGACCCAAACAAATCACAGAACAAGGATAAATACCCCGTTCAATCATTCTATGTCACCTTTAACTGGCTTTCTCACAGTTTTGTTCATGTGCGCATGTCTTCGCGTGTAAAAGATAAAGGTCACACGGAGAAGTAAGCGCAAAGGAACGCATAAAAGTCTCAGAGGCTTGACTAAAGCAGTTGGCAGAGAAACTGCAAAAATAAAAGCTGATATTATAATTACAGGTTTTGCAGACACGAGAAGAGATACAACAGTATAGCTCAAGACAGATATGCCGTCAGGTATTTGAACATCTAGACTATGTACTATAAGCGGGGACGTGACTGTCTACGAGAAACCTGACAAATCTCCATGTCCCATGTAAACGCAGTTGTCTGCATAGCCGTTTTTTTATTTGCGTGTAAACGCATGAAAACAGTTTTCTATAATAAGCAGATTTTTAATAGTTATCCGCTTATTCTGTGCATGTAAACGCACTCAGTATCTGGTGTGACCACAATTTGCCTCACGTCTAATCGCCATCACATTGAGTTGATCAGGAATGTTGGTCCACTCCTTTTCAATGTCTGTGCGATGTCGCTGGATATTGGCAGAAACTGAAACACGCTGTCGTATACGTTTTATATGTATATATAAGCGTTTATAATTGTTTTCAGTGTAAATTCATATAAATAAAATAATTAATAAAAACATTTTAAAAATTTTCTTGTGTCTCTGTATCCCAAGGAACGGATAGAATATTCAAAAACGTTTCAAGGAAAATACTTCAACTTTTTAGGTTACTTCTTCTCCATCTACTGTGTGTGGAAAACATTCATGGTAAGAATTATTTAGCTTTGCATACTTGCATGTTTTATAAAACATTTAAAAAGTGTGTGGTTAATAGGGGTGTAACGATACATAATGCAATTCTGCATTTTCTCAATGCAATTCTCAATGAATTATGGTGAAATGACGCTACATCCAAAAGCCAGATGGCGCTGTGGTGCATAACCTCAATATGCGCCGCAAAGTACCATTACACAGGTAGCTCCAGGAAATGTATAAGCATATTTATTAGGGCTGAAACAATTAATCGTGTGTCACATTATAATAATTAATATTTATTTATATCGCTGTTCTTTTAAACATTTACAGGTATTTTCATGATAATAAAGAATATTAATAATGAATATGTTTGACGAATGTTGCTTTTTCAAATACAGGTTTTTGTAAACAACTCTTTCTAATTATTAAATAGCCTTAGTGCACATAAGAATGCATAATATCGCCATTTTGCGATCCAGAATCGATATCGGACAGGTATTATAAAATGTATTGTGTATATCGTTACACCCCTAGTGGTAAATTATATAATGTCATGTAATGAAATGTTTCCCACTTAGGCCACCATAAACATTGTGTTTGACCGTGTGGGAAAGACTGATCCTGTGACGAGAGGAATTGAGATCACAGTCAACTATCTGGGAATTCAATTTGACGTATGTGCTACAGACCTGACCTGCTTCTAAACCTTTTAGATATATTTCACAAATTGTCTTTACATTACAAATGCCTGTACATAGCTAAAGTAGACTAAACATATCTTGAACAAGTTAGCTAAGCATCCACAGATGTGACGTGAGGGTTTTTAAAGGTGCAGTGTGTACATTTTAGGAAGCCTATTGAAAGAAGTGCAATATAATATATTATATTTTCAGTGGTGTATAAAGACCTTACACAATGAACTTTTATGTTTTTATTACCTTGAAAAGAGACGTTTCTATTAACATCCACCGTGGGTCCCCATACATGGATGTCGCCATTTTGCACCACCATGTTTCTACAGAAGCCCTAAAAGGACAAACTGCTCTACAGAGCATATTTCGTTACTGTTGTCTTAGACAATGATATGTTTGAGCCATTGGTTGCAATTCTCAATCTCACCACTAAATGGCGCTAAAATCTATACACTACACCTTTAAATTATTTTAATAATCTGATTGATAGTTTTTTTTATTTTAGCTTTCATTTTAAAGACTTTAAACTGAAAGTCCTGCTTTCCTCCTTTGGCCAGTACACAAATCTGATTAAAGCAATAACTTCATATCGTCATAAAGTCATTTAAAATAATAATTACGATTCATTTATTTCATATGAGTGCATTTGCCCTGCTCTCTTATAAATGCAATAACATTGTACCTCCCTAATAGACTTTATACTCCTGACACAATCAGGTGCTGTGTCAGCTGACATTTACCGCTTTCGTTGGCAGTAAATGGTTTCCCGACCTGTTTAAATCTCAGTCAGCATAGCGCTCATAATGATGGTTTAATCTTTCCCCGTGAGGAGCTAATGATTCAGCCTCTTGTAACATCTGTGTTCGGCTTCTCTCTCACTCCTGATAAGAGCAAATGCGACTCGTCCCCTCCTAATGGATAAACCCTCTTAATTCTCTGTTTTCCCACAGGTAAAGTTCTGGTCGCAGCACATTTCCTTTATCCTGGTGGGAATCATCATAGTCACGTCCATACGAGGCCTTTTAATCACACTTACCAAGGTATTGAGACACCAAAGTGCTTTTCGTTCTCGTTCAATCTTATCACTTTAGGTGAAAATGTCACATATTACACGTGTTCATGAAGGCGTGTGTGTGTAATGGGAAGGGATTATCCTCTTTGAACATCTGCGGCACGCTTTTGCCGAATTCAAAAAGCTTTTTAGGCATTTTAAACATAAAAAGATGCGGTTTGGGCTAATCTGTTTGTTTTGCTTACAGTTTTTCTATGCCATATCCAGCAGCAAGTCCTCCAATGTCATTGTACTCGTCTTGGCACAGATCATGGTGAGACACTTTTATTAAAATTACCCATGACTGTTTAATCCCTAGGCCATTTTGTTTGCCGATACTTGAAAATAATGGCTTTAGTTGATAATTGAGTCGTCTGTTTAACAGATATCGCTCATCTGCCAACCTGCACTCTAGATATCAATTTTTGTCCTCAGCTATTTAAAAACAACATTGATTGGCCACAATGTAAGACACATTCATAAAGCAACAATGTGCAAATATGAAAAGCTTGCCCAATATTGATTGTTATTTAGTTACATTATGTTTTAAATAACTTTATTAATCCCCGTCCCTTACTAATATAATCTGATTAAACGTTCATGTAGCTCATTTGGTAGCACCATAATCATGGGTTTGATTCCCTTGGCATGCACATCCGCATTACATTTACATTTGAAAGATGATTTACTTGTAATGTAAATGATAAACAAAGCGAGTGTGACATCTCTCGTGTCTCTACAGGGAATGTATTTCGTCTCATCTGTGCTCCTTATGCGTATGAGCATGCCTCTGGAGTACCGCACTATAGTGACTGAGGTACTGGGGGAACTCCAGTTCAACTTCTACCACCGATGGTTCGATGTGATCTTCCTGGTCAGTGCCCTCTCCAGCATCCTCTTCCTCTACCTGGCTCATAAACAGGCACCTGAGAAGCACATGAACCTGTGACATCACAAGTGACCTCATCAATGGGGACAAAACGGAATCTTCTTTCGTCTCTCCTTTCAAAGGACTGAATCCTTTTAAAGGACTGTATATCCTGAATCAGGAGGGACCTGTTTATGTGGGTCTTGGTTCAAATCAGTAATGCTGATTTGGTTCTTTTTTTTGGAATGGCCTATGTTAATGAAGGGAACGATATTGTGGGTTTAATTTTTTATGGTTGGTGTCAAGTGTTTTTTATGGAACGAGTAAAAATCATCCTAAATCAGGTATTATTGTGTTTGTCTGAATGAGAGCGTCTGTATTGGCCTGTGTATGCTGACATCGAGCTTTACCATGATATAAAAAACAAAGAAAGTATTTTCACTTTTCCTGCTATGACATCACAATGAGATTATCTTTTATTATTTACAGTGTATAAATCATTGTTATGTCTCCTACAACTGCGTTTTTATCAGCTGACCTGTTGGACTCGTTTTTCTCTTTGGTTGGTTAATTGTTAATTTCATTCCATACATTGTGCACTTTTGCTAAAGAACCGTAATGATTCACATATTAATACTTTGTTTAGTGTGAGAAATACTTATCTACTGAAGTCATGACACAACTGAGGGTCCACAAGGTTATTTGGTTCATTTAGGGTATTACAAAACATAAGTGCATTTGATTTAGGGACAGCAAGGGGATGTTTTTTTTATTCAAATTGTCATTTCAACTTACTATTTTAAATTTTGTAAAATGTTTTTACATTGTTATAACTCATCAAAATGAGTTAAAGCTCACAAAACACTCAGCTGTAACAAGCTACTGGAGGCGTACCGTGTGCGATCAAGTCACGAGCAAGCAACATTATCACACAGTCTCGAGAACTTATTATTCACTTATGTTTAGGGCTGGGTATTGGCAAGGGTCTCACAATACGATACATATCACGATACATGGCCCATGGTACAGTGTATCACGGTACGGTGCGGTACGATACGATGCATTGCATGTTGCGATACAATGCAATACTTTTTCTTAAACAATATCGATAGTCGAGATTGAAATATCAACACACTATCGGGGGAAAATGTATCACGATAGATAGCTGTATCACGATAGATAGCTGTATCGATATTTTTGCACAAACATTTATGTTTGTGTTGATTAGAGTAAGAGCTGCACAATTAATCGTAAAATAGTAACATAATAGCTAAAAGCCTCAATTACAGCTGTCCATTTGTGCTAATTTTTGTGCAAATCTGAGATTTTAAAATTCATAATTTGACATGTCATTTAGCCATTTGTTTGGATTTTTTACTAATGTCATATAATTCCCATAATTATTTGTGATTTACATAGACTTTAAAAATGCTGGGTTATTTTCAACCCAGCATTGGGTCAAAAAGGAATGAGCCCAGCCCCCTTGGATTGTAACTTAATTTATGCTGGGTTGTTTGGGTTAAATATAACCATTTTCTGGGTTAATTTAACCCAAAGGCTGGGCTTGACCCATTTTGATCCAATGTTGTGTTGAAAATATCCCAGATTTTTTTTAGAATTTAGTATTATTTAGTTTTGGATTTTTCTAATTTACCATGAAGCTGCTTTACAGAAAGTCATAAAACATTAAAAAAATTAAATATAAAATCTATTAATCGACAATAATAATCGTAATTACAATATCAAGGTGAATAATCTAGAATTATGATTGTTGTCATAATTGTGCAGCCCTATTTACAGTTTATGCACTAATGTGCCATTGCCAACAAAACAAAGACATTTGATGCAGTTTTACTAACCGCCTGCGACTCATGACCTTGGCCGGGTTTCCCAAAAGCATCGAAAGGCTAAGTAGATTGTAAAAATGATCGTACAAATCATCTTAGATTTACGGGCCGTTTCCCAAAAGTTTCGTAACTTAAGTAGCACTTGAAAATCATTGTAGATGTACAAGTGCTCTGGAGTAATCGTTAATTCATAAGTGCATCGTAAAACAACAGAGTTACAAAGTCACCTGCAGGACAACCAGCAAATTGCACTCCTGCAATGACCATTTATTTATTGGGTTCTTCTTTGTTTATTTGTTTAAATTACTTTAGTATAAATTCAAATGAGAAATCAAATTTAAATGAACATAAATTAATAAAGAAGGAAAACATGTTGGTACAATTTTGGTAAAAGTTGGTACTAGCAAATTGATAAATGTTTCCTAGTAATTGCTGCTATACTACAGTAAAAATAATTGTTTTGAAGGGAAATGGCATCTGATTAAAGAAACCAAATAAAAATGTATGGTACAATGCAATAATCCCTAATAATAAATAAACATAGATAATAAAAAACAAATAATAATAATAATAATCTATTATATAAAACGCAGAAGGCATTTCGCAGTGGGACGAGTCCTAACTAAATACGGAAAATAATATTTCATCATTCACAAATTATTCAAATATTTAAAAAGTCTTTGAACAATAATGAATTTTTTTTTTTAAATATTAGTGCACATCTACCGAAGATCATTAGCGCTAAACAAGCTTCTGCTACAAATTCGAGTCATTCTATTGGTGACATTTCAGGACTTGACAAACGGATAGCGACTCCTAAGTAGCACTTAAAACCCAGCTGTGAGCGATTGTTTCACTTGCATCTTTGGGAAACGCACAGGAACAACGAATGTTCGTTAAGTAGCTCGTAGACTTAAGTGCTTAGTTCAATCGTTATCAGGAAACCCAGCCCTGGTTGGCACCACTCCATTTAAAAAAAATCCAGCGTTAAACAAACACACATGCACATCTCTGCTGCTACCCCGAACAAACAAAGTATATCCATTTTTTCTATAATACTGGGCTGTTTGGAAAGCTAAAAAAACTTTTACCTTGTCCTTTACAAACAACAATGCACTTCTCTGGTGACATTGATTTCGTGTCAGCTCTTGGTTTGTTTGTGTGTGCGTGCGCTATTCAGATATAAGGTGCCCATATAAGGACTTCGCTGTACCCCTGGGACTCCTTACACAACAGTTTTAGAAGTTGATAAAAACTTTCCAAAACTTTTAGGAAAGAGGAGTGTGTTTGACTCAGAAATACTCTTAACACACACGCTTTTTTGAACCTTTGCCCATGTTTAGCATGAGGAATCCAACTCTTTGACTGTGTTAATAGTTCAGAATGCATGAAATACAGTTAGATGCCCCCCTTACGCAATTTCAACTTATTTTTTAACTCTGGTCAATATTTAAAATAGAAAGTTGAAATGATTTGTGAATCCAATTTGATCGTACATTTAAGCTTTTACAGTGCCAGTGATATCACAACTAAGGGGTATGTTATGAAACTATATAAACTGTTTCATAACATAACATGATAAAAACGAATTTAGCAGAATTCGACAGATCTTGTGTGGCATTTGTGGCCTCACAACAAATAAAGAAGTTTTATTCCATACATTTACATACAAGTCAGACACTTTAATCCAAAGTGACTTACAAATGAACGGGAGGTTTAGAGTCCACTACAAAGTGACAAAACCATTCTGAAAGAATAAATTATACATCAATATGCATTGTCTGAAAGATAACAGCTTTTACCTTTTCAAAAAGAGCATGTTTTATTTAAATTACTATCAAAATGAATATGACTAAGGTTTCTAGGTTTTTAAAACCTTTGATGCATGACTTCAGACTGTTTTTTAACAGACACATTTAATCATTCAGGTTGTGTTATATCTAAACCACTATAGGGTGGTTTCCCAGACAGGGCTTATCATAGTCCCAGACTAAAATACATGTTTGAGCTGCTTTCATTTAAAAACACATTGTCCTGTTCATGCATCATAGGTTTAAAGCATGTTTAAATAGATTATAGACCCCAAGAAAACAGAACAGTACATGAATAATGCTTAGCTCTTAATATTCTAAAATTGAAAATACATCAGTATTGTTAATCACTGGTCTTCGAGTCTATTGTTCAAATGCTGTTTTCCTGTTTTCTTAATGTAGTTGATCAGGTAAGTATGGACCTGTCACTAAATCAGAGTATTTAAAGGATCTGTCAGTACAGAGAAATGCACACAGCTCAGAGTCTCTCGTCTTCACTCCCAGCTGATGATGATGATGATGAAGAAGAAGAGGATTTCTAAAATAAAAAGAAGATAAACGTTAGTATCTTTTAATTTTGATCAGGAATATAATAGTTTGTCTGGATATCAGGAAAAAAATTGAGAAGAGGTTTAACAGTAAAAGGAGTAAATGAAACAATAAAAGGAAAATATATAATTTTTTTATTCCTGAGTATAATGTAGTTTATTGTATTTGCTTAAAACGTTTTCTAAATCAGAATAAGTCGTGCTGGATAGCCGTACTGACCCTTGAACGTGGTGGACTGGGAAGTTTTTCTGTCTCTGTTTCCTGTTGCTGTTCTTCCCTCTCTTCCTCTTGTACAGCGGCTGGTGTTGGGATATCAGAGATGGGCTCTACATTTAGCAGCTGAGGGGTGATGGCTGGTGTTGGGATATCAGCGATGGGCTCTACATTTAGCAGCTGAGGGGTGATGGGGATCCCTTGAGCTTTTAGATGGTCATAGGCTTCCTTTCCAGCCAATAGTAGGACCAGCGTGTCACCGCTTTTACGGATAAGGTTCACGACCTCCTCATGTGTGCTGGTTTCCACATTCACTCCATTCACCTCCACAACAATATCCTCATCCTCCACTCCGGCCTTATCTGCTGCTCCACCTTTCACCACCTGACGGACCCATCACGGGAATAGTACACCAACAAATGAGCTGTCATGCTTTTAGTTCAAATTTGACATTTTATTATTTTTATGAGGTAAAAATCTCAGTCATTATATAGAAAAATTTATTTGTTCCCAGGGGCGGCGTTTGCATATAGCATTCAGACAAAACACCAGAAATCAACAGCTATAATGAAGCTCATGAAAAATAATGTTAAATATTTTCAGTAGAACATATTTGAACATTGGTACATCACTAATATGGATAATTTACGCGTGTGCTCGACTTCATGCTATAATAAAGGAACCGACATGTGGATGACATCAACGTGCCGCGAGAGCGGTTTGAAAGCAAACTCTTCCGATGATTTCTCGCCTCACCCTCGCGGTACTTTGATGTCATCAGCCTGTCATTCTTGCAGCGCAGCTTGAATTGTGCAGGAGGTTTCATGATGACCGCTGTTGTTATAATCTTTATTTTCGCAAGTAAACTCCTTTTTTTGTTTTAACATTCAAACAGACTCACGGTTCTCCCCCACACTCGCGCATTGCATATTGCACATTATTCCAGAAGTAAATTGATTTGTTCTCTGTGGATAAATAAACATGTTCTCTTACACTGGGAAATTAGCGCAGTCGAAGTGAATTGTATTAATTATTTGCGCGCGTTTTTGAATATGGCGACTTGTGGAATAAAAACTGCACGACGACAAAAGGTAAGACTTGTTTTTGGATTTAGCCCTGTTTTACTAAGAGTTTATGTACGAAGAATTTTTGCCATATAGGTTTTCGTGAAACGCTGCCACTATATATTCCTTAAAAAGTCTCAATAAGTCAATAGGTTCTGATGACACAATTTTGTTTAGATACACTACTACTTTTACATCAAACACTGATGCTACAAACAGATCTAGACAAACGCAGTTTTAAATGTCAGTGTAGGGCACTTCAAAGACAATATTTCTGAGACTCCACCTCTTTGATGTACTGTCCATCCAATCCCTGGATGCCATTGAGATGGAAGCCAAATCCAGCAGGAGTTTTCTCCAGTCTGCACAGTTTAGGTTTGTGGTCCATCTCTGCTGGGACGGGTATAGGAACTGCTGGGACGGGTGTGGCAGCCGCTGGTACGGGTGTAGGAGTTGCTGGGATGGGTATAGGTACTGCTGGTGCTGGAGTTGGAGCGGGTGTGGATTCAGACTCTGAATAGCTGGGCACAGATGCTCTCATTTCCTCCCAGTAAAGGAGTGGAGAAGCACCACCCTATGCAATACAAAAAAAAATAAATAATATTTTTTTACTTTAATTGTTTGTCTGTTCCAAGGATACATTACAGAATTATACAAATTGTAGATATGTTAGGTGTACAATAAAAAGTATGAATACACAATATTTGTGAGCATAATTTAATTTGGTTAAATGACAACAAACATGCATATATTATAGTATGTACACAATACAAAAAAAAAAAAAAAAACAAGCTGGGTTATTTCAAGATATGGTTGGGTTAAAGCAACACTATGTAGTTTTTTTTACCTTTAAATAATGTCTCTAAAATTATTTCAGTGATAGAACAACTTTTAACTGGACAAATTGTACTGTTGCTGCAATCCGAGCAGCCTCCTAGCTGCTACAAGCACACTCTGAAAGTGGCGGTGGAGGGTAGGAAACAGAGCCCCGCCCCTCCACCTGCCTGCAGAAGAGTGTCTGATACCAGGCACTGTTGCGCTTTTCAACCTCGTGGGGGAGCTGTAAGTCATTTTTACATGAAAACTACATAGTGTTGCTTTAAATAAGGTCACCAAATGGTTGGGTTTGTTCATTTTTTTGCCCAAACATGGGTTGAAGAGTGCACTAAAATATTGTTATAGTTAAAATGTAACCATGTAGTACTATTAGTAATAAGAAAATCTTGTAGGGAATAAGTACAGGTTATGACAGTTGAAACCACTTGAGACTCACCAGTTTGTACATTTTGTCTGTTTCAGCATCTATCACAAGGAGGCAGCAGTTGCTTCCTTGTTGACGTATTTTATCCACCACCTGCTCATGTGTGCACTGTTGTATTTCATCTCCATTCACAGCCACTAGTCGGTCTGCCTCCTTAAGTCCTGCTTTCTCGGCTGGGCTGCCTTTGTCAATTTCTCCAATGTAATGACCTGAGGTATAAGTTCAGAGATACAAACATATGTTACAATACTGAATGTTAAACTGTTTGAATGATTTAAACCTTTGCAGACGTTTACAGAGACTTGATGATTTTATTATTATTATCATTGCTTACATTATATATCTAATTTAACATACACATTTTAAACCTATTTATGTAGAAATATATAATTACATGTCTAACATACCTCACAACATGTTTTTCAAGTGACATATCTGAAGTCTTTACATTTTCCTTTAAAATGTTAATGTTACCTGTAACAGGCATATTAGTCCTGTTTTCACAGAAAAGTATGTTATTATTCTTCAAATTCATTTTATTTAGCGTTTAATAATGAATAATATAATACACACTATGTTAGTGAGATCAGTTCCTGTTCCTTTCAAGTCTTACAGATTTATTTATGTCAGTTTACTATGATTAAAGCCACAATATGTAGATTTTCACCACTAGAGGGCGCAAAAGGTGAAGCTTTAAAGGTACAGTATGATTTTTTACAAGGGGCAACTTTCCGATCTCTATCGTGAAGCCAACACGGAAGTGACATAAACTGCAATTTATCAACTGGCTGCTATAAGACTGGCTCCAAAAGGGAGTTAATCCCATAGACCCCCCATGTTCAATCCAATTTATTTACATAGCTTTGTTTAATTGTTTCAAAGCAGCTTTACATTAAAAAAGTAGGAAAAAACAGAAAAATCGGTGGACAACATAAGAAAAATGTTAAAATGGCCAATTTTACAGCAGAAATAAATGTGTTTAATGCCTGGTACAAAAGTGTTTTTGGTATATATCTAATATTGCCCTTCATGACAACTGTAAAAAGTGTTTCTGTGCCTTAGTAGATTTAACAAAAATAAATTGAGTAAACTGTATTAAAATTTTTTAATTCTTGTTTTTTAATCAAAATATGAGTTAAAATAAAATAAAAATTGAAATAAATTGATTAATTCTAAATGAACACATTATTGAGTAAATTCAACTTAATTTTATTATTAGAATCGATTTAAATTTGTAAAAAAGAAATTAACTTAATAATTTTGTGTTAAAACTACATGAATTATTTTAGTAAACACAACTAACTAGGCAGTGGACTTGCAGTTCCCAGCATGCTTTGCATGGGACTGCATTTGGAGAGTGAAATTTGAATTGAAACTTTTTTTGTTTTGTTTTTAACTAAAAAGAAAGACTTGTTAGTGTTTAATGTTCATTTATCTTCGATATTTGAAAGAGTTTCCGTTTCTTCTTTGAGTTTTGTAGTTACCATTGTTCAGAAGACTGGTGCTTGTGCATGGACTGCATACTGAAGTATGTCGCGCTTTACAGCTGCAGTAGGTTTATCTAACTGAGAAATACTAGTACAATAAGTTAACTCAACTCAATTTTATTGCATTCATATTAAGTAATGTTAGTGTGTTCAATATACTTAAAAAAGGTTGCAAGTTGACTCAACCTAAAACTTTCCATGCAGTCACTTGCCTCACTTTTTATAAGTTAGATCTAGGTATTACTTTTTACAGGGGTATTTTTTGTAACTCATCTGTTTAAATTATATTAAGCCTTAAAGGAATAGTCAATTTTCTTAAAAGAAAAATCCAGGTAATTTTCTCACCACCATGTCATCCAAAATGTTGATGTCTGTCTTTGTTCAGTCGAGAAGAAATTATGTTTTTTGAGGAAAACATTGCAGGATTTTTCTCATTTTAATGGACTTTAATAGAGCCCAACACTTAATACTTAACTCAACACTTAACAGTTTTTTTCAACAGAGTTTCAAAGGACTATAAATGATCCCAAACGAGGCATAAGGGTCTTATCTAGCGAAACGATTGTCATTTTTGACAAGAAAATAAAAAATATGCACTTTTAAACCACAACTTCTCGTCATGTAGATCCGGTCGTGATGCACCAGCCGACCCCACGCAATACGTCATGACGTCAAGAGGTCACAGAGGACGAACGCGAAACTCCGCCCCAGTGTTTACAAGTGTGTTGAAAGAGGACCGTTCCTACGTTGTTGTATGTCAACTGATACTAATTAATGTCTTTGTGTCAGTTTATTGTTTACAATGGTCCGCAAATGTGCGTTTTATATATGTAACACGTGACCTCCCTACGTCACTACGCATTTACGTTAGGTCGCGCTGGACCGGACCTAGACGAAAAGTTTAAAAGAGTTCAAAAGAGCATATTTTTTATTTTTCTTGTCAAAAATGACAATCGTTTTGCTAGATAAGACCCTTATGCCTCGTTTGGGATCGTTTAGAGTCCTTTGAAACTCTGTTGGAAAAAACGGTTAAGTGTTGAGTTAAGAATTGAGTGTTGAGCTCTATTAAAGTTCATTAAAATGAGAAAAATCCTGCAATGTTTTCCTCAAAAAACATAATTTCTTCTGGACTGAACAAAGAAAGACATCAACATTTTGGATGACATGGTGGTGAGTAAATTATCTGGATTTTTCTTTTAAGAAAATGGAATATTCCTTAAAGGTTCTGCATAATTAAGGGCGTCGCCCTTGATATTGCTGTCACTAGAGTCAAGCTAGGCAGGAGTGGTTTCAGCAACCAGCCACCTCAGCTTCACCCACATCCCACCTCTTTACCCATTTTTGGTTATTCGAGACTGATGAGCAGTGACTCGATGCTAAGATGTCGACGACAGGCCACGCCAACTATTGCTGTCAAAAATGAAGTGATCAGTGTTGGGCATGTTACTTTAAAAAATAATTAGTCTTAGTTACTTTTCACAAATAGTAACTGAGTTAACTATTTTAACTTTGACCATAGTTTTATAGTACAACGCACACTGCCATTAGCAGCACAGCACAACACTGCGTGTTAGATACTGTATAGTATAACCGCCACTTAAGCATTTGTCCACTCATGTTGCCACATTTTCTACAACCGAAAACTGAGGATAGCACAGATATTAAGTCACTAAAAGGCCGACAATTACAAGGGAGACAACCAACGAGCTATTCTCTTGGGAGAACAGGAATTTCTCTTGGGATAACTTTTGGGATAACAGAAGTACAAAATTGGATTAAAATATCACACTCTGTAAGATTTTTCATCTTACACATTGTGGCTTTAAAGCACTCAAATGAAAACACTAATATATTACATATTTTTATTCTTCAGTGAGTGGACTATGGGACTATTGATATATTTATGTATTTCCTGATAAGTATAAGATATATAATATATTTTTACATTTGTTTAGATCTCTTCATACCCTAAAAAGTTCAGCACATACTGGTAAAAATGTGGTATTAAGCACTGAAATGCTAATCATCTTTTAAATGACAGCATTATGGAGCCATTTCAGTACATAGATAACCTTTGCATATCATTCTAAAGTGTCATGAAAATTCCTTCGTGAAAGACTATCACCACATTGTCAATTATTCATTAGACATGAAGACAAGCATTGCTTTAAAACTATAATAAACTTGTAATATCAGTTGTTAGGCAGAATCATGCTAGACTGTAACACCATTGGTCAACTGACTCCAGGATGCATTTTTTTAGGACCCAGGAACTGAAGTGACAATCTTGTACTATTTTCTCTGTGATCACCCTTCAGAGAGCTTTCAAGTTAACCAACTCTATATCAACTGGACCATAACTTTTGTTCACAATGCGCTAAAAACTAACATTTTTCAAGGTTGTTTCAGCTACCGCACATGTGCACATGATGGCAAACACCTCATGCGACTCTGTACAAATCTTCTTCCACAGAGAAGCATCAGTCTTTATTGATTGATGATTGGTTTCTTTTCACTGGAAGAGCGGCTATATTGGAAATGCATTTCGATGTCCCCTATATAGTAACAGCAGTGCCCAGTCTTGTTATGTTCAATAACTCAATATCCAGCATCCACTTACCTGCACGATTAGGCTCTGCCTTCAGCATAAAACCATAACCATCTTCTCTCTTCACCATGTCTGCAATACGTGGCTTATGCGGGAGGTGCCTGACTGTTGCATTAGCCACACCTGCCAGAATACTTTTGTTTTTAAAGTATTTATCAGTGTCATCGTCCACCAGCAGAAGCATAATATTATTTCCAGCTGCCTTCAGCTACCAAAGAGAAAATTAAGTTTATTATATATTTGTAGCAATACAGGGCAAATCTTATGGAATTGGTTATAAAATGAAATTTCCTGATGTGGTTAAATATAAAAAGCTGTTACAAACTTTTTGCACAACTACATCATGTTTGGCACTTTCAACATTTTCGCCGTTTATCTGCACCAAACGGTCGCCCGTCTTCACGCCAGCCTGATCGGCCACTCCTCCAGAGATCACATCTGTCATGAATGTGCCAGGATTGCCTGAGAGATGAACAGGTTAGATTAAATATTTCAAATTAGAATCTCATACAATTTACCAAATGCAAGGGTTAAGTCTGCCTACCTTTGACAGATCGTAGGGAGAAACCAAAACCACTGCTGGATTTTTGCAGGTAACAGAGTTTGGCTTTAGGACCTGGTGTTGACACTCCATTCATAGTGGGCTGATTCTGAGCAGTGGAGGACTGAGGTTCGGCAAGGTTCACTCCGTTAGCTTTGGCCTGCTTGTATGCCTCTTCTCCAATAACATGAAACGTGACAGTCATTCCACTTTTTTTCACCATTTCTGCAACCTGGCCGAACAAAATGAGTGCAGCACATTTATATTTAGACTGGCAGAAAAAAATCACCCCAAGCTGGAGTGGGTCATTTGGGAAGTAAACTTAAAAAGGTCTTAATATGTACCATTTAGGTATACATTTTGTACCATTATGCACCTTTAAGGTACCTTAAAAGCTCTTTAGAGGCAAAGGTGTACTTTTAAAAGGGTACCACCCCCAGTGATACAAAGGGACCATATTTTTCTGACAGTGTAACCATTTTTAGTGATATTTAGCACCTACATAGCACCACTGTAAAACCAAAAGTGATGATAAAGCATAGTACCACTTATGGTTCAACAAAGCACAATATCAGAGGCGTCATGCCCATTCAAAATGAAGGGGTACGTGCCTCTTCGGATTTTTGCATGCAACCTCAAAATCAGTGAAGCATCTTTCATCTGTTTAATAGGCAAAAAGCGGCAAGTTTTGCACTTCACTTTGAGATTTTCGCTGTTTTATTCACATGTATTATTATATGAATTACAAATCCAGATGCAACAGAACAGCGCTGGTGCCATCATTGTGCATAGTCGCGGACACGTTGCTACTGGTGCATTTTTTTTCTGATCAAATTACAAAGCCATCACAAATCCTCACAACTCTTTCAAAATGCAGCAGCTACCGCAATGTTCAGTTTAATTTGTGTACAAAGATATTAGTTCAGAGTCCATTTTCTAATGTTTATATCTAGATTCAACCCTAGAGGGGCCACGGAATCACATCTGCTTTGACTCTGAGGTCAAAATATGATGCAAAAATGTGTTCATCTAATAATTTTATATAAATATATTATAATATAGGCTAGTTTTTTTTTAAATAAACAAAATACTGCATTACATTAAGATCTAATTATGTTGCATCAAGGGTTTCTTTTTATTCCCTGTTTTTAAAGTGTTGATCATTACAGCCAAGTACAGACGTGACTGACGAGTGCATAAATGTAACGTTTAAATGAGTTGTCGATGTGAAAGTGTATTTTTCCCCTCCGTTTTTCATTATTTTGTAAAATAGCAATTAAATTAACTTCTAAATGCTTCTTACATTTTTCGTCTGTGTCCATGAGAACATGGCATATAAAAAGGTTTTAATGTATTCTATTAATGGACGTTAATAATTATGATTACATTATGAAGTATGCACACTGTTCTCACTTAAAAAAAGGTAGGTTATTTTTAGCACTAAAAAATGTTTCCCCTACAGTATGATTATAAGCCAGTGAAACACTTTTAGTGTTATTTAGTACCATTATTTTAGAGTGTGCTATTTTAAATTTGAATATGCAGTGCTTACTACAGTCACTTTAGGTACAGATGTCCCTACTTCTAGTTAAAAGAGCTAATCGTTAATTACTATAGACTGACAATCAGTGATGGGGGTAATGCATTACGAGTAACGCGCATTACGTAATAATATTACTTTTCTGAAGTAACGAGTAAAGTAACACATTACTTTATAAATGTACACATTAATATTTGACTTACTTTTTTAAAGAAGTAATGCGAGTTACTTTTCAGTTTAATTAATTCAATAAAAAAAAATTACTGAATTAAACTGAACATATTAATGTAGAATTACGCACTCTGTGCGCATGAGCGGGAACAGTTTGGGTCAGAAACGAAGATGGAAGGCCAGAGCTTGACATTTTTGCGATCATAAAAAAACACCTGCAAAGGCCTGAAAGAGATCAAGCCTCAGCCAAGTAAGAAAAGTAACTTAAAAGTAACTTAAAAGTAACTTAAAAGTAACGTAAGCATTACTTTCCATGAAAAGTAACTAAGTAACACAATTAGTTACTTTTTTGGGGAGTAACTTAATGTTTTGATGCATTACTTTTAAAAGTAACTTTCCACAACACTGCTGACACTACTGAAGAGACCGATGACTGACCACAAAAACAGTCATAAGCAGCACAGATATATTTGTAGCAATAGCCAAAAATATACTGTATGGGTCAAAATTATTGTTCTTTTTATGCCAAAAATCATTATATTAAGTAATGATCATGTTCCATGAAGATATTTGGTAAATTTCCTACTGTAAATATACATTATATTCATTTGGCAACTTTAAAGACGATTTTCACAAAATCTTTATTTTTTGCATCCTCAGATTCCAGATTTTCAAATAGTTTGGCCAAATATTGCCATAACAAACCATCCTTAATTGGAAAGCTTATATATTCAGCTTTCAGATGATGTATGAATCTCAATTTTTTTTATTACCTTTATGGTTTTGTGGTCCAGAGTCACATATTGTATGAGCTGAGCTTTAAAAACTGAATTTATGGTTTGGTTGATGTCAGATTTAAAGTGCACTTATTTCATTGCTAAAAAAAAATTATTTTGTGTATTTAGTATATTACAATGTGTTCTCGTGGTTTATGGTTCAAAATACACATACTGTACATTTTTGTATCTCCAGATTTCACTTTCTTCCTGAAACATAGAGATTTTGTACAAAACGAATAGATTTGAAAAGCGCTGGGTCCCTGATTGGCCAGCTAAACTGTACATTATGTTTGGCCTGAATACCTCTGACATCAGCTGTATATGTGGCGCTCCTTACCATGTTTGAAAGATTCGTTCACTTTGCAATGCTAACAGGAGTAAACTTACAGGCTGTGAGTCTGAAGCGGGTGGAATTATGATAATGTCGGTCTTGTTGCCTACAAACCGTGTGTTTGTTGTAGTCCAAGAAAAGAGATTTACTTTGGAGACGATTACTTGCGTCATCCTTTACTTTGGGGTTTGTACCTTTTGCCAGTGTGGATTTTTGGTGTAAACTTTACCACCAAGATTTTGGATAAAACCAACTTTTAATAAAAAACAAAACAAAACATGGACAACATTTGAGACTAAGTTAAAATGAATAGAAAGGTCTGTCATACCTGGCTGTGCTCAACATTGTCCACAAATGTGCCGTTGACTCTGATTATGCGGTCTCCATCTTTCAACCCGGCAAGTTCGGCAGCACCGCCCATCTCCAGGGATCGAATCAGGTGACCCTCCTCTCCTTGCTCAACTCTGAGGTAGAAGCCATAGCTTTGTCCCTCACGCTTGGTAAGAGTAATGATGCGTGGTTTAGTCCAAGCCATATTTCTATTGGGAAACATCCATAGGCTGTTAACTTCATGCTTAGGAACATGTAATTATATGCTTTTAATCACATTCAGTGTGTTATCTTATCATATATGCAATAATCATACTTCATCATTATATACAAGGAATGTAATGATAACAGTTGCTAATAATGAATGAGTAAATCTTTATGAAGTATAATGACTTAACGTCTCAGTACTGTATTTTATAATAACAAGATGTTTAACGTTAAATCTTTATAAATGTTTTACGAAGTAGACACTGGAAGTGGAGCAGTGCTGACATGTCCTGGTTGACGTGATAATGTAATCTTAAGATCTGAAATGGAGCAGATAAGTGAGGTAATATAAAATTACCAAAGGCCACTGAATCAGCAGTATGTGTTAGGGTGCACTTGAGGCGGAGTCAATACAAAATAGCATTTACAATCTGTTTTACTTGCGTAAGGCGACATTTTTATGAGTAAAATGGGATATTTGCAAAAAATAAAGATCTGTATAGTGGACTTTATCCATTAGGAACTGATTGGGTTGTGATGTTGTCTATATAGGGCAGATGATCGAAGGGCAGAGGTTAATCCGGAAAAAAAAGTTTCAGAGGTGAAGAAAGTTATAAAATGTAACAAAACTGTAATGAAGTATTAAAAAACTAAAATAGCTTTCAAAATAAAATGGCTTTTTAAAGGGATAGTTCACCAAAAAATTAAAACTCTGTCATTATTTACTCACCCTCATGTTGTTAGGAAGATATTTTGAGGAATGTTGTAACCAAATCAGAGGCCCCAATGACTTCCATAGTAGGAATAAATAATACCATTGGTGTTTAGAATTGGTTTGGTTTATACAGGTTTGTAACAACATGAGTGTGAGTAAATGTTGGCAAGTCAGTATTTCGTGTGACCTCTCTTAAACACATCTTGAACTCTTCTGAGGAGTCCTGAAGGCCGGAGTAGTCGGATTTTAGGATTTCATTTTATTTAGGTTTAAGAGCTCGAATTTGACTTTAAGAGCTCAAACTTGACTTGACACTTAAGTTTATCCGTTTTTTTTTATACTGCAAACACATTTCCTGTATTTTCTTCTTGTATTATAATACTCTAATAATAATAATATTTTAATATTAATTCTGAGAAATAATTATTTTGCAAATATACCATATAACATTAGCATTATACCACTGCAACAACAACACATCTATCACATTATAGGCTTTGATTGGATCAAAGTACAGCTTTTATTGAGGAGTGTCAAACATTATACTGGAATCCACATCACAGGACGAAGAACAACATACCATGTTCGGCAAACAATGACTAGAGCAAAGACAAGGGTTTAAAGATATATACATGATAATAATGAAAATAATAAGAGACGGGACGATACAACTACTATGCGATAAAGTTACAAAAGTTGTCACTGGGACGGTACCCTTACAAATGATCCTAATATGTACTTTTTAAGGGGGGGGGGAGTTAAATGGTAAGAACCGCCCCAGTGACAGCATTAGTACCTTTATTTCTGAGAGCACTTTAAAGGAAAGACCGTACAATATTATAGATCTGACATATAACAGCAAGAGAGTCTGACTGCATGATAATTAAATGTTTATATTAATGTATGATAGCTTTAAATTGTTCATACCCTGTATGTGTTTTTATGGACGCGAACCATGAAACACTTACGAAACAGCGGTGAAGGTTCACGCACTCAGGATTTTAAAATATTGCCTACAGCGCTGGTTCATTACGATTAATGTTTGACCAGGTGAAAACACAAGCATCCAGAACAAATTCATGCACCATAGATGGCATATCAATTACATAAGAGCTCACACATCAGCTGCGAGCTCAAGCACACTTCTCACACCTGAGTGCTCCATCGACTGCTCTATGGACCGCTAATGCTTTCATATTATCAGACTGTAGCCAAATAACCTTTTTTTGCTGCTTAATAATCAATGGTTGTCAGTTATTGTTTCTTATCTGTCCTTTATCTATATGCAGTTTGAAAAAAAAAAATGTTCTATTTTCTGAGAGGCCACGTGATTAAATTCCTGTACGTGATTGCAAGCACATCTCATGGATGAAAGACATTTCCTAAACTCATTCTTCCACCTATTCTAAACTTTTCAATGTAAGTGTGCCGTATTCATCAGACATTCAGCAAATGCATCAGATTCTATTCTATAGTTTCTATTTTTTCAAATAAAAGTGCAAAAAAACACATTTATGCAGATAAACACTTTTAAACTCTGTTCTAGATTTCTAATATTGGCAAAATTATACTGTTACCTTGTACTGAATAAAAGTGGTTGTCACTCACCAGTTGCAGTGCCCTCAGTGTCCCAGCATAATAAAGGCAGCTGTCTGCGTCTGCTCAGGTGTTATCTAGCAGGTGTAAGTATGTGTGAAGGACTTTGACACGCCAAAGGTTGATCTAAAAAGTGAGTTATTTAACCATGTCTCGTGGCTGGACATTTCTCTGTATGAGTAACAATACACTACCTTAAAAAAAACATTACATGAAAAAAAAATATATATTACATTTATATTTTAATGGCACTACTTCCTGAACTTCAGCCAGCTCCTTGTTTACTGTCTGCCATTATTGGACAAACTGATTAATCCAGGTGTGTCTGATTATTGTGACTACTGAGGTCAGGCACACCTGGATTAATCAGTTTGTCCAATAATGGAAGACAGGAAACAAGGAGCTGGCTGAAGTTCAGGAAGTAGTGCAGCTGGGCATAAATCCTATTATCATGTTGTGGGGACCTATTGTTTTGGCCTTTGTTTGACATTTTGCGTCTCCAGTGCTTCTATCAACCTAGAAAATGTGAAAAAGAACAACCCAGAATCGTAGTTTTGGTAAACCATTCTTTACAAGCACATGAAAAAATAGGTTGTTGAAATTTGGCTCTCCTTATGATGTCATAAGGAGCTCTTATTATAATAATACCACCCATTAATCTGCACTATCCAACCACAGCACTGCCATTTAGTGCAGAGAAAAGCACAATTGAGTTTTAATTGCATCAAACCACCATTATTGTTATCAGTGTTTGAATTTCATCAGCTCATTTGCATGTTGAAGGACACACCCAGACGGCACATTTTTGCACAGACCTACAAAGTGGCAATTTTAACATGCTATTTATCTTAAAAAGGTAATGGGCCATGGCCCCATTAAGTTATACAAAGTATTGCTGTTGGTTAGTAGCCTTATTTTTTTAGGTTTAATGACACAGAATTCATGATAAATTTATGTATTTTATAAAATGTCATAAAACTGGGGCCCCCCTGGCACCATCGCGCGGCCCCTCCAATTTGAGAACCACTGGCCTAGACGACTGGGTCAGAGCATCTCCAAAACTGCAGCTCTTGTGGGGTGTCCACGTCTGCAGTGGTCAGGACCTCTCAAAAGTGGTCCAAAGGAGAAAAAGCAGCGACAGGCTCATTGATGCACATGAGGAGCGAAGGCTGACCCGTGTGGTCCGATCCAACAGACGAGCTACTGTAGCTGAAATTGCTGAAAAAGTGAATGCTGGTTCTAATAAAAACGTCAAGTGGAGTCCATGCCTCGACGGGTCAGGGCACAGAATTCCCATTATATATATATATATATATATATATATATATATATATATATATATATATATATATATATATTTATAATATTATTTCTTGTTTACCAGATTTTTAAAGCTGTTCAATCCTGCATTCTCCATTTGCAATTTAAATGTAATCAAAACAAGTCGAGATGTCACATTGTACAATGTACTTCTTGGATCTTTTGCAGCTTTAAGAGATTTTTCAGGCTCAAAACATTTGCATAAAACAATAAGCTATAAATAAAATGAGTACGGCACAATCATATTTCTGCTCTAACAGTGAGAATAAAATGAAAAAACAACATTTATAATGGCTTTATAAAACCTCATGTAAAAATGGGAGCCACAATGTCTGTTACTGGGTTTATTTCAAGAAAAAACAGATGCTTAAGCAAATAACTGAGAGTATGGCAGTCTTTTGTACTTCAGTATTCTGCTAAATCAGATCCTCTTAACTTAATGGGTCTTCAGTAGCCCATTTAAACTACCTGAGTATTACCATTAAAGCTAAGTCTTAATGAAACAGTGTAGTAGGCTAGTATCTCATGCAAAGACCCTGTTTATATGCATGCGTACATTCACAACCTTGTTTGTGCTTCTTTGTTTGTGCCGCATGCTCTGCAACCACTAAACCATTACATGCAGCGCCCTGAAGGCAGCCAATAGCACATCTACTTAAAGGCATAGTTCACCCAAAAATAAAAAAAATGTCATCATTTACTCACCCTCAAGTTTTTACAAACTTGTATACATTTCTTAGTTCTGCTGAACACGAAGGAAGATATTTTGAGCAATGTTTTGAAGCACCATTGACTTCCATAGTATACTGTGGAATTATATGGTGCCCATGATTCTTGCTTGATTATTACAGATATCTTTTGTGTTTAGAACTAAAGAAGTTATACAGGTTTGTAACAATTGAGAAAATTATGAATTTTAATTCGGAATGAACTATCTCTTTAAGCACTTCATTTGGTCCTGGAATCTCTGTTTAAACTGCTCATCTGACTAAAGATTGGAATAACTCAAATATAAAAGATAAGATCTATGAAACCATGGATAGGCAAATAATATATAATATGTCCTATTATTATTTTATATAATTATGCATGCATTGCATCATAAACTCAAAATTAAGCAATAATCAGGCATTTATTTTTTGAAATTATTATGTGTTTAATGTAGCATAACTCTTAACTTTAATAGTTTTTCAGTCATCTGAATGATATGAAGCAATTTATTTATTTTTTCATAAATATCCTTTTAAAAATGTATTCGTTGCACTCAGTTATTCAGTCAATTTCTGCTTTCCACAAGGGGGCGCTGGTGCATCACTCCGCCGTCTTCATCATTCATAACTTTTCCATCTGCCTGTGTATGTCCTCCACTCATTTTCTTCAACGTCTCCACCTCTCCGCAATGCTCCGATCCCAGAAACCCATAGTCTCACCCCCATATTCCCACCCCTGTTGTTTAAAACCGCATCAATAAACACTCAGTCCGCGCGCAAAGAGAGCCAGAGACGCAGACCTCACATTCTCTTACAGATAAGTCGTGCCTTCACAGTCAGCAACCTACCACTACGACTGAAACGTTTCATTTAGTATGAGCTAAGCGGATTAACTTACCTTAGTTCTTCCTATTTGCGTTTTTAGTGACTCTTGGTTTAATCCTCTATAAATCTCTGCCCCCAAACCATTATCGTGCTTCTTTAGAAGGATATTTTACGCGGAGAGACTATCTTAAATTATTATTGCTATGGATTTACAAACATTAAATGACACATCTGGAATTTGGGCATGTCTCCAGTCTCAGAACAGTTCGGTTTTGAACGCTCTCGCCAACGGGAGTTTGGAGGTTCCCAACGGCACCTGCGGAGAAGCGCTTCTGCTACCCAAGACGCATCCTGCGCGCCCCAAAGGTGAGGATCTGTTTCCAAAAAATCTGTAAAGTTATTGATTCTGCAGATATTGTTTTGTTTGTGATTTTATGTTTTCACTAGAAAAAAATAACAAATCGCTTGCTGTACCTTGACAAAATGTGTAGATTGCACCTTTTTGGAATCACTACAGGTTGTTGATTTGCCATTAAAACATGTAATCCAGAAGTTAGGGTTATAAACCTGATTTGGTTTTAGATACTTTTGTAGTCGACTGCCACAAAGATAAAAATAAATCACGTCACTATGGAAACCCATATTATAAAAACCCACATTACCTGATTTTCAATAGCTATACGCAAAATGTTCAGTTATTAAGCATATTGATTAACTAATTTAGATAATTGCTAAGGACGCGTCACTCTAAATATCCATTATGCAGTCCTGATTTCATTTGGTTTTTCAAGTCAAAATGAAGCCTGCGCTGTCTGTACTGTGAAACTGCGGAGTTTGCGCTCTCTCCCACGCCATTAAAGTCACAGTCAAGCGCGTAAATAATTCAGCAGTCACTCGTTGCATTTGTTTCATGTTCGTCCTCCGGGCATTACTGTGTGAGGGGCTGTTTATTACGCACAGGGATTGTTTATTTTGTGCAGACGTAGTGGTTACAAATTCCAGATTTATGTAAAACATAGGTCTGAACAATCAATATCAAATCAGAAAACATTTAAATATTATTGTATAAATTATTACAGAGTACTACAGAGGTTAGCATTAAAGTGATGTACTTCTGAAAAATAAACAGCTGTCTAATGTTACCAAGGCATTTTTCTCAAAAAGCTCATGGGAAAGCTGGTACATTGGCATGTATATTAGATTAGGGACGAACAATACTTGACGGGCTTAACTGCCATTTACAGCATATCAAGTCATAACCACAGTGGCCCCAAGGTTTCATGTTGTTGTGCCCTTTAACAGGATTGCAACCTTTGTGGTTGTGACTGGATTGTTAAATGCAAATAGTGAAGTAGATGTTTGAAGTTTTAGGTGTTTAAAAAAAACAGCACCAGATATAATGGCTAAAAGTAGAACAAAACAAGGGTTAGATGTATGTAAATAGATAATGGCAAAAAAATGTCAACAAAACATACTTTATTTCCAAGTCAGTAAAAATGTTAAGCCTACAAGTTTCATGTTTGTCACAAACATACAAGTATGATAAATAGTGAAATGCTTTGTGCAATAAACAATAAAAAATTTAAAATTTAGAAAATTGTATATTCTCATAAATTTATATGTGCATGAATATGTATGAATAATATATAAATACAAAATATATACATGTGAATATAAGTATTAACCGGCTTAAATTGCACATTTTAGCAGCAACAACAATCTGATCTGGCAATATGTGGATTTTAGCAAGTAAAATGTTAACATGAAACAGAATGAAGAGTCAGATCAGGTACAAATAAGGTAAGAACTGCATGCGCACTTTTCACAGTCTAGAAACAAGAGGTTTCTCTTCCGTCTCTCTGGGTGGTTTGGTGAAAGCGTGCGGCATACCTCCAGGGGGAGGCTAAATTTAGTGCACGGTCGCTGAAGAGCCCCAATCAGCGAATGCTCTACAATACACATATTTGCCGCCCATTCCCTCCATCAGCCGAGGCTGTCAGGTCTCTGTTCTTAAGTCCAGTATGCACTCTGATCATCAAACACTCGTCTGTGATTTTCACCATCACACTGTGCTCCATCAACACCGCTCTTCACCTCCACAGATTCGGGACTTTTACATTCATAACTAGACACCTGTCCTATCATGACACCAGGAGGAAGGAGATGCACCTATCCTATTTGTTACGAATATTTCACCTTATAATGAGAACATGTGGAAACTGACACTCGGTCAATTGCAAAAAATGCAAAATTTTTATTTGTGATCCTGGACCACAAAACCAGTCATAAAAGTAAATATTTAGATTAAGATACATTATCAGCAAGTTGAATAAATTAGCTTTCAATTGATGTGTGGTTTGTTAGGATAGGAAAATATTTGGCCGAGATACTACTATTTAAAAATCTGGAATCTGAGGGTGAATCTAAGAAAATTGGCTTTTAAAAGTTGTCCGAATGAAGTCCTTAGCAACTGCATCCAGTCACAAAAAGAATTTTTTATATATATTTATAAAATATATTCATGGAACATGATCTTTACATATCATAATGATTTTTGGCATAAAAGAAAAATTGATAATTTAGACACATAATCTATTGTTGACTATTGCTACGAATTTACATAATACATAGGCGAATGCAACTCCTATCTGCCTGCGTGGTATCTGTGTGGATATACATTTCAGATGTTAAACGATGGTTTTCAAAATGGGCTGTATTAACTTGACAAATGATGGTGAAATAATATTACATCAAGTCTCGGGTGGGAATCCTGTTGAGTCCATCGAGAGTGAGATCATTAATCATAAGCTCATTTAACATTTAGATGAGTCCGGCGATGAAACTGAGCCCTCTAGTATCAGGATCATTTGAAAGGACACAGATGCTGTCAGAATGTCAAGGCTTTGCTTAATAAAATAATATTATTATAATATAATAACATCTTTTGGGTAACTAACACAGTTCCTAGACAGAAATAACTGACACGAATGTATAGGTTAAAATACGATTCGAAATATTTATGCTGTTAAATAATTTATTGATTCACTCCAGTTTAATTTTATTACTTTGTTTAAAAGAATGAAAATAAGCAGGACATTGTAATTGTATTATTGCTGTTGTGTTGTTCCAGAACCGCATTATGGATGGTGTTAATTGACAAATGTGATGTTTGGTTACCCTTGGCACAGCAGGATGTGATCAGAATCTATTACCAATGCTTTTGGCTCGTATGCTAAAGTACGTAAGTACAGGACGTTTGCTACGCAGTAATTTCAAACCGCAATTATTATAGTTGACGAAACAAAATTCTGCATTTATTTTCAAAAGAACAGTAAAAACAGCTCACATCAGAATCTCATGTAAAAAATAAGATATTGCAAGAGGCAAATTAAAATGTCAAAATTGTTAAATGTTTCTTATACAGGTTGAGTCATCATAAATGAATAAATCACCTGAGACTTTCTTCTAAATGTCTGTGGGCTTGTCTACATTCCTCCGCATAGATTTCTCTTGCAGACACAGATGTGCCCACACAGGTGCAGTCATCTCATCTTCAGACACTAAAATTGTTACCAACACCTGCAACTCTCCCCGAGTCACCGTAGAGTAATCGCAGCTGATGTCATAAAACAGCGGTGAATTTGGTTGCTTTTTGTTTTGCTTCACTTCAGAATTTCTCCCGAGGCCTTGAATGATTCTGGTAAATACGGCGGAGTCGTGCCAATGCAGTGACGTGTTCAGCGGTTCTGCAGAAGGGTTTAAATGTACAAGTATGTGCAACCCAGGCACGATGAGAAAGGCTATGATCGTGAAGGAGAAGAATTAGCTCTGGGGTCTTTGTGGGATCATTGTTTTTGGAGAGATGGTGCTCCATTAACTGTGACACCTGGAAAGAAATAAAGCTATTTTTAGAATGGAGTACTAGCGTAGCATATACTAGCATTTACTGAACATTATTAAGTATGCATTATGTATTTTAAAATTAATAAATTGTAGTTTTATCCCCATTCGGAAGTACTGCTTTGTTGACAGAATCTGTTAAAGTATTCTAAGTGCACAGAAGAACAATTAAATTAACAACAAAACGTGTACGTCAAGTTTTTTTTTACTCTGTTAAAGGAGTGAAGATTTTTGTAATTAGATGGTTTCGCAGTGAAAGAAAGTCAAATTTAAATACCAATGAAATGACTTAAGGGAAATTTGTAAAAATAAGGCATTTTTGTAACTCAATTAAGGTGCCTTGAATTAAGGAATCAATTTTTACTTTAGCTTTATACAAGAGGTCATTGTACTAAAATGAACATCAGGGCCTGCGCCACAGGGCACTATCCCACCCCCTCAGATCACCATTAATGTTGAATAGGATTTTAATGATAAAATGTGTTATTTAAAAAACAAATTTCTCTAGTGTATTGTCTTCCTCGAGTGAATAATAAGCTAAAATTAAGTTTTACTTTGTAGAATAGCCTTTGTTGGTCCTTACAGCTTCTAGACGCCTCTTGTTTGGAGAGACCAGTCATCTGCATTGCTCAGGAGTGATTCTGGCCCATTCTTCCACACAAATGGTCTTTAAATCTTGAAGGTTCCTTGGGCCTCTTTTATGAACTTTGATCTTCAGTTTTCTCCATAGATTTTCTTCAACAACTTGATTTTCTTTCGGGACATTTCTCCATTCATCCTGCCTTCAATAATATGGAGTCTGCCAGTACCCCTTGCTGAAAAGCAGACCCAAATCATTATGCTTCCACTCCCAAACTTAACTGTTGGTATGGTGTTCTTGGGGTGGTGGGCAGTGCCATTTCTTCTCCAGTGTAGAATGACTCCCAAAAAGTTCAATTTTGCTTTCATCTGACCATACTATAGTCTCCCAATAATTGACAGGCTTCTCCAAATGCTCTTTCGCAAACTTTAACTGACCCTCAACATGCTTTTGTTCAGCAATGGAGTCTTCCATGGTGAACGTGCATGGATGCCATGGTGGTTCAGTGCATTGCTCATAGTTTTCTTTGAAACAACAGTACCTGCTGATTTAAGCTCTTCCTGAAGTTTTGCCTGAGTGGTTCTTGGCTCTTGGAGAACTCTCCTGATTATCCTTTGGACTTCTCAGACAGGGATCTTACGTTGAGCATCTGATCGTTTCCGGTTTATGTTGAAGTGATGCTCTTTCAATTTCTGTAAAATGGCCCCCACAGTGCTCACAGGAACATTCAGCAGGCTGGAAATGCGCCTATAACCATTCCCATCAAAATACTTTTCCACGATAAGATTACGAAGATCTTGAGAAAGTTCTTTACTTTTACCCATCATGAAGTCTTTTCCTGCTGTACGTTTATGCCTCATAGACTGACGCTGTCTGTTGGAGCTGACGTATCAGCACGAGCGCCATCTTGGATGCGTCTCCAATGCGCCCCCGCTGCATTAATTTCTACTGAGGAAGGTGTATTCCCAACAACAATAATCATGGCTTCCTGAATTTTTACTGGATTTTCACATGGTTTGGTTATACAGTATGTTAGTTGTAATGACATAATATTGTAAATGGTAAAATAACCAAAATTATTGTTCAATCTTACTTGTGAAAGGTAATCCCATGCAATCTGGTTATTGTAAGTCTTCAATGCGGCACACCCATCAAAACAAAGGGTTTCTCGAGCCAGCCTCAAAACCAGGCTACAAATTTCTTATTGTTTTTGATGTTTTTGAATGTAAAAACCACACAAACATCATATGTAGACCTTAAACAATATAAAACAATAAAAACACTGATTTACCACACCTTTAATAAACTTTATATTGCCATTAAAGTAAAATTACTGAACCTAAACATAAGAGCCTGAAAAAAAAAATGCTCATTTACAAGAAAACATGTCAGGTGCACTTAGAAGGTTTTGCATCTAAACTTTTCAAATATCGGTAAGCAAGGCAGTTCGATCCCTTATGCCTCGTTCAGACCACCAGCAAATTTCTCGCCTTGTGTCACCCATCTCTTTCAAGGAGGTGTTTCTAAATCTGGTTGTCATAAACAAATGAGTACCGTCCATTCCAGTAACTGACGAGAGAAGGATGACGTAAATGCCAATGCTTCCCTCCCATTGATAGTGGCTCATAATTTGCATAAAGTTAAACTTTTCTAAACTTTCTTGTGCCGCTGGACACGCCCATCCGGTCGGCAACTGTCACTTTCGCTTGTGTTGCTAGAAGTCGCCATTGAAATGAAGAGATTGTGTCACTCTGAGAGTTGCTGGCGGTCTGAATTGGGTGTCTTTGGAAAGTAAAAAAATATATATTTTGTATGTTATGAATGTTTTATGAATCTGGCCCCAGGTCTATCAAATGCATTGGATTGGGATTCTGTGTTTAATATTTTGCATAGTGTGCACAGTAAAGATAAAGCATTGAAGTTGGATGATATTCTGAATTTAATGTTATATAAAATGAATTTTTATCTTTCTAAAAAATGCAGTCTTTATTATACAGTGTTTACATAGCTGTTAATTCCAGCAGTTCAGTAAGCACATTTTAATCCGGTTGTACTATTTCACAAACATTCACTGCATATTCATTAAATACACATAACCTGTGAATCACTACAGCAACCACAACAAATACTTAACGGAAAACAAGCCACTGGCGGATGTCGTTCCTGATGGATTTAATGTGCTTTGTCCTATAGAATTAAATGAGCAAACAGCTCATTAATTCAATATACTGACAGTCAGTGGATGCCAATTATGAAAAATTATGAAGAAACAAGAAACACCAAGGGTTTCGTTACTGTTTCTGCTCTATTGATTGTTTGTAAAAGTTAGGCTTTCTAAAAAAGTCAATAATTACATGTACATCCATTTCATATATAATTTATGTGGTGGACACAGCTATAGCTGCTGATTCAGAGCATGTAGAAAGCTGTGTCGATATGTGAGAGAACAAATTACGCAAATATAAAATATTTACTAGCTCACATTTGATGTTTTATTCATGGAGAAAACTTTCAAGATATCTTGATTTCTCCTGTTTGTAATTTATTAATGCATTCTTTCAATGTTTAGAGTCATTTCCCCACAAACCCCCCATTAAAGACTGTAACCCAGTTCAATCACTTCATGAATTGATCATGAGCCAAAAGGCATTGATGAAACAGTAAATGGCTGAATTTTAAAAGGGTACATCTAACATGTAAAAGTGTTTGTGTGATTTTGGCAATGCGTTGTAAGCCGTAAACCATCAGGGATGATTGTTATCACATAAAGTGCGTAGTCATTTAATGACACATACTTAAAAAAAGATTTATTTGATTTAATAAATTGTACTACATATTGTATGCACTGGGTCGGGCTCTGTGTCTGCACCGAACCTGGAGCGAACGCTCGGCCAGACCCACCACTCGATCAGTACAGGCTCACATTTCCTTCAAAAAGGGAGTTGAGCCCACTACTTTACCAGTGACCAATCGTTCGGTGTTACCCTTATGCAGTGGCGGCCAGTGACGTTTTTTTTTCGAGGGCACTCGATGCGAAGTTTGTCACAACATGTATGTAGCCCATCATGTGTGTGGGTCGTAATTTCAAGTGTTCGGCGCATCCTATGTGTATCACGTGTTTTGTCAAAATAAGTGCCTGCTGCAGACGCGTCTAAAGGGTTTATGATAAAAGAGACGCTCATGTTTGTCAGATATTCGCATAATTTCATGCATAATCAGAATTTACTGTTAAGGGAGTGTCTTGCGTGTATTTTGTGAACGTGAGCGTCCCTTTTATCATAAACGGTTTTGACGCGTGTGCAGCAGACACTTATTTTGACAAGACACGTGATGCACATGGTTCACATGACGCAACAAACACATATTTTGAAAACACGAGCAACACACATGAAACTCCGAACACTTATTTTAAATATGTGCCCCTCGGATGAGCAGTCACGAGCCGCCACTGCCCTTACAACCCAGTCTCACGAAATTGCGTTATATAGTATTATATATATATTTCATACATTTTTAAATCTTTTTTCTTGATAATATCACAAATTTCTGCGTTTTTTCGTGATTGTATAACAAATTTCTGTTTTCGTGTGATTATCACGTATTGGTTACTCAACTTTTCCCCAACTGTCCTATTTTCTTACCATTGTTGCTTCGATTTAGGGTAAGATTTACATAAAATGACATTCTTACCCAAACACAATTCTAACCCTAACGCCAGGCGACATATATAAAGAAAATCAGAAAAAAATAGTATAAACCAATACACAAAGTGACATTCTAATGCAAACACCAAATCTAACCCTAAAACGAAGCACCAATGGTTTGAAAATATGAAAAAGCAGTTGAGTAACCAATAGGTGATAATCAAACAAAAACAGAAATTCATTATACAATCACGAAAAAATGCAGAAATTTGTGATAATATCATGAAAAAAGAATCAAAAATTTACGTGACTATATCACAAACATCCGTGAGACTTTGTAGGCCCCTACGTATTATATTTATTTGCATTATATTATTTTGCATGTTATATTAATTCACCATTTTCATGTTATAAGGGACCTGGTACTTTAGAAATTGATGCTTTTAACTCATTCCCTGCCAGCCTTTTTTTTAAAGTTACCGCCAGCATTTTTTGTGATTTCCACAAAAGTTTCCTAAAATGCCTTCCAGGAATATATTTATTCTATAAATATATAAACATACAATATATTTAAAATAGGTGAACAGACCATCTGCTTTTAATAAAAAAAAGCAAACAAAAAGTTTCATCCCATCTTCATTTGTTCTCTTTTGATCACCTCTCAAATATGGGTAGATTTCTTGAAAAAAAAATTTGAGCAAAAAGCTGAAATAATAGCATTTTTGTAAGAGACTTTTGTTAGAGATCAGATTCAGAACAATGATCAAAACATACACAGAGTTAACAATGTTGTTGAATTAGCTGATGCTTCAGTTTTTAATACATTGGGATTAAAGATTACCGTAAAAAATTGTTAGGAAGCGTCATTGGCAGGGAAATGTTTTCTCTAAATTGACAAGATAACTCATCAATGTGGGGAAAAGAGTTAATTCAAAACATAGGCTAATAAAGTTGCTTGAAAAAAATATCCAGACGTGGTTCGGTGCCAGCTCTTGTAGAAAAGGAGTATTAGATAAACATTTAGGATAATACTAGTCATACATCAAAAGTGGCGGTTCTAGACAAATTTCACTAGGGGGGCAAAGGAGGGGCCAGTGTTTTACCAGAGGGGCACATAAATTATATAGAAATTATATTTAAAGATTTTAGGGGTGGTTACAGGAATTAGTTTAAGACAGGACTAGGCCTTAGTTTAATTAGGAAATATAACTAGTTTTAACAAATACTAAATACATTACTTGTGTGCATTTTCAAGCAAAACAAAGGGCACTGGTGTATTCCCTGCTGAAAAAAACAGCATATCAGCAAGACCAGCATATGTTGTGTTTTGGTGCTGGTATGTGACCACCAGCTAAACCAGCATCAAACCAGCATAGACCAGCATAATTCCCATGCTGGTTTGATGCTGTTTTTTTCAGCAGGGTTTTAAGATATGGCATTGCAAGTTGTTTTCCGTTTGGACAGCTCTAACATTTATTTTAGTCTAGGACTAGTCTAATCCCTTTCCGGGAAACTGCCCCGTAAACTTTATTTTACTTTACAATCATATAAATATTTATGTAATAAAAGAGTGAGTGCAGGTGCAAAAAGGGAGCTGGGCTCTTTTCTAAAGCCCCCCAACCGAAAATCATGCGAGCCTACTCAATAAACTTTATGAAATGCAAACTTTTATAAAGACAAACGTTTGTTTTAGTTTACATATAAACACACATTGCTAGACAGTTAGGGACCACAATCTTATCAGTATTTAAAATAATATTTATTTTAAATTGTAATTTTTTTATATGTAACATTTAATTATATTCCTCCAATTGTATGCACGTACATGAAAGAGCATAATTACAGTGGTTTTCACAATGTGTAAACTTTAAAAAGTTAGCGAGATGTTGGTTTTGCCGGTTGTTGATGAGTAACAGCTGTGAATGATCACAACGCGCGGCCACGTCACAGCAGAACAAGTGAACAGTGTCCCAATCGTGAGCTAGAGTCCTTACCAGTGCCCAAACCTGCATACACATTCTCAACATCGGGCGATTGAGAATGAATTGAGACAGTCGCCGAGCAGCACCTGCAGCCAGCTACAGTGGTTGGGTGCGCCGCTCTAATTTGCCCGTTTAGAACGTTGCGTCGCATTAGTTCCGCTTTTGGCGCTCGCGTGTAAAATCAAAATAAATTTATACTTTTTTATGTGGTCAGCACGGGGTGGCCACAGGGGTGGCCAGGGACAAGTCTACAGAGGCACGGGCCACCCTTGGCCTCCGTGTAGAACCGCCACTGTACATCAAACTATCATATTGAATTGCAAACAAACCACAAAATGATGCAACATCACCCCAGACAGCTGACGACTCCAGCCCGAAGTCAGCTGCTGTCTGGGATAAAATAATACATCATTAAAGAAATAATAAAAAACCACAATTATTTTAAAATGACTGTCAGCCATCTGCAGCTTTACATGGGAGGACACATTGTGACGTAACTTGTGAATGTTGACAGTACAGGTTTGTGCATGACAGTATGTGTTAGGATTGTCCTTAACAAACCGCCTTCAGTGATGCCAAGATTACAAGGTAAAATATGCTGAGAGAGATTTATTTCCATAGGGAAAACAGCAGAGGAAGAAGTAATTGGATTTGATTTGACGATGCCTTTGTAACATTTAAATTGCCAAGGGGGTTGATCTCCTGAATGCAATTTATGTTTCTACTTTGTTTTAGCCTGTAAACTTGTCGCTCTTTGTGGACGGTCAATGTAAGGTAGCTCGACAACTGGTACCAATTTTCAATTTCCATTTTGTACCAGCAACATGGGGAAAAGGGACTAGATGAGTGCAGAATTTTAATCTTGTAAAGCTCATTTACATGAAGTATAATAGAGATTTCTAAATTGGCTTTTGAAAATTTATAGTAAATTTAGCTCATTTAAATAAACAATGAACCATGCGCTTAAAAAAAATAAGTCAGTTCAAGTCTACATCCTGAATGTTTCCCAAGGTCCGTAAAACCCACGTCTGTGACAGAATGTACATCAACTCTCAAACTGTCATATTCACAGCCCTCCCACATAAAAACAAGTGCCATGTGCAGAATACTCCATAACTTCGAGAAGCATTCTTTGCAACAAAAAGTAAAAGTAAGAGATTACATTGATTTTAGCTGAGCTACTTGTGTGGACCACATGTCTTAAAAGATCAAAGTCCTGGAGTCGTGAACATCATTTTGGCGCATCTAATCCTACAAGAGCAGTGGCTAAAGGCGATAGGTAATGGAGAACACACACAGAAATCTGTGCTGTAGTCAAAGGTGGCCTGGATTGATTGCTTTAGCCGTACTAAGCCACAAACAGGATATGACTGTTCACATCCCATAATCCTCTCTGCTCATGATAACTGTAAGGGAGCTGAAATACTTTACCCTGTCAAAAAAATAAAATGGATTCCCTTATAATTAGGGCTGAGCACTCGGTACTTTTGACACGGGTTTTACGTTTGATTTGAAAAAAAGCGGGGATGTTTTCTAATATTTTTACTGAAAAATATTTATGAAAATAAATGCAAACCATGGGCTTATATTAATTATTCAGTGTATTAAGCTATTTCTTGTAACTGTTGAAATAAAAAATGAGATAGAAATATAGCCAATCCTTCTCACACCAACCTTGCGCAGGATTTGAACCACTCTGGTCCAGCATGAAAGTTGGAAGCTCTAACAAGGAGGCTAATGAGCTCGAACATCTGTCACTAGGGCACTTCTTGAGGTTGGTGAGTGAGGTTTACTTTAACTGCACAGCTCTCACTGGCCTCCATTACAGAAACTTAAAGGGACAATGTGTAGTTTTTAAAGTATTTCATTAGTCAAAATCAATGTATTTATTCATAAATATGTCCTTATTCGTGTCAAATGACCTCTGACAATGATCTGACTTTTCTTTGTAAGCTTAAAATTTCTTCTCTTGATTTACATTGAATGGGTAAGTCCAAGAAGGCTTCCATGTCGTTCCACCATATTGAAAAACTATAACAGCAGAGATGGAAAAAAGCACTAGCCTACTGCAACGCATTTCCACAATGTGTTTTCATTCAGAACATGTGAACCAGCTGAATTGAACAAGAAGATCAGTGAGTATAAACGGCTATGGTAGGTGCAACACGCATTTGGAAAAGCGAGGCGCTAGAGAGCACTATTCATTTGAATGCAAAATACAATTTCACCACTAGATGGGGGAAAATCCTACTTACTGTCTCTTTAATAAAACAATTACTGAACCTGAACTCTTCTTTATGCTTTGCGCCATACATGGTACAACTTTATCATTCGCCTCTAGTCCCGTTTGGGACATAAGCCGTCAACAAGAGCTCTCCAACAGTTCCGGCCATTTTCTCCAGTTGTCCCCATGACAGGCCCATTTTCTTGGATTCTGCCTCCAAGTCGCGTCGCCAGGTGTTTTTCGAGGGCAGCCTCTTTTTTTCTTGCCTTGGAGGTTCCAGGTGAGCGCCTGTCTAGTGATGCTGTTTGCTACAACACTTGTTTATAATTATAATATTGAATACGAAAAAATGCAATCCACGACTTACTCCGAATCTAACATAAATTGCCTATATATATATATATGCCTACTTATACACGACGTAATACTAAGCTCTGTTCCCTAGCTCCCAAGGTTGTGAATCAGTATATTGTGTATGTACGGGCACTGGTAAGGACCCTAGCTCACTTCATATTTTCCTGTGACGTGGCTGCTTAAGCGCGTTGTGATCATTAACAGCTGTTACTCAATTCAAATTTTTAAACATTTGTTAAAGTATATTATGAAAAACACTTTCTTTATTCTCTTATATCCATGTATAAATTTAGAGGAATATTACATTTAAATATTACGTGGATTGTGGTCAGGGCTGGACTGGGACAAAAAATTGGCCCTGGCATTTTGGCCCAGACCGGCCCACTACATAGGATCACAAATCTTTGTGCAACCTTGACTACCAACTCCATATAATGATTAAGTAGAAAAGTATAAGAGCTGACACGTGACATTACAAAAATGTAAGCGCTGTAAAAGGCTTTGCAGGTTTTAAAAATAATAGTGTTAGCCAGGTAGTGCACAATGTTTAAACATTCTGAACACCTTATGATAACACTGAGACCTGATAAATGTTACAATGAAGTCGCAGTCTTCTCTGAGCCACGAGTCCCATTACAGTGTGTGCAGAATATTTTGATCACTTTTTTCTGAACACCTTTTACCGATTCCAAAACACAGTAATTTTAATACCCAACATTAATTTTGTATATCTTTTCCTTTCATCCTATTTTATGCCCTTGCTGCCCAAATCAGGATTTCTTGTATAATGGTCAAACCTCAATTTTGCAATTTCCATGCATGGCATCTTTCTTATAGACATTAAATAATGAATGTCCAGTGTATGTAATAAACATTTTTAGCTCATTTTAAATGTAAAAGAAAATGTGCCAAATAATTCTGCACACTTGAATATAAGGTGTTTTTTTCTCCAGCCAGACATCATTAAAGCGGAAGTCCACCCTAAAACAACATTATGCTCCAACACTATATTTCATGCCATATATGTAGTTGATTGTGCTGCCATCAAATTTACTAACTCCATATAAAAAATTAAAGCTTTTAACTGCTACAGTAACGGTGATTTGACGCGTCATCAAATCACCGGAAGAAAAATGCACGACTACATTAATTCTGAATGTTCTAAATGGGGGCGGGTCTTGAGGCGAGATGATTGACAGTAGATGATAACGTTTTTGATTGACAGCTGCACAGGAGCTAACGTTAGCTTGCTTTGCTCGTGTATATAATAACAACAACATGATAAAAACTTTCTACGTAGTATGTTTACCGTAGTTACACAAAACAAGCAACAACTAAGCCAAATGATGTTTTAGATATTTTAACAATTTTAAATTACCTGAGTCCGCGGAAAAACTGGGCTGAAAACAGTACTCAAAATCTTCCTGACGAAAGTGCTGGCTGCATATTCAAAGTAGTGTAGTGGTGGGTCAGCTGAGGGTCGCGTTGATGTAAACAATAAAAACTCCCGGTGGCCTGAATTTGTTGTCCTTACATCCACATACTGCACAGGTTCTAGTCATCTTTTATCGAGGGCTTTGGTGATTTCCCCCTCAGAGACGGTTAAAGCGGAGTTACTCTTTGGATGGGTTCGTCTGCCGGCTAACTTCAGGTTGACTTGAGTTGATTTGAGAGCTAGTTGAGCGGTAAAAGAAGTTATTAGGCTTGTTCAACTTCATGTGGCGTTGCAAGAATCGACAGCGGGATGACGTCAAAGTACCGCGAGAGCGATTCGCGAAATCATACGGAGGAGTTTGCTTTTAAATCCCTTTCGCGGAACCTTGACGTCATCCAGCTGTCGGTTCCTGCGGCGCCGCATGAAGTCAAACAAACCTGACGACTGCATCGAACAGTGGTTAGTGGGTGGAGCTAATGACTCAGTTTCGCGCAGTGCATTCTGGTTAATTGTGTCCATTAAAGAACGTTACGAAAATTCCGCTTCAACACACTATCAATCTAATAATCGAAATCGTGAAAATTTATTTATTTTTCCTCATGTATAATGCAAAGTGGACATAAATTACCCGTGATAAACAGGCTAAAATGTCTAGATTGGACTTCCCCTTTAACAATAATGTATTACTTATAAATGCTTTATTTACAAAATGAATGGAAGTTATTAAGATTAATTTGGTTTGGAATAAGTAAATATGTTTGATAAAAACTGTGATCAAAAGTTTGATGTAGCTACCTAATAATTTTGCCCACACTGTATTTTATTGCAGTGTCATCACTGTCAATTTGCAAACAGCCATTGGTCTATCACTTGTGTTTTTGACTGAGTTTTATGAAGAGGATATCTAACAACAGTGTTTTAGATGCAGTTCTGCTTACCACACGTCCACTCGGTTCTCAGTCGTCTCTTATTTTGACAGACGCACACTAACTCTGGATGCTTCATAAAATGCCCTAAAAGTTGTGATTGGGCTAGCCAAATGTCAAACAAAAAAGAACCAATGGGCTGCTGATTAGGTGTCTCCTGGGCCGGTCTGTCCGAAAAAAAAAAATCTTACGCTAACTTTTTTTTTAAATGCAGTACATAGCCACCGCGCCTTTTTGCGCCATTAATGAATTACATTAAAACAAAGAAATAAAGCAATGGGCTGCGTTGCAAGATGTACGAGTGTTATGGGCTGGTCAGACAAAAATAGTGTCAGATGTATGATACGTCTGTATGATACTCGCTCTCTGTTTCTTGTGTCAGATCATCGCTCTGTCCATCTGACACAAGAAACAGAGGGGTGGAGCTTGTTAAGAGATGATTGGACCAGCCCAGTGTCAGTATGGAAAATGAACCAATGGGCCGCTGCCCCTGCTTTATATTCACCGGCCCCCAAGGACGTCGGCCCACCGGGCATTTGCCCGGTATGCCAGATTACCAGTCCAGCACTGATTTTGGTCCCTTCCTGTCTAGCGATGTTTTTTTTTAAACATTTGTACTTATAAATGTTCTGTCGCATTTTATGAAGTTTATTGAGTTGACCCGCGTGATTTTCGGTTGGAGAGCTTCAGAAAACGTCATGTGACATTGATGCTCACTGGTTTTTGCGTTTCATTGTGGGAAATCTTTGGGAACGAAAGTTCCAGTGCACTGGAAACGTTTTGCAATTGAGAGAGCCCTTAAAATAGCAGACTCCCCGATCAGTGCCCTGACTACTGAACCAGGGGGATTTTTGACACAGTCATAGTCTGCTTTTATGACAGACTTTTGTGCTGAAATAGACTATTGGTGCTTGGCGACATTTGGAAAATCCGGCCATGATTTAAAAAGGACAATGACATAACCTAAACGTGTTGTCACTTATTGTCACAGGAGCTGAAGCGCTAACAATAATACTCCATTTCTGATTTTACTGTTGTTTGCATAATTGCATGGCAGCGTTTTTACTTACAGGTATATTAATGTATCTTTATTTAAGGCCATTTAGCCATTTGATGACCATTAATTACAATAGGGGGATTAATTTGGTCCCAATCACAAATGGTCACTACAGTAGCTGTAAAAGTGTTGGTTCCTCTTTAAAAAGTACACCTTTGCTTTACACTTTAAAAGGGTATTGGCCCGGTGACAGCTTGGGGGCATTTTTTGACATTTTTTTTCTGACAGTGTATGCCACATTTGTATCCCTGGTAAAATACTTAAACAGCTTTAAAGGGCCACTAACCTAGATGTTTTCAGCAATATTAAAATAGTCTCTGGTATCACCAGAATGCGACTGTAAAGTTTCAGCTTAACTCTTTCGCCGCTATTGACGAGATATCTCGTCAATCAAGAGAAAACGCTTCCCTGCCAATGAGGAGTATTTCCGGCTTTCCGCAATACCGCTATTATCCACCAGGTGGCGCCCTTCCGCAACTTTTTTAACCTGGAAGTATTGCCCTATGGCAAGCGGCTGCATGTCCGTGTCTGTTTTAAAGATCGCTCTGAATGGGATCTCTATGAAAAGTCCGTCACAAAAATGGATTTATCTCTGCTTTTTGCTCAAAATGTGGTGTTTTTGCAAAAACCTACCCATATTCAAAAGCTGATAACAAAAGAACTACTGAAGGTGGGATGAAACGTTTTTTTTTTTTTTTTTTGAAAGCAGAGGGTCTGTTCTTTCATCTGGTATAGTGTATGTTTATATATTTAAAGAAGAACATTTTCTGGAAGGCATTAAACTTTTGTGAAAATCATGAAAAACGCTGGCGCTGGCTGGCAACTTTTTTAAAAAAATGCTGGCGGCGAAAGAGTTAAAATACACCACAGATCTTTCATTATACGATGTTGAACATGGCCATTTGTGACTGTAAATTAAAAACACGCTGTCTTTATGTGTGTCTCTTTAAATGCAAAGATAGCTTTTGTTCCCCTCCCCTTATGCAAAGTAGGGGGAGTGCTTACACATGTGCTTTAGACCAGGGGTTTTCAAACTTTTTGTGTGTGTGGACCACTATTTGTAATCAAGTATTTTCGCGGACCACCTCATAATACTTATTAAAATATGTCTACACAAAGTCCTGAATTAATCTGCACATCTAAATAGTCTTACTAGCACTAAAACTATAACTGGTCATCACATCAGTACAACAGGTTTCTTAACCTTATATCATAATTATTTATATACATATTCTTAGTGTTGGGAAAGTTCACTTTCTACATGAACTAGTTTAGTTCACAGTTCACAAATTTTAAAATGAACTAGTTCAGTTCATAGTTCATATTTGAAAATGTTAAATTAGTTCACAGTTCCAAAAATGAACTAATTTATAGTTATTTTTTCCCATATTATTTTTTTTAAATGATTGCCATTATAGCCCATATAGAACCACCACAGACAGCAATTATTTGATCGGTTTTAACACTGAAGCTAAATGCGTCAGATTTCATATTCATATCCAACTTTAAATCCTTATCCAACCAGGGTTTACATTAGCATTGACTATCTTTTAATTTTTGTATTTGCTTAAACATACCTTGAAAGGCTAGCTGGGTGGGGGTCGCACCCCGGGTGAGCGCTGCGAGGCATTGCGTGTATGACAACTCGCAGGTATTACACACCGCACGTGCACGTTAAATAGCATGAGCTTAGTCAAAGTCTATTTCAAGATCCGGAATATGCGTTAGCAGCCTATGTTAATCGTTAACGATTTAGGACAAATATGATGTTATTTAATGTTAAACTATTTGAGTTGCGCGGCAGGAATTTCAGCAGCGTCTGTGTTGTTGTGATGACGCATGTAGTGTGACTGGTGAACACCGAGCGGTGTTGCCAGATTGGGTGTTTTTTCCGCTACACATTAAGGCCTGTTTACAGTGTGTTTTAGTCGGGTTTTCGCCTGGAAGAATATACAAATCTGGCACCCTATTGAACGACGTTAAACTGAGAGAGCGTGCCGTTCACAGGCACCAGAATGAATGAGTTCACAGTAACGTTTATTAGGCAGCAGTACACGTTCGCCCAAAATATGAACAAGTTTGTATATTAAAATACACATATTCTTATTTTGCCTTTTCACGGACCACCTGCAGTACCCTCACGGACCACTAGTGGTCCGCAGACCACAGTTTGGGAATGGCCGCTTTAGACTACATCAAAACATGTGTCTCTGGCAGAAAGTTGAACTACATGGAGGCGGAGTCTGTGAGCGGTTATGGTTGGGGAGTAATTAATGTGACATCACATTGATAGGGGATCCCCAACAGCCAGTTTTGTGTGACTGTTGCGGTTTAAAGGAGATTACACAAATGAGAATAAATGGATTTGTATAATAACAGGATGTTTCTGCACACACACAGGCGACTCATTTTCTGATAGAAACACATTTAAAAGTCCATTTTTTAGGTTAGGGGGCTTAAACAATTTTTCTTTTAATGATATATGATTTAAACTGGTCTGTTTTATCAAATTAAATATCAAATGAGATGTAATAACTGTATGAACTATTTTAAAAGGATACTTCACCAAAAATTCAGTCATCATTACTCACCCTCATGTTGTTCTGAACCTCTATGAGTTTCTGTATTCTGTAAAGAAACAGAAGATATTTTGATAAATGATGGTAAGCACACAGTTGACGTTACCAATTGACTTCCACAGTATTTGTTTTTTTCCACTGCAAAAGTCAATGGGTACTGTCAACTGTGTGCTTACAATCATTTATCAAAATATCTTCTTTTGTGTTCAACTGAATCAAGAAACTCATAAAGGACATAGGGGTTGAATAAATGATGAACGAATTTTCATTAAAAAAATGGAAATCCAAAGCCACCCCTCTTCTAAAACACATGAACACTCACAGAACAAAAGCCAATTCATGTCTCAGTCACCAGTGAAAAAACTTTACAGTACAAAGTGAATAAAATATCCTAAATAAACAACTGCTTTAAATCGGGAATTAGATACAGCACGTTTTCAGTTGTGAAGACGTAGTTTGCTTGTAATTTTGAAAACATTTGTAAAGGTACAGAACTACAGTACATAAGCAACACAATGGGCCCTATCTTGCACCCAGCGCAATTGACTTTGTCAGTGACGCATGTATCATTCGTATTTTGCACCGCCGCACAGCGGGTTTTTCCCACCACAGACGCACGTCGGCAAACTAGGGAATGAACTTGCTCTCCCTGGGCGGTTCAGCGCAAAAAAGGAGGCGTGTTCCGGCGCAAACCATCCCTGATGCTATTTTGCAGTGTCAAAAAACAATTGTGCGTTGTTCATTATGCTATTTTAAGGGCGCATGCTTGACCATAATACCACTTTGCTTATCTAATCTACACAGATGCAAGAGTTATTTTTGCAAATCATAAATTGTTACAATAAAAAATATTAACACATTTTTAAGTGAGGGAAAGTAAGGGAAATCATTGTGGTGAGCATTGTGGTGACAGTTTTTATTTATTTTGTGTGGCTGCGTTAAAAAATTATCATGCAAATAACGATTAAAATATTTTCATAAGTTTGTTGTGTGGCTGTATTACGTTTATTTTATGTAAATAATAATTAAAATGTTTTCATAAGAAACCTTAATGTATGTGAACTTGAGTAAGTGTACTTTGGGGTTGGACTGCTTGCGTTTCTTGGCTTTCAACGGTGAGGGTAGACGCAGCGATGTCCTCTGCTGGCATCAGGTCATGAGGCAGATCCACCTCCCGTTACACGGCATGCCCTATTTATGCTGGCAAGCTTGGGATTCCCCCGTCTCCTGACATCATTTTAGCGCTTGCGGCGCAACGTCGTGGGGATGCCAGCTGATGAGACAATTGTGGCTATTTCCTCTCACGCCTGTTTAACCGATGCTGATTTGGGCGGATTTCTCCCATCCCCATACAAAACAACTTCAGAACAACGGTCTCCTTGGCTGTGAACCACTCCTGGCGTGCGCCTGGTAAATCCGTCATAATAATAGCAACCCGCCATGGAACTTGCGTTTCAGATTGTTAAAATAGGGCCCAATGTTTCATCAAAATAGACCATCTGAATCCATCTAAATAAAATCATACAGCGTACCTACCTTTCCAAAAGAAAGACCCTTTGCCTCCCACATCTGTTATCGTGGTAAAGCAATAAAGTCACCAATGTTATTTCGGGTATTTGCTCTTTGCTGATTCAGACGGTTTTTGTTGTTGTTTAAAAAAAATGACTTTCATTTTGTGGCTCCTGTGCAGGTTGTCAATTCAACAGAAAAGTTTGTTTACCTCTGTTTACAGAGCGCACGTGAACGCGCTGATGACGTATGATGTCTGTGTGAACAGAGTGCACAGTGGCATGCAAAACACGTTCACAGAAGAGGAGCACAAATTGCACGCGTCCAATTATTGCATTCAGTCCGAGTTCAATGATTTTTTGAAAATTTTTTGGTCCTACGCTTTTCATAGATTACATATATTTACAAAAATACATTAAGACACTTTAACTGCTATCCAGATGTGAGGAGACTTTTAACCAGCATAACTAAAAATGTTTCTGGATCAAATCAGATACCCTGCCTTTAAATACTGCAGCTTTGCTGTTTCAATGCAAAATGTGATGAATATTATTCAGGTCATATTGGCACCAAATCCGGTTTCAGGGAATGTCTGGATAAAGTTTTATGTATCCTATCCCATTACTCCCTTTGATCAGATAAAATCTGGTGAACATCTGTTTTATGGACAATAGTTTAAACATTTTTGCTTTTTGAGGTAATGCAAAAAAGAACCACAAATCTACCAATCTGATCAGTGAGATCTCAGTGATATATTTATTTTAAGGCATTGATTACAGTAAACTTTTTCAGATTTACATTGCATGTAAAGAGATGAAACTGATTTGATACAACACAGGTATCTAAAAACAATATTGTACCGTAACATTTACAGAATGTGTACTAGAAGGTTATTTACATAGGTAAACCTAAATAATGAAGTTTATGATTTTGTAGCAACAATGTTGTCTATATTGGAAAATGTAAAAAAAATGCAGAGATGATAATAATGTAAGCTATAAAGAACAAACAGATCATATGGGGTGAAGACGCTGTGGAGCAATAAAGTAGAATTTCAGTCAGTGGGATCTGAATGTTTGAGCAGATCTCAACTCATCTGTTTGAGTTCAGTGACATTAATCATTTTTATTTATTGCAAAATGCGTCAAGCACAACTATATATCTAAATGCTCATGCAGTGAAGTATATAAGAAGTTTTATTGAAAGTTTTCTGTATTGAATGTTCTTGCATAGTTATGAATCTTATCATTTTCCAATCATCCCAAATTTTCTTCATTAAATATGAGGGCGTTCCATTATTCAATTAACACTCAGACATCTTTCCATTCTGTGTTTCTAAAAGATATATCAACTTTCTAACTCATCACTTAATTTACTGTAGCTGACAGACCGTGACCAAAAAGCCCTGCTTGAAAATATGATTTCAGACCACAGAGTCCAGCCGAAAAGCCACAATCCATCAGCAGCAGTGTCCAAGTGTTTGAGAGAGACTACATCCTACAAATGTTGTTTAATGATAGCGGGTGTGTTTTCTATTACCATCCTGAGGTTGTATTGTGGACCATTTATTAATGCCATAAATTCTCTGGAAAAAACATGAACAAATGTCAACACTTTTCATTAAGGTTACATTTGTTAACGTCAGTTACTGTAACATTAATCACCATGAACAATACCTTATTTATTAATGAATCAATGAGCAATTGTCTGGTATTATTTAAGATTAAATGCAGTGAAAATATGTTGCTCATAGTAAATTCATGTTAGCTAATGCATTAAATATAATGCTAATAAATGAGATCTTATTATAACGTGTTACCGACAAACCCAACATCTCACAGCAGCTGTATTGATTAACATGCTAATGTAGCTGAGCCACAACATCAATGTGAAAACACATGTGATATGGCCAAACTTCAAAAGAGGCCGATTCTTTGTTGTTGTTTTGAAGCTAAATCACATCATTTGGAAATAATCACATAAGGGCTGTGTATATTTGATATGGTATTTGCTATATTGGCAATAATCATGCTTGAGCAATATGCAATGATTATGATTAAGCAACATTGTAAATTTGCCATGGTTTTAACACCTGTTTGGTAATTCTTTCTATGAAGCCTGCATTTATAATATACTTTAAGGACTTAATGCATTATGATGTAGGCATAATGCCAGGGACGTGGGAAGAAGGGGTGCTGAGTTTTATAAATGCAACAGGAATTTTGCTTCATTTCTATTTATTCATTCAGAGAGAAGCATCGCTTCTTGGTAAACACTATATTTTAGACCGTCAGTGGCACAGGCGGTGGTGACAAGGTTCATTGATCTGGCTTTTCACGGGATATTGCTGGTTTAAATCCATCTTTTGCAGACATTGCTCTTCTCCCTTTGCCTATATCACATAAAAAATGCATTCTTTTTTTTTAAAAAAAACGAAGAAACTTTTCCAAAAGTGGAAATGCCTGATTTATTAAGAATGAAAATATTTATTGGGTAGGTTTAGGGGTCGGTGTAAGGAAGGAGGGCTTATATTCTCCCAATAATGCAGAATCCATTTAATAATTTGAATGAATATAATCATTTACACTGTTAATGTACAGAAATACTGAGGTGCAAAAAGTATCTGCCAATATAAATTATAGATAGCTGTGGATGCTGCATCCATGCCCTTATCACAATGATTATTATTAATTTAGAGAGGATATGAAAGATTTATAGTGGTCCGGTCCTTGGCGAAGTCATAGCTGGTTACGGCCATACCTGTACACAATGCACCACAACCTAAAACATCTTCCCACATCCCTGCATAATGCCTAATAAAAATATAGATACATAATATATAATTGTAACAATAAGTTCAATACATTATAATATTTACCTATTTGTGGTTATTAAAAGTCACACATGCTGGACTCCACATTCTGTAGTTATCATAATAATATTTATTATATAAGTCTTATATATAAATCATTGTACAGTATATCTTACAGAATATTTGAATACAGTTTGTAATGCAGATATTAAAAATAAAACACCTATACTGTGTATTGTATAATAACAGTACAAACATTGCTGATGCTGTTTACTTGTTTGTAACATGAGTTGAAATGTTTTAGTAAAATATGAGGAGTTCAGAAGTGTGTCTGACATGCTTTCAAGTTAATGAGCATTTTTATTTTTTATTCTTACAGTATGTTTAGATTAAGTAATTTTACTTTAATAGCAATGAAAAAAAATTCTGAATGACCTGAGGCTGGGATTACATGTACAGTAAGTGCGAATTTGGTGGTAAGGTATAATACGTGCCGAGAGCATTTGTTTAATATGATCTTATTTTTGACGGCGGTGGCGTTTAGCGGCTGTTGCGTCTGAGCTCCTCATATGTTGGGAAATATGAATGTTTGTGATTATGTAATGAAAATGTCCAGCCAGCCATTTGTTATAACAGAATAGATTTTGACAGCTTGCTTTGATCAGGTCTTGAATCACCCTGAAGGGATTTATTTGCTATAACAACTGGCTACATGCGGCTACATCATCCCACTTATTAACAGCCACATGAGTAAATATATCAATCCAAAATATTGATTTTGATATTGATATGTTGCTCATTTGTAAGCAATGCAAACATTCGGTGTTATTCTGAGTTATTTTTAACCCATCGTTGGGTCAGTATGTCACGAACCTACTGCCTTGGGTTGTAATTGGGTTGTTTTATCCCAAAATGCTGGGTTGTTTTAACCCATTGTTGGATCAAATGTAAAAATTGTCTGGGTTAATTTAACCCAACGACTGGGTTTGTCCCTTTTTGACCCAGTGCTGGCTTGAAATAACCAATTTTTTTAAAATAACTAACACTGTGGTTATTTTTTATAGTAATAGCTTTAATACAATATATGAAGTTCAAACAAGACAAACATGCATTTGATTGAATAATTTGCAAATAAAAACTAATTTATGTTATTAATTATGCATATTCATATTCAGTTCATTGTAAGTATTAATCTGCAACTGTCGAGATGAGTCATATTACCCAGATAAGCCTGTCTTATCAGTTTCAGGTGGTTGTTATCTGGGAATAACAAACCTTTAAATGTCACCACTTGCCAATCAGAATCAAGCATTCCAGAGCGCCATGTAATAAATATTGTTTGTTATATTAATCCAAGTAAAAATAATTAGATATATTGTTATTTCCTGAGTTAATTTTGTGAAAAGCAATTTACATTTTTTTGGTGACTGTAAATACATTTAAAAAAAAAATGGTTTAACTAATAGGGGATGCATGATGCATGCTTATTAAATGAATACATGCTGTGTTCATATACATATTATGAATACATAAAAATGACATTATTGTTTTAATGTAATATTTACCCATCTCCAAACCACATCCTAGTGATCACTGATTTATGTCCATCAGATTTAAAACATCATTGAGGATATCTTATACAACAATTGTACATTGTACATCAATGGCCTTGCACTTTAAATACCACACAGATCACAAATCATGAAAATTGATAGAGAAATATAAAAGTCACTGCTGAAAAACACATGCTAAAAGTTTTGTTTACACTTCAATTACAGAAGCAGAGATGTGTCCACCTGCTAACTGCCCTGTTATCTTTATCTTTCAGAAATGGATTCACTCCGCATACTTCTCTACGCTCTCATCTTCTTTCTCAGTGTGTTTGGAAATCTGCTCATCATCGTGGTTTTGGTGGTGAATAAGCGAATGCGGACGGTCACCAATTCCTTCCTGCTCTCCCTGGCCATCAGCGACCTTATGATGGCTGTTTTCTGCATGCCCTTCACTCTGATTCCCAACCTTCTGGAAGATTTCATCTTCGGAGCTGCTATGTGCAAGATCGTGGCGTATCTGATGGGTAAGATATTCGGACTGATTAGTATCAGCAGCACGTCTAGGGTCAACATTGATTTATGTCTTTTATGACTGTATCAACAACTCATTTACTAATAGCGGATGCTGTATGTAAGCAAGTCACGTGGCGTTGAATGCATTTTCTTATAGATTTTACTGTATGCCAAGTCTCAGTATCAGTTGACACACCAACAGTTTGTTCACTAAGCATCCCATGCATTTTGCACACAAAGAGCGAAGGCACTTTTTTAAGTAAAAGCCTAAAATCCAATCAAATTGATTTGCTGCAAGGCAAAAACCAGGAGTTATTTTCTGCACAAACATCCTGTGCCATTCTCTGTTTTCTCCGCAGTGCTGTTTTATTGTGAAATCACTCAAAGTGTTGCCCCCAAACTTAACATTAAAACAAAACAAACTGTGGTTGAATCTTCCTGTAAAGGTGGGCAGAATAATCAGATTCTGTGCTTCAAATAAAACGCCTGAACTGGTTGCATGTCTTTATATTACTAAGCTATCATTGTGTTTTGCATATAATTACAAAATTGACATCGGGACCAAAAAATTGTCCACTTATGTAAATACACCAAGATGATCTGTACTTTATCATAGATCAATGCTTTTTAAATGAAAGCCAAGACGCAATAGCTCATGCAATACCAAGGCCAATTCTGACGCACAAGGGCTGCTGGCAAATGCAAAGGAGAAAAAAAACGCCATGTTTTCGTACCGTGACTGATGTTATTCTGGCAAGCAGTAGACCATAGACAAGTAACATGCATTTGCGGTTTCGCACAAAGTCACAAAGGAAACTATAAAGAATAAAGTTACAATTTTTTTTTACTTGCATATGCAAGTAATCAGATAGCATTTCTAAAGGATGTTATATCCCTTGCATCATGTTCACTGTCTGGTGAAAATCTCAAGGATGACAGAGTTCAGAGATCTTTAGAGAGCAGATCTTATTTGCCTGAGTGTGCGCAAGACGCCCGGGGCTTATGCGGTGTCAGAGCGGCATTACGTCCAACACGCCGCGCCAAACCGCAGCCGCCATCCCACTGTTTACATTTGAGGTGGAGAGAAAGGAAAGGATTTGTAAAGCAAAGAACAATTTCACTTGTATGAGCTGCGGTGAGGAGGCTAAGATCAGATCAGCTGCAGGGCCATTAGGACAGTAATTCTTCAAACAACCAGGGCTTGGTGCAATCTCGCTTCGCAGGGCCCTCTGATCGAATGCCATTTCAAAACGTTGACAGCATTGTGTTTTTACAAGAATGTATTTCCTAAGGATTCGTCACTTTCTGTTTTGCTATGCGTCAACACCTCGGAAAACACCACAGATGTGTAAAAAATACATATTGATAAAAGCAACAGAATCAGAAAACCTGGTGGGAAAACCAGATGTAGTAGTAAAGATTTTAAAGGGTGAAACTCAGATATTGTGGCGATTCTGGTGCCGTAGGCCAACTCATTTTTTTTTCACGTTGTATGTCTACCTGAATAATGGATTATCATGACTGGAGCTGAGTAGCACAGCCATAGGCCACCTTCTCCAAACTGAAACATTTTATGTGTGTGTGTGTGTGTGTGTGTGTGTGTGTGTGTGTGTGTGTGTGAGAGAGAGAGAGAGAGAGAGAGAGAGAGAGAGAGAGAGAGAGAGAGAGAGAGAGAGAGAAAATGTACAAACAGTAATGAATTTTTACGTTTAGAATGTATAAATATAATAATAATAATAATAATAATAATAATACAAAGGTTATAGTTTACTGTATAACATTACAAATCAGATATGCATCTCAATGGACTAGTGTCTCTTTTGTTTCCGGTAAGAGTGTTCAGCATGTCATGCAGAGATGTATTCATCCTGGCAGTTAATTTCTACCTTTAAGGGAGCTCACTTGATTAAAACGATAAATCACGTTTGTGGCTTTAACGCTGCAAATCTCAAATTAGCTAAAATTACCATCTTAATATATTTTTCTTTAACAAATGTGCTCCTCACCTCTGTCCTTCTCAATAATTTACGAAAATCATGTTCAGCCACAATTCAGTTAGTCATAAAATGTCTGCAAATGATTTTGCTTTTGTTCAATTTTCTATGTAGATTTGATTTGAAATAAATCAGCTGTTTTTTACACTAGCCAGTCTTTAAAAATTACAGGCAGATTTACTGACAAAATGTGTGGCATTTAATCACAAACATTATAACTACTTTTACATAAAGCTTTTTGTGCATTTACCTTTGAACAAAGTAATATACCTGTCAATGAAACAATGACACAGCTCTTATTGAAATATTTAATAAAAACGCATGACGTGCGTGGTCTCACTTACATGGAACATAACTGTGTTTGAAGTTTATACAGCATTTTATCCTTTATTAGTCTCTTTAACCTTCTGTGATGTGCTGTTGGTGGTTAAATGCAGAGGCGGACAGAGTACAGAGCTTCATTACTTGAGTAAAGTACAGATACCCCATGCTAAATTTTACTCAAGTACAAGTAAAAGTACCACAGTCAGATGTCTACTTAAGTAAAAGTACAGAGGTACTTGTTTTTAAAAGTACTTGAGTATCAAGAGTACATTTTCTAAATATTGAACAACTATTGTCACAGTGCATGTTGAACCACGTGAGATGATTGACAGCTACAGCAAATGATAGAGCTCTGAGGTCAAATCTGACGCAAATCAGGAAGAGGACATCTCGCTCTGTTTGCTGTTTGAGCTCTTCAGATCGCATAATTCAGAAATTAATGTCACTGCAAACCAGTTAAATCATAAACTGTGGTCAAATATCAAAGTTGGAGTCTTAAACCGGTCTTGTGATGCTGAGTTTGTCCAGATCAAGTAAGAGTGTGATGTTTTGACGAGTAATTAATTTTAAACAACAATAATCTGGGATCACCAGTGATCCCTGCCGCTCAAGGGGTTGATTTTTTTTGTAGGCGGTGATGAAGTTTTGTTTTGGTAAACACGGCAAACACTTGAAGTGAAAACTATCATTAACTTGTTCAGAAAATTGAAATAGTCTGGCGAGGTGGGGCCACAGGTTGGCATATTCCTGGGATGGACCTGCTGTGTCTTCATTTATTGTTTCGTCCATGTTTTCGTCTCTTATCTAAATCTGACCATGGTGATTTTGGCATAAAGCTGAAGGTTATTGCTGATAGGCTGTCCCAATCAGTGGGGCCTGCACAATCCATTCACGTTTGAGAGAGGGAAACAACAAATTGAGGGTTTCTGAGAGTAACGTTCTTACACCTATGAATAGAAATGTAGTGGAGTAAAGATTACAATATTTGCCTCTCAAATGTACCTGAGTAGAGTACTCCCCAAAAATGATACTTGAGTAAAGTACAGATCCCTTAAAATTAAACTTAAGTACTGTACTCAAGTAAATGTACTCTGTTACTGTCTGGCTCTGGTTAAATGTCAGTAACAGACCACTGTGGAGAAATCCATTTGGACTATTTTGGTAAAAACGTGTTTTCTATACCCAGAAAGTGACAAGATGAAACCACTATTTTCACTCAATTATCATTTTTTTCCGCAAAATGCAACAAATCCATTACAAGTTTTTTCCCCCCAAAATGCTATAAATCTATTGAATCAATATATAAATGTGCATTCATCTTTGCCAAGTTATGTTCATTTAGTTGACTAGTGGTATACACTGATTAAAAAAATAAACATTAATGGCATTAATCAAAACACTTACTTTGTCATATCAAGAACACTGTCAATGCTGCTTTTATCCTTGGGATATTGCGGCTGAACTTTTTTGCAAGCGATCAGCTGTAAAATGTTTTGGTGCTGCTCGATTTTCATTGGCTTTGCATAAAATAATGTAAAGTTTTTCATAAGATCCCTTGGGGTCAATGTGTTAGCATGACAGAAGCTTAATGCTGTCGTGTGAGAACAAGCAACAGCCGGCATTTTTTCTTCGCTCGAGTGCCTCTCACGTAAATTATTCGATTTTGATGGCTTACGTTTTTCTCCCACCACAGAAAACCACCAGAGGTTTATCAATGCCATCAAAAGTATTATTATTTTTTTGTTTGTTTGTTGATCACGAAGTACAAAGTAGAACTAGGATTCCCTGTCAAAGCACCGCCATTATTGTTTGAAATGCGTGGAATGGTGCGCTGTGATTTGTTGAGCGGATTTATTGCTTTCTGCAGAGAAGGAGGACTGGCGTTTATCGCGTTTTGTAAAAAAGGGAGAAAAGATGACAGAATAACACAGCAGATATCAGATTTTGCGTAAAATTAAGAATTTACTTTTTAATACTGACCAGATGCCATACTGATTTTGGCTGGAACTTGAAATAAGGCACGTTTTGGACCTCTTCATTTAATGTTTATTTACTTACTTATGAGGTAAATAGCTGTGTAAGCGGGATAATGTACAGACAGCCGGTTGATACAGACTCCGCTTTGCCTCGGTTTCTCTAATTTATATATTCATCATACTAATGTTACTTGTTTCCTCTTCTTGTGATCGCAGAACAAACAAACTACTCAGATTAAAATGATGAACTCATACAAAATACTTCATTAAACAAAGTCCGTTGGTGCTTCAAAACCTGCATATGCATTTTTTAATTAAGCAAGCACAATGACTATTACATATCAGTAGATATATTTTATAATGAGCTCGTATTTGCTTGCATTTCACCGTGTGGTTTCACTGGAACAGAAATGCAAAGCGTGGAGGAGCGTGTAAGACATGGTGCTGCTGTAGGCGAACTAGGGTTCACCACTGACTAAATGGGAACCATAAGGCTTATTCTAATGAACTCTAAAGCTTTCTCAGCAAGTACATTCACTAAATGGAAACAGAATGTGCATATGGGGTGAAACAAATAACGGACTGCATTGCGGAGGAAACAGTATCCATTGACAAATAAATGTTTAAATCATTTTCAGTCCCAAGATGCCAAAGCACCATTCCAGATGCAGAGGCAGTTTAATCCTTGCATTAAGATAAAATGCTTAAGCTCTTTACTCCGGTTTGTGCAATAATGTACAGTATTAAATCAAAGCCGTGCCCATTTATTTATAAAAGCTATGATTCTCTCCTCACAGGAATCTCAGTGTGCATATCGACCTTCAGTCTGGTGGCTATAGCAATAGAGAGGTACAGTGCGATCTGCAACCCACTAAAGTCCAGGGCGTGGCAGACCAGATCCCATGCCTACAAAGTCATCGCTACAACATGGGCTCTGTCCTTCTTTATAATGATACCCTACCCCATCTTCAGCACCCTGGTTGAGTTCACCAAACCCAACAACATCACCGCTCACATGTGCAGACATGACTGGCCAAAGAAAGAAGTGGAGCAAGCATGGTAAGTGTTGCAGATCTCCATCAGGGTTTGTGAAGAACCCAAAATAATGTGTAATAACTCATTAATAAACTAACACGATCAAATGTAACACATTTTGATGATGCCTAAACATAATATTCATGCCAGACTTTGCATAGGATCTGTTGCTATAGATACTACAGTACACGTACTTGGTACATTTCTAGAATCATCCTTAACATTTACGACTCAGATGGTGCATCTCTACAAATAGGTCAATGAGCAAATATTTGCCAATGAACATATCAGTGCCATCAGAATGACAAGTCCTTGTAGTAGTTTTAAGAGTTTTAAATGTAATCTGAGAAATGCACTAAAGCAATTTGGAAATCTAACATTTTCACTAATCTCTTAGACTTATGTTAGTGTATTTTCGTTTTAAAACGCATAACTACTGTTATGCATGGCATCCACACAACACCAGAGTTTTCAACCCTCGTAAATAGAGACTTTTGTAAATGCTGTTGACCCTTGTTTCGTATAACACTCCAGGGTTGATCTGCAGTAAAGACAGACCTTTCTGGAGATTTCTGTAAACGAAAATGTGGGTACCCACATTTGCTCCCTGATTTGGATCTGTCCCTGATTCATCAAGGCCCTAACATATGACCATTACGGTACTGCATGATGACAATGACCAGCCATGTAAACAATAACATGAAGCCGAGTAAAACTTTGTAGTCGAGTCTACAAGTTTTATTGCACTGCGCCCTTAACATTGAGTGACCTACAGTACAAGTCTACAAGACAGTGACCAGTAAACCAGGAAATAACAAAAAGAAGCAAAGTTGTCCATTAAAGAAGGACATTCAGTTCAGGTTCGATTTTGTGTTAGCAAACTCATTTACGTCCCTAAAGAAAAACATAAGATTTAATGGTATATTCTTTCTTTATGGCTTATTCAGTCTTGAAAGTGTCGAAAAATAAGCAAAACATTTAACTTGACAAGCGGAAATTTTGGGAGATATAGAAAAGTCATCAGCAGATGAGCAGTATGTTTGTCCTTATAATTGTCACTATGATAAGCATGCGGGTGTAAATACACATAAGAACGACAGACGGCTTACAGTATGATTGGAAATAAAAACGATCTAGGAGCATCAACTGTAGAAACATCCGTCACATTTTTAGTCAGATATTTAATTAACAATGAAATCATTTTGGCGTAAAAGCAATTTAAGAGAGAAAATTATAATTATTAGATAATGCAGAACAAACCCAGTCATAGCATTTTCTTTCCTTTGCTAATTGACTGTACTCATTAGTGTTAAAAATGTTTATTTGCAAAAAATAAATGGTTTTATTTATTACTGTGTTCATGTTCATTATAAGAGGACTTATTCAAGTAGGTAAATTCAGTTCTTTTCTTATGAGCAGTCTGTGGCCTAGTTGTCTTTTTGTTTGAATGGTTAAAGGGGACATTTCACAAGATTTTTTGAAGATGTCAAATTAATCTTTTGTGTCCCCAGAGTACATATGTGAAGTTTTAGCTCGAAATACCACATAGATAATTTATTATAACATGTTAAAATTGCCACTTTGTAGGTGTGAGCAAAAATTTGCTGTTTTTGGGTGTGTCAAATGAGCTGATCTCTGCACTAAATGGCAGTGCTGTGGGATAGTGCAGATTAAGGGGTGGTATTATTGAGATTAAAAAATCTCAAACACACACACAGATGTTTTTCTGTCGGTTAACTCTGTATTTATTTTCATGTTCACAACACAAACTTGTCAGCATCTGCCTTTAAACATGCAAACAGTAAACAAAAAAGAAGGTGTGTGTCTGTTTGTTATCATGTTTTTATATGAATAGGTTATTTTCATTTCCATTAAAGTGCAATTACTGAACATAAACAGGAGGTTGATAAAAATGATCATTTTAGAATTTCATATGGAACTTCTGTTTGTGCAAATCAACCAGGGGCGGATCTACCGGGGTGGCACGGGGTGGCAGTTGCCACCCTAAATAAAAGCATTGCCACCCCATATGCCACCCCAGCGCGGGTATCCTAATATATATAATTTATACCCGAGTAGGCTCTTTTAACCAGAAAGGCAATGTAGTTTTTCTCTGCGTGTGTTTGGGGGTGGGAGACACATATCTGACGATGATTGGTGTGTGTGTCTTAGACGGGGTGGGACAACCATAGATATGTATATAAAGGCTAGATGGCTCAAGGCGGAGTCAGCTGTGTCGTCACTTGGCGGCCATCTTAGGTCAGTGCTGCCATAGTGCTGCTCCCTGCTGCTGTGGACGGAAGGTGAGTGACATACGCCAACTAAAATGCTCGTAACTTGCTGAATTCTTGACGGATTTACAAACGGTTTGGTTTTTTACAAACGTTATTAACGTGGCTATAATTGTGGATGCTTTAACATGTTTCATTAATTTTTTTTTATTTTTAGTATACGTATTCAGTGTCATAGGTACATCTTTGACGTTTATAACAAACCAATCCGTTTGAAAATCGGTAAAAAATTAAGCAAGTTATGGTCATTTAAAAGTACCTGCATCATTAAAACTCAATGCTACGAGTGAGCGAGCGCCCTGTCCTAAGATGGCCGCCAAAATGCGGACGTTCAACTCAATTGGCCATCAGCGCGGACGAGCCATCTAGCCTTTATATACATATCTATGGGGACAACCACATAGCTGATGGTGATTGGCTTAATTTCCATCGTTAGCCAACCAGAGGCAGCAGAGTTCATACACAAGCATGCAGTCAGTCCGAGCAGAAAGTCTTTTACAGTGTAAAAAAAAGTCCGCGCAGATTTGCCAACTTGGTGACTTTGTCGCTAGATTAAGAAACTTTTTAGACCCCTTTAGCGACTTTATTAAAAATAGCGACTAGGACAAATCTAGCGATCTTTTCTGGCGTGGTTGGAGACGTTTGGAAACTGCGGTGAAAGGATGCATCGCCCCATCCAAGGCACTCACATGCAGCCCGGTTCTCGCGCTGCAGTCCATCCCTTTCGAGTCGCACAAACCCGCAACAACAGAGCGATGACAAGTACAACGATCTCAAAACAAAGGTAGCGGACGCAAGCACAAAGTATAAAAAGCACAAACGTTAATTTTCCATCGTTGAGGTTAAAGGCAAGAATGTTTATGCACGTGCAACTTATGCCCATGAAGAAAGAGTCTCTTCACGTCTGTAGCGAGGAATTCTGATCTAATAAAGCACCTCACATCATCACATGCTGACAAAACAAATTCTCTTTAGTGTCTTAAAGTGATTAAGTTGAGCATCACATCAGCAAATCAGAGTACTGAATACGGTCATATTTATAGATAAATGTTGCATCAGGATAAAAATACAAAAATTAAACTGTGATTGTTTAATATTGCTTGAGGTAGTTGCTTGGTAGTTAAAACAACTGAACTGCAGGTTTGTGTAAGCAGTAAATATCTTATAAACAGTTCTTTCTAGAGTTAGCCCGTCATGTCTTGTAAGCTACTGCAGCAATCAAAATATTCCATACGTGCATATGAAATCGCTCGTTATGATATAGTCTAATGTTTTTGTTTGTCTTCGTTAAAGAGAAAAAAATATTCAGTGTTGTGTATGTTTAGAAAGCTTGAAAGACAACTTAATGCGGCATTTTCCAGGATATTATGAAAAGAAAGGCTGATATCCATTCTTTTTACAAAAAAAAAATATAGAAAAAACAAATATGGGAGTGGAAGGTACAAATAAAACAGAAAAATATGCTGTGGAAGGGAAAGGAATAGATGAAGTAATGAAGGAAAGAAACATATGGATGGCAAAGAGCTAAAAAGAAGTGAAAAGACAGAAATCCATCATGAAGTGAGTGAAAGGATTAAAGAAGAGGGTTATGAGAGAAAGAGATGTGTGCCTTTCAAATATGTTTTACATGAATATAAACTAGGCAATCCTATTTTATTTATATAACTGTCTTTATACCATTATGTTCAACCAGTCAGTGTTTTTAGATATTGATAAGCTGTATGTATTAACTTAGTATTAAGACAAAGGGTGCTACAGAGATGCTAAAGGTAGCTGCTTGGGTACTTACTTATAGGAACATTTGTTGTTGCATTTATTAATGTTATAAAAATTTGAGGTCCAGTGTTCACCGAAAATAGTATATACAGTATATAATTTCTTGAATCCACGACAACCATGCAAGGACGCTTACTTCATTGCCACCCCTTGTAGTTCTCATGCCACCCCCTTGCCACCCCATAAATAATTTTCTAGATCCGCCCCTGAAATCAACTATACATTTAGTATAATATATAATACATGTTTCTTTAAAATCAAACTTTATTCTTTTATTTTTATTCATTCTTTCTTACGGAAGGATTTAAATAAAAACAATCCCGTTTTTATTTGAATGTATTTTCTACACATTAGTGAGGTGTCCGGATTTGTGTATAAATGCAAGACGTCCTTACATTATGCTGTTCAGTTTGTTTAGTTGTGGGGAAATGATATGGAAATGTGCAGATGTGAACGTGCTGTTTGTATGGTTTAACTTACACTAGGTTTTGTCATCGCTTGCACAAGAGTGCATATGGCAAAAAAACTCGGACAGTGTGTCACATAATAGTGTTTAAATAGACATTACTGACACTCACCACTTCAGGTTGGATCTTGAATTCCTGTACGCTGAGATGTCAGCTCGTTTAGTGAACAAAGCATGCATCGCATTATGAAAGTATTCTTTGTGAACTCTTGGAGTGAAAACATAGACCGAACTTGAAGCCACACATGATCTGCCTCCGATATCTCGCACAACGCACATGTGCCCTCATCTGATTCTCCTATTATCTACGCGCGGTCGCGCGCTAAAGGGTGACGCAGCCTGTCTTGCAAAACTTTCGAACACGCCCTATAAAGTTTAAAAAAAGATATATATTCATTAATTATTACCATTTGAAAGTAGCGCAGTAACGCCGCCAAATGTAGCGAAGTAAAAGTACATTTTTTTTCACTAGAAATGTACATTGAAAAAAACAACTTGTAAAATTTACTTAAAAAAATCCTCGTTACAATTTGCACGAACTTTTTTTAAGTAAAATGTACTGCTTTTTTATAAGTAAAACTTAACTACTAAAATCATGATAAAACATATGTTAAATAATTAATTAAATGTTACTTAATTATTTTATTTAGAAGTTAGATTTATTTTAATCATTTTGGTAAAGTCTATTAGGTTTTTTTGAAAATTGAAGCATTTATGTCCTAATAATATTAAATAAATCGTATTTTCTGTTTGTTCTTTTCTTTACATATTTCTATGGACCTTGTTATTTTTAGTGTTATAAATGGCATTATAACACAAAATTCATGACTGACAACAAGTCAGTCACTGAATAAACTTGATTCTGAACAGAAACGCACACAAACTGTGTTTCTGACATGCATTATCAGCACTGTGGAGAGAATTACAATACAATGTTCTGAACAGGGTTCATGTAAAGAAACACTGATCACCTGAACTGCACTGTAAAAAAATTCCGTAGAAATTACAATGTTATTGCAGCTGGGTTGCCGGTAATTTACCGTAGATTTACATTTATGTAATTTACTGGCAAGAATTTGTTCAAAGTTCAATCAATTTTAAATATTAACAAGTATTTATCTTTACAGAATAAAACTATGCAATAACAGCCTCATGCAAACCATTCTGGGAACCAGAAGTCATCATCAACCTTTTTCTGTTTTTTGCTTCAGATTTTGTTTCCCAGAATGTTTTGCTTGATGCTGTTTTTTTAGTTTTACTCTATAAAGACAAAGACTTGTAAATGTTTAATGTTCATTTAACTTTCAACAAAATGTTGCCAGTTAAAAACATACATTTAAATCTACGGTAAATTACCGGCAACCCAGCTGCAATTTCTATGGAATTTTTTTACAGTGTGTGACTTCACAAAATTATTATTTACAACAAAACAACATCAATAATATAAGAGCTTAAACCTTTATGACATTTTGCTAACAAATATTTAAGTAGTTCTTATCAGTTCTTATTCTGTGATAAAGCTTAAAAAATTTAAATATTCAGGCGCAAAGATTTGTGGGTATTCCTTACAACATGTGTTGTAAATTTTACTTAGATTTTTTAGTTTAATGGATTTAATATTTTTAAGTAAAATGAACTAAGATTTTTTACTTGAATCTGCTAAAGTTTTTGATTAAAATTTACTTAATTTTTTTAGGACTATGTGCAGTGACTATAAAACAGTTAAATAATACAAGAAAATATCTAATAAGACTTACTATTCCCACACAGTTCATTTTTTACATTAATTAATTGTGTATTTATCATCATTTTACTTAGGAAAATCTAGTTCTCAATAAATGTTAATATGATTTTGTAGAAATTATGAGAGTTAATCTAATAAATATTACTACACCAAAAAGTTCGTTTTTTCAGTGTACTTGAGGAAAAGTAAAAAGTACCCATCCTTAAATTTACTCTAAAAGTACTAGTTACCCAAAAAAATTACTCAAGTAAATGTAACGAAGTAAATGTTATTCGTTACTACCCAACTCTGACCAATACTTATCACTTAAACATGGAAAAAGTCAGATTTTCATGATTTGTCCTCTTTTCATGGAATTTAAGTAGGATAGCTGAAGTCTTATAAGGGGACATTTTTGCTGATCTGACCTTAATTTTTAAGAGTGCTTATTCTCTCTACTGATAATCTTTAGAGATGAACACAACTTTTATGAATATTGAAAACTAAACAAATTTTCTAGAAATAAAAAGCTAACCTTAGGCTGCAAGCAAACTACACCAGGTGTCTCTCGACATCAACATCATCACCACAGCTTCCGACAACTCTTTCAAACTTTATTAAACACATCACAAACATGTTCCACATAAAGAAATCAAATGTTGCGTTGTTTTTGAGTTCTTCATGTTTGATGACTTTTAAAGTCTCCGACAAGTCTTTAGTCCCATGTAGCAACTTGTAGCAACTGCCCCTTTAAAGACACTTTAAAGCTTTAAAAAGTCACGAGTAGGGTATTACTGGGGTGTTTTATGTTATAGAATAAAACACGTATAAACATTGGATGTATGTTAACCCAAAATCTTGAGTTTAAGCAAAACCCCATAAAAAAAAAACATGGCTTAGGGACGATGAAACCGGAAGTGCTAAAATGCTAACTTGTTTCAAGGCTTTGCCAACAATACATCATCCCTGCTGCACTCATGTTAGTCCCTTCCAACACGTCAACTGACAATCACTTAATTCACATGCCAACCTGATCTCACAAAATCTGTGAAATAGTCACGCATTATTTTGCATTGTCACGTATTTCCACCATATTACGTGCTCCTGACACGACTTTCTTTTCCGTGACAGTTTCACATATTGGTTACTCAACTGTTTTTCCTATTTTCTTACAATTGTCGCTTCGAATTGGGATTAGAGCTCTTTCTCTATTTTTTTTATAAACCAACACATTAAGTGACATCGTAACACAAACATGACAATGTCATGCAAAACTGAGCAAAATAATGCGTGACTTTAAGTGACATCATAACGCAAACAGCAAATCTAACCCCAAACCGAAGCGACAATTGTTTAAAAATAGGAAAACAGTTGAGTAACCAATACGTGAAACTGTCACGGAAAAGAAAGTTGTGTCAGGGGCACGTAATATGGTGGAAATACTGAAATACACGCAAAACTGAGCAAAATAATGCGTGACTCACAGAAATTTGTGAGATCATGTTGCACATGCAGTCACCTGTACCTGGCTGTTAACGCTACTCACGTAACCCCGGTTCCTTGAAATAACGGGAATGAAGCATTGCGTCAGTTAGCTGCATACACAACGTACTGAAGTGCCTTACCGGAGAGACACTGCGTGTGGCCCTATACCCGGCATATTCACAGCTTTAAAGCAAATGTGTAAGCACCATATAAAATGTTGACGCGCACACGGTGGGGTTTTAAACGCACCGGGGGCACATAACATAGCACAACACGGCGAGGTACCGAGTGCGCCGCGGGTGTGCGAGATAAGTAAATTCAGAGTTACGTTGGTGAGCTCGCTGAGCGCACCGTGGTGTACACATAAAACGCATGAGCGTGCATGATTGAGCCGAGAGAACCTGCGCTCGTAGGGCAGGGACGTCTAAGCTGTACAATCTGACAACGTAGACGGCGAAGACCAGCCGGCCGCGTAGCAGATATCAAATATAGATACCCCTGTAGACCAAGTCCATGAAGAAGCCAAACTCGCACAGAGTGGGCTCTATATAGGACATAGCTCATAGAGGGGCTTGAGCCAGTGCGATGGTTTCAACGATCCATCTAAATAACCACTGTTAGCAACAGACATACGTGTAGTGAGTGATCTGTGAAGCTCACGAATATACTCCATACATGGAGTAGACTAACCACGAGTGAGCATAATTGTCACGGGAGGTGATAACGTCAACGATTCATAAATAACCTGTATTGACAGGTGCTCTAGTGAGTGATCTGTGACGCAGATGAACAGCTGATCGTCTGATGTACGTCAGACGTATCTGTCATACAAGGACCTTGGACAGTTCCAGAACGCTGTGCCTCGGGCACCGTCCGCATCTGAGAAATGACAGGCTTATGAATAAAGTGAATGGCCAGCCGTAAAAGCATGGTTCGCTGTTACCGTCGCCGTCCGCATCTGAGAGATGACAGGCTTGTGAATTAAATGAATGGTCGGTTGTAAAAGCGTGGTTCGCTGTTATCACGGCCACATAGATACAGGTAGGGGAGAGAGCCGCTGTGCACGAGCCTCTGTAGTGAGGAGAAAAGTGTTCCACCCACGATTCGCAGGGGGTTTAGACTTTCAATGTCACTAGACAGAATGGATCAGACTTTGCATAAGGACGCCTCGCAAAAGGGGTCCTAGCAGCTCGTGTCAACGTGTCATAAGGCACGTAGTGTAGGTCGTGTCCCACGGATGCCATCTCCACACGCCAATCTTAATGGGTTAATATTTAAGCATAGTTTAAGCTTAATAGTTTAAGCATGAGATGCGTATCACTCTGATTGAACATAGCTTATAAAGCGATGCAATGAGTTTATACAGGAGATGACTCGTCAGCTTGTACAGGGGGCGAGATCTCAGTCTGGTTCGGTAAATAATGAAACCACCGTAGTTTGCCCGACCGCATTATCACAATAACGGAGAGTGCTGCAGTGCTAAATCATTACCTTAATGTACCGTATTCACAGTACAAGGTGATTGATATGAGACAAACGGGCGTTCCACGCGCCGAAGGCTGATTGCCGTCGTAAAGCGTGTTCAACCCACAGCAGATGCTGGGCTAGCTCATAATGATAGAACTTCATGCAGCCGTGTGTAACTTAAGCATAAGCTTCCCGGGTCGTCAGCTCGGGGCGGGAGCTTTGAAACTTTTTGTGGCAGGTAGCAAGCTCACTTGAGGTTGATATTACCCTTAATATCTCCGAGTATTGGAGCGGAGGTGTGAGCGTCTTAGGATCCGCTAATATAAATCAGCTATATGGCCGAAAAACGTCATAAGCCGCTTGGCTGTAAGCCTTTGAGTGGCCCTCCGGAGAGGGCGCGATTCAAACGCTTGGAGCCATGCAAAAGTCTGAGGCTGTCGTCTCTCTAGGAAGAGAGAATAACAGCCGTTAAGACCGTGCTCATTTGCGCCGTCAGCATCGTAGCGGAGAAACTGAGGTGGGCTGTGAGCGAATTTGGCAGAAAGGTGTTAGAGACACCGTACAGTCATGGGGTGTCAATACACAGTATATGGCCAAACCGGGTTTTTTTCGGCAAGCGTCGATAGAATTATGGACAGCGGGCCGTGTGCGTGTATTACTGATTGCTTGTCAGTAAGGCGATAAAGTGTTTAGAGACACCGTACAACCGTGGGTGTCAATACACAGTATAGTAAGCACGGAAATTACTCTTTTTAGAGGAATTCAATACCGTTCGCCACTATAGTGAGGTCGCATAACCGACAGTATTACACAGTATGTTTGGATAAACAGCACACAGAAAACATTTCAGGGCAGTTCAGCCGAGGCTCAACTTAACCCTTTTTCTCCCAGACAGTTTCGTTCTCTGTTGATGCAGCTGTGCTGCGAAGACCAGAGCTCAGCCGTTCAGGTGCACGAGCCTTAGTAGTGACGGCGACTGAACGGCTCACGGAGCAGAGCAGTATGTCTAGGTGGTTTAATGTCAGACTGAACCCGTCGCAGAGAGGAAGTCTGCCGTGAGGCCCGCGGTTTTGCCGTTTATTAAAAGGGCAGAAAAACCGGGTATATAAGAATGTACCAATATTCAGCGCACTGATATAGGACGGGACTGAATAAAGGGAGGTATTCGGGCCTCAGTATATTATAAACAAATTCGTTCTGCCTCTGATTCCGTCTAAACCAGAGAGAAATGACCGGGCAGACGAATAGTGAGCTCTCCGAAGTGAGACAGGCTCAGGCCAGTAAAGCTCTATAATAAGTGTTTTAGCGCTCCAATAGAGGCGTGTCCACCTTATCGAGCAGACGAATGAGATCGTGCCGCTCCAGGAGGGGAGGGGCATGAAGCTCTCTTATAATGAGTGTTCTTGGTGCTCCAATAGCGGCGAATCGGCCCTATCGAGCAGACGAATGAGATCGCGCCGCTCCAGGAGGGGAGGGGCATGAAGCTCTGTAATCGTTGAACACTGGACAGCTGCATTTAGAGGCAGCGAGCCGTAATAGCGCGTGCTAACTAAGCCGTTAAGAGACCTCACCACTGTGGGGAAAGGAGCGAGGGACTCCGCGAGAGTGGAGCACGAGTGGCTGTGCTATGACAGAGAACAGGGGCAGACCGCCCGTGTTTGCTTGTCGTATGCATCTATCTAGTTCCACGGTTCCCCCGCTTGTTCATCTCAACAAGAGAGGAACGGCAGAGGGGAGCAGCAACACAGACAGAACAGCCATGCGGCGTATGAACGGTATCACCCGATGCACTCGGGGGATTTATATATGTGCCAGAGATCTCGCCACTGAATGTGAGAGGAGCGAAGGGACTCTGTAAGCATGAGCTGTTGCGATGTGAGAGAACACTGGGGAGGTTAGCCTGTGTGTGCTTGTCTATGCATCCATTTAGTCTCATGGCTTGCCGTGTGTTCATCCCGGCGAGAGAGGAACAGCAGGGGGAGCACGAAACATGGATAAGACAACCGAAGCATATAAGCGCGGTCCAGGCGTGGGAGGTGCCAGACCGGTAACGCGCTCGGGGGAAATTCATAGCAGAGAGGCTCACCGAGCCGCTGTGCTGGACGCTATTACAACAGCGCCTGCTCTTTTAGCTTATAGCTTTATATTAAAAGTATTGATCTTACCGGGTGGCCGCAGGGGAGCCTCGTCAGGCATGTGTCCGCTGCACAGGGCTCGTACCACGGCAAGCGAAGGCTATCTTCGGTTCTGGGACGGAAAGCGGCAGGGGAAGACGCTAGACCTGGACTCTGCTATCTTCGGTTCTCAGCCGGAAAACGGCAGTGGAAGACGCTAGGCCTGGACTCCGCTGCAGGGCTTTTGTCGATGGCGAGGTAAGGCTTCTTCTTCTTCGGAGCAGCGAGAGGTTCACGCTGAAGGAGAAAATAATGAGCTCCTGACGATTGAACCGCGCTTTTATAAGGACGTGTGCATCCCGCGCGCGGGTTCAAACATCATTGGTCTGTACTTTGTCTGTACTGTGGTTAACCAATAGGCTTCAGTCACGGAGTAAACAGGAGTTTCCCCCCATAGCGTCAGCTAACTGACGCAATGCGAAGTGAACCGTATTGAAAGGGAACTAAGGCAAACGCTCTTTTACACTTGTAGGTGCATGCCCAGCATGCATGAATGGTTATGTTTCTTGTCTTTATGGTCGTGTATAGTGTGGTCAAAGATCTTTTCTGAAATCACAGTATAGACGAGGATGGTTTTCCTTTGAAAAAGCTAAATGTTTTTTAATTGATCAGTGATCAGTGTAAACCCTGTAACTTTGCAAGATACATGCAGAAGATACAACACCATGATGTAACTATTTACAAGGAAAAATGCTTTACAGTTTTCAACCAAATACTCAAATCTTTTATGGATATATAATGAAATTCAGCTTGTATATAGTAAACTGGTAGTTGTTGTTTGAATGTATCTGTCTCAATATGAGAGATAAAGACAATATACTTTATAAAAGAGTGGCTGTGCAGTGTGTTATTAGGAGCAGGTGTCATGTAGTCAGCTGGATCTCTCCTGTGGACCATTCATGTTTTATGACAGCCATGGCTTGGGAGATTACTAGTGACAATAGCAATACATACTCACTTTCTCTCTCTCTCTCTCTCTCTCTCTCTCTCTCTCTCTCTCTCTCTCTCTCTCTCTCTCTCTCTCCTGGTTCATTTTATGAGTCTGCTTATACAGTATTTAATTATTTTTATATTTTAATTCGAGCAATAAACCATAGGAGGCTGTATATTTGGAAATGTTATGGTGGATAAAGGGGGATTGTTAAACACATTGCAGACAACGCTCCCTCTAAATTACTTGAATTAGATCTAGATGATTGGACAGCATTTGAAGCGGAGTCCATCCACATGCATATTGTTGTTCCTCAGGCAGTGAATATACACAGTGCTGATTATTTTACAAGAGAGAATCAACAGTACACGTTTATGGGGGATTTAAAAAACATAATTTCCCAACAAATGGAATTCCTCGCTCTTGAATAGGCTTTTTTCTGTCTTGTTTTCTTTTGATTATGACTTTCGTTCTTCTTTTAAACAAGTGCTGTTTTGATATTTCCCCTATAGAAAAACTATAGAAAAATGACAGTGATGCAAATCCTTTATACATTACCAATATCACATTGCCACAGTAAGCCTAATATGTAATGTGCAGCATGAAAACCAAGAAATTAAAATTATTTTGACCCACACTGTCAGAAAAAAGATAAAAAAAATGGTTCCTAGCTGTTACTGGTGTAGTACCCTTTTAAAAGTACACCTATGCACCTAACGCAACTATTTCATTGCTATTACAACTATTACATCATGAAGTGCATGCGCAAGTGCATTAAGGGCATGTCCAAATTAGGGCTGGAACGACGCGTCGACGTAGTCGATTACGTCGATTACGTAATTACGTCGATTTGCCGGAAATGCGTCGATGCGTCGCACTGTTTACATTTTGAAATGAAGGCGGCTTCAGCTCCGACCGGGTGATGCAAGTGTTATACCAAACAGACAGAACGCGATCAAAAGTGTGGGAATACTTTAAGCAGAGACCAAATATAAAAACCCATACTGTGTAAAACTGAAATGGCATACCACAGCAGCGCAACACCTGTGTATGATCATCTTAAAAGAAGAAAACCTGGGGCTCTCCGACCTCAAAATGACGAGACGTCAGCGTAAGAATTTGAACTATTACAGTAAGTTTTTATACAACAATAGAATCAATGCATATTGTGCTTATTACAGCTGCGTTTACATCTTCGTTTAATATGAGCTGCGAGACGCCTGACAGACACGACATTGCATCGCTTCTGGGCAGTATGTTGAAACAGTAAATAAAGAGCAGGACATGTTTTTATATTAAGAAGTTATGAAATAATAAGTTACTGTCACATTGAGAACTGATAGGCATGTGCCCGCGTGCACTGAAAGCCAGCTGGCAGTGCGGAGTTCCCAATGAACGTCTTTTTTGCGAATATGTGCGCAGATATTACAGAAGCTCGTCTTGTAAGGTATTCCTGACATGCGTTTATTTAAAGGTGCCCTTCCTCTGGCGTTTTTATTGTTTTAGACTGTTGTCTGAGGTCTACTCATGACGTTTGCATGGTTTTTACATCCAAAAACATCAAAAGCAATAAGTAATAGGCTATTTTGTACCCTGATTTTGAGGCTGGTTAGAGAAGTGATCCGTTTTAATGGGCGGGCTGCATTGACGACTTGGAAGTAAACGCCCACTGCTATGATTGGATAACAGTTTTTCGTTCAAACTAACTTTCAATTTAATCTCATGTGTAATCAGTTTAATGTTAAGTGAGTGTCTTAAGACACAGTGTCTTTCTTACACACGCATATTTTATCATAAACCCTTTTGACACACACACGCCTGTCTTTTATCGTAAACCCACGCACAAAAACACACACACACAAACACAAACGTACACGTGTCTTTTATCGTAAACCCTTTCGTTATGCGTGTAGCAGCACACACACACACGCGCACGCGCACACGCACACACAAACCCTTTTACATAAACCCTTCGACGCGTGTGTAACGAATGCACAAACACACACATGTGTTTTTTTATCACATTTAATAACTCACACAAACACGAGTGTCTTTTATCATAAACCCTTTCAAAGAGTGTGCAGCATGAATTCGCGTCCCTCGGAAGAGAAAACACCGGCCACCACAGTGACACATAGTACTAAAGCGTTTTACTCACATAAGCTGCGCCACCATTACGTCCGGATCCAATATTGATAGAGGAGCATTGCTTTTTAATTGCAGTCTCTCTTCAAATCCAGCGTTCTTCTGAACATCCAAACATGTAGCAACTGTTATGATTCCCTCGTTTAATATGAATGAAGTCTCTCAACATAAACAATGGCCCGAATACGGAATACGGTACGGTTGACGTTTAGCCATCCTTGCAGTAACTTGTTATGAAAACTAACTCAACTACACGTAATATGTGGGCGCGGTCTCAAGTTGAAGAGCTCATGAATATTAATGACCTCGATCAGTTCCACGTCACACTGATAAGCTTTTTAAACTGACCTGATTTCTCCGCTTATTTCTTTTCAGTGGCTAGAGCTGACAGAGGAGGTGGAAGTTAATTTTCACATTCACGACACAACACAAACACATATGAACCTAACACATATCAAAAAATACAAGTAAAAACGGTTTTATGTGGAAGGGCCTCTTTAAAGTAACAGCGGCGTAAACGCTGTTTATAAAATATTAGAAGATCATACTAACTGAACTTGTTTTTTACACGGAACTTAAGAAAAGTTAAATGTTAAAGTTAAATGAGAATGCAGTACTACTAATAGTAATAATATTAACAGTAATAATATAACCATTACATTTTATATAAGGGTTCATGAATCACAATGAACTTATTTTTACTTCAGTCTGAACTAATGCTGAGTTAATGCATGTACTAATCATAAACTAATGTTTAAAATATTAATATATGCCTATTTTATTGTTTAAGGTGAATAATGCCTCTTTTAAAGGGGCACTGCCACTTTATTTTTCATGTTGAAAATTTTGGTTTGTGTGTTTGTTTAATTAAGAAAATGCTTAAATAAAATGTTGGCGTTAATGGCAGATGTTACATTTATTATTTGTTGGGGAATTATATGTATAAAAAAATCATTAGACTATTCGATTAATCGAAAAAATAATCGATAGATTAATCGGTTGAAAAAATAGTCGATAGTTGCAGCTCTAGTCCAAATCCACTATTGCTAGTTTAACAATTGGAAAAATGGTCACCATGCCTAAACCACCATGGTCTAAAAGGATTGTCTCTATTCTCTTAATGAGTAAGGGGTGTGGTTTAGGTGTAATGTTCAATAAACCAATCAGAGTCTTATATCCCCTTCCCTTTAAAAGCCAGCTGCGCTCACGCCATGGTAGATTTGCTATTTACATGGCGCAATTTGCAAGCAGAAAAACTGAACACTATCTAGTAGCGAGGAAACGTATCTGCTCAAGCAAGACATGGGAGGAGGTAGCGATGATTGTGTCTTCATCAAACTTTTCAAAAGTCGAAATGTTTCAGCACCTGGGAGAGCGCCGTGAGATTAAAGTATTATTTAATGGATCTCATCATATCCAGAGGTACAAAGTCATCATATACAATAAATCCGTAGTGTAGGATTAAAAAACATAATGCAATATTTGCTCTTTAAAAAAAAAATCATCTTACATACTAGGCTTCAGCTGAAGCAGCTCTTCTGCCAGCAAATCTCTTCTCGCCCGTGCTGCTGCTTATGTATTTGGGTTAATTGGCATCGGCACAAAAAGTCTAGCTTCATTTATGACCAAGAGACATCCATGGCGTATGACAATGTTATGCAACACACACCTTCTGAGGGCTGTATTGTAATATTCCTACTGACTTGTATGTATGCCAAACGTTCTCTCCATGACAGCTTAGTGTGTTTTTGATTAAAAACATTTAACTCACTTTTGTAGACATGTAATCACCCATGATTAATGGATTAATGGATAGCCATTGTCCCCTAAAAGCCACCTGTCCAGGGGTGGGTCACCCTCTAATACTGCAGGTTTGACAGAAAAAAAGGAGCCATGGCTTGATCCAGGATAATTTACAATTAGGCTACGTGTCTAACCTTGCATCGGAAATCACCTGGATATTGATGGAATGGTTTCCATTACGATTAACATATATCAGTGGGGTCTTTGATGGGGCACATAGTTGCACATGTGTGCAATCTATCACACCCACAACCCCAGGGAACCCAAAAGTTAGTCCAAAACTCCTCTTTAACCCCGATTTTGGCTAGCAGGCATCATTGGGAATTGAATGAATTTGTGCGCATGTCTGACTAGACGACAGGTGGGGATATGCCTCCAATTAAACTCGAGGGATGTTGGAATGACCCACTTGCAAAAAATGTAGTGCACTCAATGCACCTTGGATGTAGCACCTCAGATAGGGACAGATATTTGGACCTTGGCCAGTGGACCCTCTGTATCCTCAGTTTCCCAATTATTTGGCCCATCCTGTACTTCATTTGGCTGAATAATTCGATAATACATTATTGATCATACACTGACATTAAACTGAGTAGTTCAACAACTGATGTTTTGCTCAAATTACACGCTCAGTAGTCAGTCAGTCTTTAGTCATTTGGATTAGATCCAGGCTTTGATGTGGCTTACTGGTTCTTGATAGACACCCTCAACCTAACAAGTCAGTTTGAATACATGTGTGTATTGGCACAACTGGTGAAATAAATAGCCAGCTTCATTCATCATTACTGCAAATAGGTAGGTTAATTCGGGTACATGCAATGACTGTCCATTATGACATGTGGGCATTTTTATATTTGTGTATACTATAATAATATTGTACATTTTGATTATTTAATTTTTCATATTTAAAAAAAGCTTGTGTGCTGCTGTGCGTCCCCGTGTGTGTAAATAAGCATGTGTGTTGTGCACCCGCCTATAGGCGCGTATTAAAAATGCACTTTGTAAAAAAAACAAAAAATTAGCCATTAGACCAGGTTTTAGTTTGCAGTTTATTTTAGTTGCCTCAAAATAGCAAACAACAAAATAGCATTTTCAGACAGCACGCCATTGGTGCACAAAAGTATTATGGGGTGTAAGTATTTTCAGACCAGCATGCCCATGGGTGCACAAATTGGCGCAAATGCATTTGCTATTAAACAACGTGGCACAAGCCGTGAAAATTATAGCTGCATTGGGATGAAATTAGCAAAAAACACTTGCGTTGCACCCGAGGGGCAATCTTCCGATCTCTCCGATGAAGCCAATACTGAAGTGATTTAAACTGCAATTCAATGACTGTCCGGCTCCAAAAGGGAGTCAATTCCCATAGACCTCTATGTTAAAATGGCCAACTTTAAACTATAACATAGCATGTTTACAGCCTGGTAAAAAGTGTTTTTGGTCTAAATAACTAATTTTGCCCTTCATTACAACTGTGAGGGGGGTAAATATATTAAGCCTTAGAGTTCTGGATAATTAAGGGCGTGACCACTTGAGTGACGGTTGAACAGCCACTGCTGTCACTGGAGTCAACCTAGGCAGGTGTGGTTTCAGCTACCAGCCACGTTGGCTTCACCCATGTCCCTTCTGTTTACCCATGTTCGGATATCCGGGAGTGATGTGCGGTGAAGCACGGCCAAGATGGTGACGGCAGGCACCGCCTGCTTTAAGCTTCAAAAGTGATGTCACGGACACTACGTCCTTTTTTTACAGTCTATGTTTTCTGCACAAGAGCGCCCGACTGGCTTTTGGATGTAGCGGCAATTCACCATAATTCATTGAGAAGCACAGCAAGCATCATCAGCCGATTTATCGGTGCACCTCTAATTTATATTATTTTATTTTTCATAATTTAAAAAAGTTTGTGTGCTGATATGCGACCCTGTGTATGTAAATAAGGAAAGTGTTGGCGTTTTGTGGATCAGCCTATAGGTGCATATTAATAATGCGCTTTTTTAATAACAAGAAAAAATGCCATTGACTTAAGACCAGATTTTAGTTTGCAGTCTATTTTAGTTGCCTCAAAATAGCAAACAAGAAAATAGCATTTTCAGAGAACACACCATTGGTACACAAATGTATGATGGGGCCCCTCGTTTTGAGACCAGCACGCCCATTAGTGCACAAAAGGTGCATTTGCTATATTGATAAATGTGGCACAATATGTGAATGATAATTGTGTCGGGCTGAAATTAGCAAAAAACACTTGCATTGCACTGAATGTAGAGCTGTTTATGTTAATACTTCAGAGGTACATACTGTATTAGAACGAAATGTATACATATCTGTATATAAATGGTACATATTAGGACCTTTTAAATACGTACTGCCTCAGTGACAGCTTGGGACCAAGTGCAGTCTGTGAAAATCCAGCTAAAGTCTTTTGATATACTGGTTTCAACATACAATCATCATACATAATGCAACGAATATTCTGTAAAAATATAATATTGATTGAGTAAGGTCATATAAAAGATTTTACAGTGAACACTACAGGGGTCTGGTACTGTACATGGGTTTTGGGAAGGGTGGTTAGATGGTCTAAGAATAATATAAGAGATTGTTCACAACGCCCACAGATGACAAGCAAACTGGGAGAATAAATGGATGTATCGTTCACAAGCATATTTAGTTTTATTAAAAGTAATATACATCTGAAAATTTACATAAATCTTTTTCGCTGTAGCCTTGAGGTTGATTAGTACTTCAACCAACATGTTAATAACTTTAATACCATACTTCTGATACTTTCTGTCTTTCCGTTGATTCATCAAGGTATGAATCATGTGTTTCATTAAAATAGAGCACTTCTTGTTTATTAACCTTGGATACTTTTCTAAAGTCTTTCAAGAGCTCTGCGTGTGTGGGAGTGTTGGTGGAAAGTTTATTGCTCACTAATAAAGTGAAGCACTTCTAAAGAAGTTGCCTTGTTCCTCCACTGGTTTTATTTCCTCTGTGTCTCAATTTTAAGGTGTATCCTGTTGCTGTTCGTTCTGTTCTTCATTCCTGGAGTGGTGATGATCATCGCCTACGGTCTGATTTCTCGAGAGCTCTACCGTGGAATACAGTTTGAACTGGAACAGAAGAAGGGACAGTGTGGTGAGACCTAATGAAGTTATTAATATATCACATTGTCATTTTTAATAAGCACCAGGCCATCTCAGAAGATATTAACTGTGTTAGTCTCTGCAGACTTATTTTATGTCTCACCCCAAGGATTTAATTGTCTGTAGTCTCGCCCATCTGTTTGTGAAATAAAAATCTGAATGAGACTCTAAAAAACCCAGACAATAGGAAGAAAACATAAACTTGAAATTAGGCTTGTAAATTGGTCATTGGCAGAACCCTTAGATGTTAATATCGGTTGAATTGCTTTGATTACAGCTTATTCTGAATCGAACTGTCCTGTGCCACATCTATTAATGTTACAAATATGTGCCCAATTTTCATGGGCTGCAGTAATCTTTCATTAAAACTTCATTATTACATGAGTCACAAATATCCCCATTATCATTTCGGTCAGCAGAATGCCATCTTGTCTGACTCAGATTCCTTCTAAAGATCTGGATCCTTAAAATTGTCATTTTTTATTCTTTTATGGACCTAAACTAAATAACAAACAAGATAAGTGTGACCCCGTCTGTTAAAATCAGGCTAAAGTCTCAAAATCAATGAAATTAGGAGCATCAGTCAAATTATACTCAATGGTTTTACATTGTTTTATCCTCTTTGACCTTACTCGTCAATATTAAATATATCAAGGTTATATTTTTACAGAATGTTCTTTATATTGTGCAGAATGATTTTATGTAGAAAACAGTAAATCTAAACAAATAAAGTCTTTTGTTGGGTTTTCCAGGCAGGGTCACAAATGGTCTTTGTTGTTGAAGTTTGGAAATTATGTCCATATTTTTATCAATGATTTTCGTTCTTCTCAATGCAATATACTTCATTTGTACTGTAAGGATGGTGTTGTGCTGTAGTGATTCTAATGCAGGGTTTCTTAAACTCTAAGATGCCAGGACCCCCAAATATGTTTATCCTTTTATAAGGGACCCCTTCCCAAAATATATAAAGAGTTCAGATGCAAAAACCTCTAAGTGCAACTGACATGTTTTCTTGTAAATGCATTTAGGTTTGGTCATTTCCCTTTAAAGGATTAGTCCATTTTCTTAAAAAAATCCTGATAATTTACTCACCACCATGTCATCCAAAATGTCGATGTCATTCTTTGTTCAGTTGAGAGGAAATTATGTTTTTTTGAGAAAAACATTCCAGGATTTTTCTCATTTTAATGGACCCCAACACTTAATACTTAACTCAAGTTAACTCAGAGTTTCAAAGGACTCTAAACGAGTTTCAAACGAGGCATAAGGGTCTTATCTAGCAAAACGATTGTCATTTTTGACACAAAAAATAAATGCACTTTTAAACCACAACTTCTCATCTAGATCCTCTCCTGTGATGCACCAGCGTGACCTCACGCAATATGTCATCACGTCAAGAGGTCACGTATGATGTATGCGAAACTACGCCCCAGTGTTTACAAGTGTGGAGAAAGAGGACCGTTCCAACATTGTTGTATGTTGAATGATACTAATTAATGTCTTTGTGTCAGTTTATTGTTTAAAATGATCCGCAAATGTGCGTTTCATACATATAACACGTGACCTTTCCACATCATTACGCAATTACGTGAGGTTGCGCTGGAGCATCACAGGACCGGAGGAAGACGAGAAGTTGTGGTATAAAAGTGCATATTTTTCATCTTTCTTAAATGACAATGGTTTTGCTAGATAAGACCCTTATGCCTCGTTTGGGATCATTTAGAGTCCTTTGAAACTCCATTGAAAAAAACTGTTAAGTGTTAAGTATTAAGTGTTGGGGTCTATTAAAGTCCATTAAAATGAGAAAAATCCTGGAATGTTTTCCTCAAAAAACATAATTTCTTCACGACTGAACAAAGAAAGACATCAACATTTTGGATGACATGGTGGTGAGTAAATTATCTGGATTTATTTTAAGAAAATTGACCAATCCAATGAAAGGTTATTAGTGAGTAACTGAAATGCCTTATTTTCACAAATATCACTTTAGTCATTTCATTCGTATTTAACAAATTTGCAGAAAATTTGCGGCAAACCCATTTGGGTACATGCAAAAATCTCCACTTCTAAAAAGTCCTTTCTGAATAAAGACAAAAAAAGGTCAGTATCTTAATATATTCAGTAAACCTTCTTTAACTGGGTAAAAATATGTTGTAAAAAATGTTTAATTCAAATATATTTGTACTGCGGGAACATTCACAATAAATCATGTTTCATAGCAGCTTTGCAAATACATAGTACAGCAAAGCAACAATAAAGCAGCTACGATGCAGCTTACCTAAAACGTATACTGATATAAGTCATGGGATCAATTCTGAGTGAAAACATGAATATATTAAATGTAAAAGACCTTGCATGCCTTGCGTTTTACTCTAGATAAACGTGTAAATGTAAAACCTTAACAGGATTATTTTTCTGCCTTACAAACACTTCTGTAAGGAATGCAAATCTAGCTTAAAACGTTTTAATCTTACTTTTTAAAGCAACACCAAAGAGTTTTTTTTACCTTAAAATAACGCTTCCAAAACAGTTTCAGTCGTTCATCCACTCTAAACAGGGTGAACAGCACTTTCACATTCGCTTTGCAGCCCTCTATCGGCCAAAACCGCACTAAAGAAGTTTCCAACCGTCGGGTAGTGGTCCTGTAGTCCGAGTGAATACTACAAAAACTTGCTTTACGGCAGACCTACAATCCAATCAGAGCCAGCTATGCCTCAGTATTTATGACAGTGGGTAATGGACAATTACGCTTCTAACCTGTAGGGGGAGCAAAGAGCCAAAACTCTTTGGTGTTGCTTTAACTTTGTTAACTTTATTCCACCAAGAATAGTTAAGCAATGTTTCTTCTCTAGGAATGAAAAATGGCATCAGTGCCACTATTTCATCTAGCAGCGATGATGGAGATGGCTGCTACATCCAGGTGCCCAAGAGGCCCAACTCCATGGAGATGTCAGCTCTAACCCCGACGGGCTCCGCAAAGGTCGACCGACCCCGCAGCAACACGTCCGAGGCTAAACTAATGGCCAAGAAGCGAGTGATCCGGATGCTCATTGTCATCGTTGCCATGTTCTTCATCTGCTGGATGCCTCTGTACTCTGTGAACACCTGGAAAGCCTTTGACATAGCTTCGGCCCACAGGGCTCTTTCTGGTGCCCCCATCTCCTTCATCCACCTGCTGTCATACACGTCTGCCTGCGTTAACCCTATCATCTACTGCTTTATGAATAAGCGCTTTCGGAAGGCGCTCTTCGCCACCTTCTCGTGCTGTTGCTGGCTCTGCCGTAGACGGGGCAACAGGGAGGGTGATGATGAGGTCACTGCTACTGGTGTCTCTATGTCCAAGTTCAACTACACCACCGTAAGCACTATGGGGACGTGCTGATTTTCAATGCAGAGACACTTTTGAGGACCCAGGATGGGATAGGCAGAAGAGTTGGGGTTTGGGTTGAAAAAAGGTTGGAGCTGATTCTGACCTCTCCTGATACAGTAGGTGGATGATGTGAATAGCTGAATTCAAAGGAAAAAAGGTGGTAGCACTTTATTTTACAGTTCTGTTGAACATGTACATACTGTAGAATATGCGTACTGCGTAATTACTAGGTACCAGTGCTGAACCTATCCCTAAACCTAACCCTAACCACTATTAAGTACATGTAGATATATGTTTATTTTGGGTGGGGGGGTAAGTACACTACAAGTACACTGTAAGTGCACTTCCTGTAAAAATAAAGTGCAACCAGTTAGGCTGTAGCAGACTTATCGTATATTGCCTGCCTGCAACAAAGACAATTGCATGGTATCTTATCATTGGCTGTTTAATGAACCACATTGCTGATGTCGTTACATATACACCAGAGACTTGTATAAATGTATATACCTTTGGCAGCAAAATCATTTGATTTGGTAGGGGGTCACACCTGCCAACCGTTTTTGCTGTAATATTTGTCACATTTATTGCTTACGAAGACGGTCACAGACTAATGCCGCTTTTCCATTGCATAGTGCGGCTGTGGCGCAGTACAGCTTACTTTTGAGGGGCTTTCCACTGTAGTACCTAATACTTTTTGTAGTATCACCTCGGCTGAGGTTCCAAGTGAGCCGTACGTGATGTATAAACACTGCAGATCACAGACTGGTCAGAGAGAATCGTCACTATGAGCTTTATAACTAACCCTTGTGTGCCATCAAGGAAGCCAAGCGATGTCCTCATCTGTGCCTTGTTTAACATGTTCCCAAACTCACTTTTAGTGGTGAAAAACATCCACATGATGAGAATCATCATCCCCATTCCATCGATTTGAACCATTGCTCTTGTGTTGTGCTTTTGTTAGTACCACATTAACAATGATGTCATGAGGTAACTATAATGATAACTCTATAAACCCTACCCACTCTAAAGTGGTACTAAACTGCAGTGGAAAAGCAAAGCGAGCCAAAGGAACGCGAGCCAAAGGAAGGCGAGCCAAAGTAAAGTGAGCCAAGCTGCATGGTGCACTGCCGAGCCGAGTCATAACATGCAATGGAAAAGCGACTTAAAGGTCCAGTGTGGGTTTTTTAGCAGCATCTAGCAGTGAGATTGCAAAATGCAACCAACAGAAGCTACGGTAGCTGGAAAAGGACAAACTTGTTGTCCAACGTAGGGACGAAACAATTTGTCCGTTTAGGGCTAATATAGAAACAAGATGGTGACTTCCATGTAAGGGGACCAGTGGTGTATGTAGATAAAAAACGCTCCTACTAAGGTAATAAAAACAATACAGTTCATTGCGCACCACTGATAATATATGTATATTGCATTTCTGTCAAGAGATCCTTCTAAAAATCCCACATTGCACCTTTGAATGACCATATTTCTCCCTACATTTAGGGAGAAATACACCCTGTATTACAGTCACTGTTGTGATACGTCTCTTTACATTTGCTCGGGATCAGATCAGAGCAGGACTTGTCGGTTCATCGGTGTGAAAAGCTCACTGGTCCCTGCCGACTCAATGACGCTGTGCCCTACCGACTTAGTGATGGCATCGACATGTCTGATGTTGCTGGAGAATCAGCCGAGCCATTAACTTAGTAGGCAGTTGAATCTCTGAGGCTCACTCACCCATTGTTAGATGCACCGTAGTGACCCCTGATTCTCAAACGGTTATGTAAATTAAGCTCACATTGGAAAAATACGCTGAAAAATTGGCTAGTCGGATGCCAGCCTGTACGCTGTCATACGTTAAGTGCCTGCTTTGCATATCCAGTGTTTTGAAAATCTTTTGTGCTGTCAGGGCTTTTCTTCAGAGTGTTTGTCTCATCAGAAGGAGTACTGTCAAGGGCGACTTCTTTTCGAAGCCTTTATGGAAAAATGATCAGTATTCAGCTGTCTAGAATACTGACATAGCTCTGAATTTCTCATACGGCATAATTACAAAGCCTGAGCCAACATTGTCTTGATATAAAAGGATTATTTAAAAACTCTTATTAATTGCAGTATTACCAAAAACAAAAAAAAAAGGGGGAAAGTGTAGATTCCAGTCACAGCATTGTGCAAGTTATTTTTTCTGCGTGTTTTGTTGTCCTTCGTGTCCTTCACAGTTTGTAGCTCATTCTCTTAAGTGGTGGCTAACGCAGATGGCCTCTGAACTTTCGGTTGTCTGATTAGATCAATTTATGTCGATCTTTCATAATCTCATAGATGTTTTATGGCTGCTTCTGTGTGCCCTTGTACAGATTGCTAAAAGCGAATTATGGTCCTCTAAATGATCCTCATCAAATAACAGCTTAGAACAGCCAAAACATTCAAACCTGATTCCATGTTGTACTCTTTCCATTTCAGAAGAGAGAAACCGAGAACGTTTTTGAAGTTTATTAGAAACTGAGGTAAGATTAAATGTCAAATCTTTTTTTTCTGCCATTAGACCAGTGAGAAGAGCAACTTGAGACACTGTGGTACTTCACAGCTAAATTGCATGGGTGATAATACTCAATTTATTCATATAATACCAAGTAATACGTTGCCTTATATATATTTTTTCTTAAGTTATACATGTGACCCAGTCTGTGAAACACCCGGTTAGTCATTTTTAGTGATTTACATTTTAAGTGGTATGACATTTTATAATTATAATATAAAGATTTTGACACTTCATTCATGAGCAGAAAATAATATAAAAGCTGTCACTACGATGGTACCCTTTAAAAAAGGTCCTACAGTAATATGTACCATTTAGATGCAGATATACATTTGGTAGCATATGTGAGGTACAGTACTAATATGCACTCTTTGGGTACAAAAAAGTATTTTTGAAGGGGTGTCGCCGATATTGTAAAGTCTGATATTAAACATGTTCTCAGTTTGTGACCCCACAGAAAAATATGTTATTTACCACATAACCAAAGTTGAATGATAAAAAAGTTAAATAGTTAAATTAGGTTATCAAAATCTTGGAAAACCAGGCAGGATTCTCTGCTCTAAAATGCTGGGGGCGTGTCAGTTGTCGGTGCTGACACCATGCCCGTTTGCAGAAACACTGTCGGTCTCTCTCAACTTTCAAATTTCACTACAACCTGAATGGCTGCTTGCGATTGTGTTAATATTAAATAGTTAACAGTTTTTTTTAACGTGTTTCAGCAATACATATCTGACACTTATAATGTGTTTAGAAACAATTCTCTGAAAGTATTTTAGACAGACTTTATTTCTGACAGGGTTTAGTGTCATGTACTGTAGTTTAAAAGATTGAATTGAGTTACCTTAGTCTTTCTAATTTATATCACTCACTTTTACAATTAGATTTATGATATTACGCAGTGCCCGAAAATAGTCCCTTTGTTAACTTTTAATAGCAGTGACTATTTTCGGGCACTGCGTAATATCATTGCGCCTGCTGCAGCCAAGGTACGGCAGGAAAGGTCTGGGCCCGGTTCCCCGTTAACGTTCACTCTTAGCGTGCTAAGAAGACTCAAAAAGATATATCTTATCAAAGTTGTTGATGTTCCTAAGTGTGTTCCCCGAAGTGTCTCTTAGGAAGCTTCTTAACACGCTGCCTCTAAGTTCGACGTACAATGGCGCTGTCCCAAGTGAAGGTGCTGAATTATTTGCGATCGATCACTCAGGGATCGATTTTCCACTTCACGCGAAGGTTCATTACGACGTTAAGAAAGACAACACGTTATATACAAATGGAACATTACAAATTATTCCAGTCACATTTATTTTAAAATGGTTTAAGTTATCCATAAAATATAGACTATTAATTAAATGATCAAATTGTCAGTAATACGGGCCGGTAGACAAACCGGGTATCCCTCGCTATTTATCCACCCTCCTTATCCCGTTGTGCCACTTGTGCCGGTTCTTGACATGGGTTTTGACTTTAAAAAAATATGTAATACACTTTTATACGAATGTTAAGGTACTTAACAATCAGAATTGATTGGCAAGCAGCTGCAGTATTTCTGTTTAATGCGGTATTGCTTACCATTAATGTTTTCAATAAAAAGCAACCTAGTTAGAGAATATGGTCTGAGAAGATCTAGCAGCTCCATAATGAGTTGTCTTGGAAGGCGATTTTTTTATTTAGCCACGTCAGGCAAAATGTCAAAAGGTTTAAGGGTTGACGAATAAAAAAATTGGCATGGACTTACGCGGCCGGTGTTGTGTGGAAGTCTGTTTTCCCTATGTTTCCCTTTAGTGTAGTGTTTTTATAGCATTTTTATCGCATTATACGTTTATTCTTTATACATTGAAAGTTTTAACCCTCTGGGGTCTAAGGGGTTTTTAGGGCCCTTGGGAAGTTTTGACATGCACTGACATTTGTGCTTTTTTCAGTTGCTTAAAAACATATTAATGGCAAAAGTCTCATAACACTGTGTTCATCACAAACTGGGCTACAATATCATATAATCAACATGTATGTACATGTTTGTATTTTTGAGAGAAAAATGTTTATGCGTGGTTTTTGAAAAAGCAAAATTTTTAAGTCACTGATATAACTCCACAAAACTCATTCTAAACATGTTTTCCCAAGACTTTCCAAACAGGATCTAGTAGTCTAGAGTTTTTTCTTCAAAATGATGTGAAAATCATATGGCCTACTCAATCACATAAAGCAAGATATTGATTTACAATTTCTAAGACACTTTTGCTTGGGAAAGGCTGTATGCATGGAGGCGGGAAAGCTCCTGAATAATCAGTGATTGACAGCTGAGAGACAAAAGAGTTGAATAATGAGCCACTAATGAGCCTTGTGTGGATGTTCAACAGGAATAACTTTCTCTGTAGTAAAACCATGATAAGGTTTACTTTTCAATATAATGTAAATACACACACACACACACATAATATATATTTATATATATTTCTATTGAAATATTTTCTATTAATTTCACAAGTATAAGTTACCTTTTAAAAACCATAGTAGCTTAATCATGGTAAAGATACTGTTTGGCCATCTTAACATGAACACACTTCAACCCAGGGTTAGTGTTTGGTTGGCCAGCGAGAGGTTTACTTTTGTGCAGTAAAAAGCTCAAAAGAACAACTGCCTATCGTTGTCTGGACTCTTATTTGTGTATTTGTAATCATTATAGTAGAAACACAACAAGGGACACGCGTGGTAAACGTAACGTAAAATCAATGTTTGTTTACAACCGCCGCCATTACCTCACGTGTTGATCATGAAAGCAGTGAATGTGTGCACACGCGAGTGATCCTGTGTTTAATAAACTTGCTGTGCGGAGATATGCGCTTAGACGCAACTAAATAAGGATTGTAGGGGAGAGTGGGGTAAAGTGAGACATCGGGTAAAGTGAGACACCCCCTGTATCTAGGCAACTGAACACATTTGTGGTCCTATGACCATTATGTTTTTAAGCCCCTCAAATTTCCCCTTGGCCATGAAGGACAGGACCTCATGCTGCTGTAGTTGACATGTTTTTTTCACAAAAATATATTTTTTGCTTGTAAAAGTAAATTTTCTTGCTGTCAACTTAATCAACTGTTGTGCCAAAGCAAATTGATTCAGGTAGAAAAACTTATATCACACATGTTTATGAACTACCAACATATAAAACCTTGTGTTGATGCTAGCTGAAGATTAGCCTGAATTTCCAAGAGAGAGAGTTTTTTTCCAAAATGTGGTGGTGGGGTAAAGTGAGACAAATGATGTGGGGTAAAGTGAGACATGAGGCACAAGTTCAGTTTAGTCTAAAACATATTTTAATGTAATATTACATTACATATGTTTTATTTTTAATGTTATAAACATTGCAGAAAAACCATTATGCCTAGTCAATACACCAGGAAGACAGCCTGGGGACAAACACCCCTTGAGGAGATGGAGAGTGCAGCTGCTTAGGTCAAGGAAGGAAAGAATTCTCTAATGCTATGTACACACCAAACGCGAGGCATCATGGTACTGTGGGTTCACACCAGACACAAGTTCAACAATTTGCGCAAGTAGATTACATACAAAGTCAATGCAAAGACGCAATCAGACACGTCCTCGCATGTGGCGATGCGAATGACGTGATATGGGTGGCGCGTTTTCCACGAAAACACGCGCTATTCGCCGCATACATGTCTTCGCCCAATTTGAAAATATTCAACTTGAGCGAAAAATTCCATTACACAATGTTAAATCCTGCGAGTAATCTAGATCAAGTAACGCACTGCCCCGCATTTGGTGTGTACGTAGCATTATTCACTCTAGATTACTCACGGGATTTAACATTGTGTCATGCAAATTTTTCGTTCGAGATAAATATTTTCAACTTGGGCGAAGACATGTTTGAGGTGAATAGTGCGTGTTTTCGCGGCAAATGCTCCGCTCATATGGTGTCATTCGCATCGCCCCAGGCGAGGATGCGTCTGATCGTGTCTTTGCATTAACTTTGAATGTAATCTACTTGCACAAATCGTTGAACTCACGTCTGGACAAGTGTTGCGAATTAGCACTCGTGCTAAAACACTTTAACAATGCATCTGGTTTGTCCAATGTGATTGTTATGTCCATATCAAATAAATTGTTATCTATCTACGTCTGGTGTGAACCCACAGTAAGAGCAGCTGCAAGGGATAGAAATATCGATAGATGGTTCTGATTGTCTTTTGCGCTGACCCGAAGACACTAGCTGGCTCTAGGGGTCCTTTGTTCTGACCCCCAGACTGCGTTTTAATCTAACTGGTTCTATATGTCATTTGAATGTTAATTAAAAAAATTTGAATTGTCGGAGCCAATGGTCTACAGTGGGCAGCGCTCCGACATGTGGTGCTTTCACACTTTCTGGGAGTTCGATTCCCGGCTCGTGGTCATTTGCAGATCCAATACCCTTCTCTCCTCCCTGTACTTTCCTGTCCTCTCAAAAACTCACTGTTAAATAAAGGCAAAAACTGGCCAAAAAATATAACTTTTGAATTATGTTATGTTGTATTTGATTTTGGTTCAGAGTTACTGTACTTTCAAGTGTTTAGAAAAATAATGTTCTTAATTGACCAATCCCCTTGATTCTGTTACTAGTCCAACATTAGTTCTGAAATGTGTGGTTGTCAAGCTAGCCGTCAGGATTTTATCTGTTACAATATGTGCTGTTATGGTAGTTTCAGAGTGTAAAAAGTAAGTGGATCAGTTTACCCCGAGCTGGTTCACTTTACCCCCTTGATTTTTCTGGTCTGTCTCAGTTTACCCCTAAGCTGGGGTAAAGTGAGACACAAGACCACTTTTTTTAAAACAATCATATTTTCACTGCTCTTCGTCCTGAATACATTCTGGTAATTTCCATAGCTAGGAAACATCCTGAATTAATGGGAAATGTGTAAATTTGACTGATATATCATTTTAGCTCGCTTAGAGGGGAGCAAATGTAAAAAATGTCTCACTTTACCCCACTCTCCCCTACTGTTTGGAATCGCGCATTATATAAGAATACCAAAAAGCGCGTCGAGTTTCCTGACTCGCGTGTTTGTGTATGTGCGTTCCAATCGCGTGAACTGTTTGACGGAAGAACAAAGAAAACACTCGCGTCTGGAGATACTGACACACATACGCGAGGAAATAAGGATTTATGTCATGTTTGGTGCAATCGGATGGAACAACAAGGAATGGAGAGACTGGATTGTGGATTGCATATCCATTGACTGCAGGAGGCACGAGTCATGCATATGGATGTTTCTGCTCATTCACTTCAATGGCGCGGGGGTGTGGCGATCCGATCTCATTACAGATAATGAGGTAACTGGCGAAATACGGTACTTCTCCTCCTTCTCATACAGTTTACACCGAATGACAATATCTGTTTTCAATTTCACTTATATCATTTAAAAGGAGACATTCCAAGCATTATGTAGACATTTATCTTTTGTTTCTACACCAAGTATTCGTTAAGTTACAGTTTATTTTTCTGACGCGTTTCTGAAAGGACTTCACTGAGGGAGAGAGAACAGAACGTGCATAATGTTTATTTTCTTAATTTTGCGAAAAGCACAACATTCTGTTTTTATTGGGAGTGGACAGAAAAAAACTAGACACTTTAACGTTTGAAATGCTGTATAAATCATATCTGTATGTCAAAAATCAGCAGAGTAATTTAAGTCTCTTTGCGGAGTGATTGAAAAATAAAGAGTTTGCGGCGCCCGCGCCACCGTCGACCCCAGAGTGTTAATGGCTACTGAGATGTATATGTGTGCATTTATGTAATCTATCTTGATTGTAAGTCAATTATTTTTACAGTATGAATCATATTATATGTATAATATATATTTATTATGTTTGGAAACATAACAGTTTTAAAACAAACAGTAGAGAAAAAAGAAAAGAAAAAGACAGGCTATATGCTTAAAGACATAAAACTGTCAAATATGAAATATTTAATAAATTGCATAATAGAATACATGATATTATTGCTTTTTAGTATAACCAATTGAAATCTTTAATCTTTCTAAATAAATTATTAATGTAACGTGATGAAAACGCTATAAACATAGAGGGAACAGACTTCAATGAGGAACAAACACCGGCGCCGTCTTTGATTCATTAGTTCTGATACCAAATAAAGTCAACTGCATAAATAGCCCTGTGTCCATTGCAAACATATTTTATTATAAGTCTTAAAAATGTCCATAACATAAAATCATAGCATACCATAGTTTGACTTGTACTGTGCTACGCTGATTTCTAAAGACTGCGGCGATAGCGTTTTGCGCTCAAACAACGCTAAGAGAGAGCTTACAAATGGTCCAGACCAACCTTACGAAAGTGTGACTTACAGAAGATATACTTAGCGTACAAACGTTTTGGGAATCGTGCCATAGAGTTAAGAGAGAGGTTAAGGAATAGGTTAAGAACTACTTAGCGATAAGAATGTTTTGGGGAACCGGGCCCTGATTATTACGCCAGAATGAGGGTATAGTTCCTAGCCATATCAGCCTTGAAAATTGCAACTTTTCATTTTCCGTCTGTCTTAGTACACGATGTAACTACAGATGAGTCAAGTTTTAAATAGGAAAAATATCAAAACTCTTTGGTTATTTTTGAGCACGATGCTAATGGTCTAATCAGATTCAAAAGATTATGCTAAGCTATGCTAAAAGTGCTACCGCCAGACCCAGAGATCAGCTGAATGGATTCCAAGACAGTAAAAATCCAATGTTTAACTCTATGGGAGCTGGAAAATGAGCCTATTTTTTTAAAAAGTTGAGTGTTCCTTTAATAATAAACAAACACACAAACAGTAAAGAATAACCATAACCAAACAGGAACCAGGAGAAATGCTCAAATATTTATTTGCTTTGTTCATTTGCCCACTCTTCTCTTCTAAAATTTTCTGTATCTTCCCACTTTACCCTCTACTTATTGTATTGTATATTTCTTTTTTCTTAAAATCAATGCACATCTGCAAACTTTTCTGTGAAAATGATCCTTTTGAATCACCAGGCTCCTCTTAGAATGCTCTGCACTCTTAGGAATAAAGGTTAAATGTTTCTTTGCTAAGCTTGTTTTATGGTTTCATGAAGAACCTTTAACATCCACCAAAACCTTTTGGTTTGTTGCAGTGGAAAATGTTTTTTTTTAGGCTTTTAAAAGATATAATAAAATGTAACTGAAAGATTCTTTGGGAAACCACAAAATTGGGTTCTTCAATGGCATCACTGCCAATAACCCTTTACTGCATTTTTATTTTTAAGAGTTTGCCCCGAATAACTTCCAAAACGGCTGGCACATTTGTACGAATTATCGTGAGATCAGCCTGTTCATACGTATATTACGAGTTGGTGGCTAATTCGTATAAATTTGTACAACCACATTCGTACATTTTTGTACGATTGCCTTTGCCATATTCACTTTCAATTCAGGGAGCTTGCCCATCGAAACTTTTCTTGATGTGCTAACCAGGGTTTTATCTTCTCCCTGTGTGGTTTTTAATCAGGGGTCTGCGTTCATGTTCACGTACAAAGATTTGTTTTATAGGATCCGACAGTGTTGTAATCCCTCCTGACTGTGTGGTTTGATAAAAGATCAAAATACTTTGTGTGTTGCGTAAATTTAAACACGCACAATGTTTTTCTCAACAGATGTTTTGCTTTAATTCTAATTGGAAGAGAAATGAGGTCAGCAGATAATTTTAGGTCTGACATTACCATTACTCTTTCTTTATTGAATCAATGTAGAATATATGAAGAGCTTAGATGCGAACCCTTTGAGTGCATCAGACATGTTTTGTTTTATAAATTACATTTTTTATATTATATTATATATTTATTATTATATTTATGCATTTGGCAGATGCTTTTATCCAAAGGACTTTACAGTGCATTACAAGCTATACATATTTATCAGTACTTGTGTTCCCTGGGTTTAAACCCATGACCTTTTGCGCTGCAAACGCAATGCTCTACCACCGAGCTATACAGGAATAAGAATCTTTTTATTATTATTTATCAGGCTCTTAATGGGTTCTGCCAACAAACAGGTATTTTTGAATGACCTGGGTGGATTTTAAACGCTGAACGTACATTACAGGCTTTTGTTTCTGAGCTCCTCCAACGTGATCTCATGGCAATTCATATGCATTTTACAAGGTTGCTAATTTCGTATTTATTGGTACGAACACATTCGTACAATTTTGTATGATTTGCATTGACTCCTGTGAATTGGGGTTAGGGGTGGGGTTTTGTTATTATTTATTATGATAATTGTACGTTTTTGCATGATTTACTTCGTAACAATTTATACAAAGTAGCCAACTCATCAAATTTGAACGAATTCTTGTGAGATCAGGCTGTTCATACGTATATTACAAGGTGGCTAATTCGTATAAATTTGTACGACCACATTTGTACAATTTTGTAAGATTTGCCTTTGATGGGGTTTTTTTCCTTTTTTTTTTTACAATAATCATACGTTTTTGCAAGATTAACTTCGTATGAATTTATACAAATTAGCCAACTCGTAAAATATGTAAGAATTTTCATGAGATCAGACTGGCTCCTCGAACAGTGAGTTGTACAGATCCTTCTTCAAAGTCTTATTTAAAGGGACAGTAAGTAGGATTTACCCCCATCTAGTGGTGAAATTGTATTTTGAATACAAACGAATAGTGCTCTCAAGCGCCTCGCTTTTCCAATTGTGTGTTGCATCTACAGTAGCCGTTATGTACTCACAGATCTCCTTGTCCGTTTCAGATGGTTCACATGTTCTGAATGAAAACGCGTTTGGAAATGCGTTGGTAGGCTAGTGCTTTTTGTCCCTCTGCTGTTATAGTTTATCAATATGGCGGAACAACATGGAAGCCTCATTGGACTTACCCGTTCAATGAAAGTAAAGAGAAGAAATTCTAAGCTTACACAGAAAAGTCAGATCACTGGCATAGGTCATTTGACACCAATGAGGACATATTTAAGAGTAAAGACATAAAAAGACTTAAAATCCTACTTACAGTCCCTTTAAACAGACATCTGGTTTCTTTAGTTTAAACTCATCTAGATTGAAAAAAAAACATGTTTTTCTTGTTTAAAATAATTGGCATACAGAGTAATGAACCACACTTTCTTCTATAAAGCTTTCAAAAGCAGAAAAACTCGTAAACAAATGGTAAATTTGAGTTTAAACACTAATTAAGTTCTACTTTCCATTTGTAAACTGTAGTATAGCGTGAAGTGAGCTGCACAGATGCCGCCTGTTAAAGAATTTATGGCTACGACTCTGTTTGTCTATGTAGTGTTTAATAGTTCACAATATCTTTCTAACACTCGGAAACCCAAAATACAAAGGGCCAGTTTCATTCACGAAATACTCTCAATGAGGAAACAATGTGTTTTTGGATTAACATAATGTGGAATCAATTACCAAACAGAATGCGGCATCATCCAGGTCAATCCAGTGAAACTGCAATTGGAAAAATCTTTTTTTTTTAATGAGCCGTGGGAAACTTTAATTAGTCGGACATCATAACGTATGACTGGAGGCGTCTCTTGCCACTGTAAATGCTCTCAGCTTGGGCGCTTTGCCTGAAAAAGGAAGGGTTGTAAAAGGTTTGATTTCCCCGAGGTGTCTTTTTTGGGAATGCTTAAGAGTTTGACTGTGCAGTTTGTGAGCTCTTGTATTGTTGTAGCCCACAGCTCTCTTCTGATTAATAGTAAACCCATTTCCAATAAGGCAAACTCAGGTGTAATTATGAAATTACTCACGCCAGAGAAAACAAAGCCTCTCAGCTCCCTGGCTGGTCCTTTTAGACCCATCACTTATCTCACATTTCCAAAAAATACGATTTACTTGTTTTACAGCCAACCAAAATATATCATTTGTGATCGTTTGCAGTATCTCAGGGCAGTGTGTTATATAGTCACGTAAAATTTGATTGATTTAATTGTGTTTGTTTCATGTCACTGAGCACAAATTTAAATGAATTTTTTTTCTTTTAATCTTTTCAATACTAGTTAATTCTGTATAGTCATGCTCCTGTATAGCTCAGTACTGTAAAACGTGAAAAGTTGGATCAGCTTAAAAAATTTAATTGGTAACATTTTTTTTTCACAGGTTTGAAAATGTATAAAACTTTTCAATTTTACATTGTGGTTGATCATTGCATTTTCTGCGCAAAGGGCCATAGGTTTGAACCCAGGAAACGCACATCATGTAAAAAATTGACACCTTGTAAGGCACTGTAAGTTACTTTGGATAAAAGCATCTGCCAAATGTGTAATTGTAATCAAATATATGCGCAAAATATCATAAAGTATTAAATGCTGTATAAAGACAGTATTCAAAGACAGACCTTGACATAAACGTGACACATCTCTCGTCTGTATACGCTCTATTCAAGTAAAACAAAACCTACTGTATCTTACTTATCGACGATTCAAACAGGAGGCAAAACCAAATTCTCTGAGCTACATCAGTATAACCTTGAGTACGAAACTAAACCCACCTGAGCCAGATTAGCCCCAGGTCTTTCCCAGTAATGCCTTATCTTTTGCTGATCAGAAAATATAATTTCATCAACATAGGAAATAAAAGTTTATCGAGTTCATCAGTCAAAATGACAAACTACAATAACACTATAGGTTATTTTTAGATGATGCACAATAATGCAGTATTTCCCCGTCAGCGTGACGCAGCTTTGGATCCAGGCTTAAAGCATCTGTTTTTAAAGCAATGGACAGATTTCACTCAGAAACCTCCATCTTCTATTAGCCATCCATGCATACTGTCGACAGATTGTGTTTTCTAAAACAAATAGCAAATCTATGCTTATTAAAAATGAGACTTAATTAAAGTAGACAACATGCAAACACTGTCTGATCTACAAAATTGGATGTGAAGAATAATGCAGGTGTTATTTTAATGAAGCAGATTAGGGGCTTATTTTTATGCAATATTTAGGAATTGGTTTAGTTTCAGTTATTAAAAGTAGAGAGTACAGACTTATGTTTTCCTTGTGCGGGATTGTTAATTAATTGGATTAGAGCAAAGTAATTGATGGAGACAAAGGCATTCATAATGAAGATTCTAATCTACCTTTGTAATAATTTTTATAAAGAAATCTATTTATAATAAAAAGCCTGTATGTATTGTGTAATGAGATGCTTTTCGGAGAAAGATAATTTATGTTTCAACTTTTTTAAAATGTAATTATTAAGTCTCAAGAAAATATCTGAATTAGACATTAACAATTTAACGTGAATGGAAAAAGAACATAAGGGTGGTTTTTTAATCAACATAAAAATTTAAGTTAAAATGTTATGAATGTAGGAAAAAATGTAAACTGGTCATATTTTTGTAACCATCTTTAATGAGCTCATTCAGTTTACTAGTTCATTCAAATTCTGCATTGTGACAAATTAGACAGTACAAATGAAAAAATCAGATGCAAAACCCTCCAAGTGCGTCTGGCATGTTTACTCGTACTGTAAATCAGCATTTATCAAAAAGGGTCCAAAGCTGTCACTTTTAAAAAAAAGTACACCAAAAGAGTTCCTCAGAGGTACATATTGGTACCAAAGAGTGCATATTAGTATCTCAAGAGTAGGGGAGAGCGGGGCACAACCTAATGTTTTTTGGCTTTGGGTCTATCATTCAAAAAATATTTAGGTTAGATGAATATTTTTTTTACACAATCAGCATACACATCTCTGCTACAGAAGAACACTTAAAATTTGTTTGTGGGACCTATTGTGCAATTACACCTAAAGTAACAGGAGTACTTACTTCACCTTTAAGTGTAACAAACAGAGGGTTTGTTGTAACACCTGCTAGAATTTGTTTTGTGTTTAAAGGGGACATATCATGTATATCTGACTTTTTCTATGTTAAAGTGCTATATTTGGGTCCCCCAGTGCTTCTATCAACCTAGAAAATGTGGAAAAAGATTAACCCAATAACTTAGTTTTGGTAAACAATTCTCTGCAAGCATGTGAAAAAATAGATCATTGAAATTTGACTCCCCTTATGATGCTAGAAGGGAATAAACTGCCCCTAATCTGCACTATCCAACCAATGCACTGATATTTAGTGCAGAAATAAGCTCATTTTCATTTAAAAGAACACACAAAAACTGCACTTTTTTGCTTACACCTACAAATTTTAACATGTGGGGCATTTTGAACTAAAACAACACATTTGTACTCTGGGGACACAAACATTTATTTTAAATTTTAAAAAAGTCTGGTGAAATGTCCCCTTTAAACACAAATAATTCAATACAATTCTGTCTATATACTAAAGGTGGATATTGTTTATATATATCTGCCTATAATAGACAGATATCCACACATTAATCAATCCATGATCCATCATCTAATCATCCTTGTACTGCAGCAATGCATATAAATTGATTTGTTTAAGGACTGCACAATATAGACAAAAAAAATCAAAATAATTGTCAGTTACTTTCCCTGATACTGTATTTCCCTGATGAATTGTACTTGCATTGTTTTCATTTCATTATCATTGTATTACCTGATGCTTAATTGTAAAACTGTGTTACTGTTACTAACCTCGCTGTGTAAAAATGATTTCAATACCAACTATCGTTTGCTAGCAGTGGCGTGTTTAACATTTTGGGGGCCCTAAGCAAAGTCCAAGGACCTGGGGCCCCCCATGCCCCAACATTAAGAAAAAAATTCTTGGTTTAAAAATACAAATAGTGCCCATTGTCTTATTCAAAAGAATAAAGAATCATTATCTGTCAAAAACATAAAGGTCTTGGTTTTACCGCAGTGGTTTCCAAACTTTTTCCAAAAGGCCTCCCTTTTGTACAGAAATATATTTTTAAGCCTATCTCAGATATATCCTTTGCTGGCAAATTCCTTATAGGATGTATTTAAAATGATGTAATTAATACAGTACTGCAACTTCAGTGTGTGATCTTAAAAAAAAATAAGAAAAAAGCGGAATGCTTACCACGCAGACTTTTTATAACTCTGCAATCATTAAATAAAAAATCATTAAATAAGTTAACCGCTTGTGGACAGTAGGGGGCCCCCCAAGCCCGTGGGGCCCCAAGCAATTGCGTGGTTTGCGTGGTGGGTAAACACGCCACTGTTTGCTAGGAGTTGCTGACAGTAAAAAATTTTTTGTATGTTTTAGGTGGCAAGATTAAAATAATATAAGGTTGGATTTGATGACTTACACACCCAACTCAGAAATTACTTTCATGCCTCCAAATCACTTGTTCAATACCTTAATAAAAACTTTTCACAAATTCATCTTCTCTGACAGTAAGAAAAAAAAACAAAAGCACAGATTGCTCGGCCCTTTAAAAGTATGTAAAGTAGCTTTGTTACAATTAACCCTGCATTAGTGTGTGCCCCGCTCACCCCTACTGTACATAGAGTATTGGTATATAAATGGTAGATATATGTATAACTTTTTTAAAGGGTAATGCCCCAGTGACAGCTGGGACCATTTTTTGGAACTTTGTTTTTGACAGTGTACCTACAGGTTAGTAGAGTTTTAGGTTATGACAAAAAGTCAACCAAATGGAAATTAAAATGTCTTGTCCCGTCTGTTCTATGTGCTGGTTATGCATAACTGGGAAAGTGGGAATTATAGGTATACACAAAACATGCAGATCTCTCTAAAAACAAACGGTGCTAAATGGCACTAAAAGTGGTTCACTGGCTCGTCTTCATAGGGGAACTATTTTAAGTGCCATATAGCACCTGTATAGAACCATATTTGGTGCTATAGTGGTGCTATATATCATCCCTGTATGGTTCTTCATAGGTGCTATATAGCACTATAAATGGTTCCCCCTACGATAACAATATTTTATTTAAAACCAATTTGTTTTAAGAGTGAGTTTTGATTTTATTTTAATCACTGTAAAAATCTAAAGGGATTTACATGTAATCTCTGTGTATCGTGTAAAGAATGGTTTAAGTGTAATATTCAATAAAAACATAGAGGACAAACTGATACATTGTAGACTCTAGGCCACCAATGCCTTAAAAAACTATATACTGTATGTGTTATGTATGTCTTACTGGCTTTAAAACAGTATTTACTTTGCTGATAGTCTTGTAGAGAAGAAAACTAGACCTGAATGCTAATGTGTGCGGTTCAGACGTATGCATAATCTTTAAGTGAGTTTGTGATGTTTCTTTTTTTATCTCGCTTTGAACACTGCTATGTTTACCATTGTCATGAAGCTGCTTTGTTTGAATTTAAAATGTATCATATTCAGGCTTGTGTTCAGTGTGCTAACATTATTACACGCTGTATTAATCTGAATTATTATTGTTGTAACAGCCAGTTTGTGTTCGTGATTAAAAGATGAGCATTTCAAAATGATATATGAACAGTTCTGTAGCTCCTCACTGGAAAATAACTCAAATTAAATAATTATACAGGAGGGAAACATAAGAGAGAATGTACAAAAATAGTAACAGAGATAGATCAAGGTACGGTGTCTATGTATGTATGTACAATATGAATGTATATGATGAAGTATATCAAGTAGCATATGGCATTATAATGTAGAGAGCAGGGATGTTTGTAATATTAAACAAGACAATGTAGCAGGGACCATATATATAACCTTAATTTCCATCAAAACTTTTTCTTGCCTTTTATAGTTCGAGTATAAATTACACAGAATGTGTCTTAAATTCTGTCTGCTGATTTTGGTCTCTGCTTTTTGCTTTTCAAACAACTGCCCCTAGTGGCCAAAACTGTAAACCAATGCGTTGAACGTACTGTATGGCCACATTTACACGGTGCACAATACATGTAAACATTTTGACTAGTAAACACATGGCACTAACCCCAACAGAAACGAAACTGTACATTCAGCACAGCAGGACTGATATTCAGAGCATGAACATTTTAAACAAACATGCCGATTTCCCAGGAGATCATGTTGCATTAACAATGCTTATAATCCTATAATCCTTGTTGCTTTTACAGTGTTTCAATTTGTATTTATACGAGTCAGATCCATGTTGGTCCACTCATGCTTTGTGATGGTGATGTTGTACAGTATCGATATAATAAAAGTTTATCAACACTGTAGTGTTTTCTGGCTAAACTTAAGCAGTTAATGTTATGTTGACAAGATTTCAGTGGCCTGCAAGATTTAGGATATTGCTAATGCAGCTTAAAATAAACTTAGTACGCGTTAGCAAGCTTTAATGGAAAGATTACACGTAGCATACATATTATGTATACAGTATTTTCATAGTGCATCGTATTAGGCTGATGTGCGTTTTTTTATTGGAGCTGCAAAACCTTTCAGAGAGAAAAGGATTGACAATGATGGATTACTCTTTCAAACTAACATCATCTCTGTACATTTATGGCTACTCAAATCCATCCGACAGCAAATATTGAGCACCCCAAGGTACTGAAAGGTTCTGAACTTAAAATGCACACTCAAAACAATTTCCTGCCCGCTAAGCAGTTTTGTCTTTCTAATTGTTCATTTGATTGATGCCTGTAAAGAAAAAAGGACACAGTGTACTCCTATAAGTTTTGTAATGCCCTTTTGAAGTCTACAAATGTTTAGTGTTAGGGTGTTTTCACACATACACTGTTTAGTCCAAGTACGGTTCGTTTGGGTCAGTGTGAACACAACAGCCGCACTCTAGTGAGCCATAAACGGCCGCTCCGAGACCGCTCTAAACAGGTGGTCTCTTAGCGGCTGCCGCCGAACTCTGGTGTGACCCATCTGTGGTGTGAACTCTGCTCGACCTCAGGCCGAACCAAATACAGGAAGTTCTCCACATGTTTGATCCACTGAGCTTCCGTCATGACGTGAGCCGGGTGTTATATTGTGCGTTAACAACAAACAAGCCAATCCTGGTCCGTTGCAGAGATTCGCTGTCTCCTGGACGTTTGAGCTGATGATTTTATAAATGCACAGCTGTCCTCCACGCACAAAAAATAGTGCTGGCTCCGTTAGAAGGGCTTTTAATAGAACAGTTGCGCAATTTCGCATTAAAGCAAAGAAACTTCGCAAAGACGTCTATCGTTTATCTCCTTATCTTGCTAGCGTCACTCTTCCTCCACGACTGGTTGTCGTGAAAACATGTTGGGTGGTCATGGGATGGTAAGAGCTGTCAGAGACCAATGACAGCTCTGACCGTTGTCACATGGTGTACAGTGCGCCGTTTCAAGTACGATAAAAACAACATATGTGAACACGGACCGCACCAACTGAAAATGATACATGTAACGGTGCGCACCAACATTTGTGAAAACACTCTTAGAATATAATGGCATAGTCCACAGATTTAGGATTTCGTCTCTGGTTAAAATTTAAATGACATTAAACTTTCAATACAGGTTTTCTAAGGTCAGTCACTCGTTGCATAATAACACAGGTTTGCTTTTATGTAACAACTCATTTCTGCATTGTAATTGCATTTGGGGGAAGAAAAATCTTGTATAGTAGGTGTCTAGAATATGATTAGTTCAAACGTCCCACTGAAAACATGAAATATTAGTCAAATGTGTACAGAATGACTGGTTTCAGTCTTGTTTAAAGTCCCTATGAAATCTAAGCAATTTAAAAGGGTTCATATCGCAAGACTATTTTAAGATGTCAAATAAATTTTTGGTGTCCCCAGAGTACATATGTGAAGGTCTAGCTGAAGATTATTTATTACAGCATGTTAAAATTGCCACTTTAAAATGCAAATGAGCTGATCTCTGCACTAAATGGCAGTGCCGTGGTTGGATAGTTCAGATTAAGGGGCGATATTATCCCCTTCTGACATCACAAGGGGAGCTAAATATCAATGACCTATTTTTTTCACATGCTTGCAGAGAATGGTTTATCAAAACTAAGTTACTGGGTTGATCTTTTTCACATTTTCTATGTTGATAGAAGCACTGGGGACCCATTTATAACACTTAAATATAAAGTCAGATTTTCATGATATGTCCCATTTAATTAATAATAAATTAAATCTCATATTATAATCTTATCTAAATTAAATTATAAATGAATAGTATATACATTTCAGATTTAGTGTATCTCAAAGTGTATAGCTTTAATGGGCACATGTCTTGCCGGCAGGCACACCAATGAGTTTACGCTAGTGGACAATGTATATTTTCAATTGTTTCCAGTGGAAGCACAGCACTTTTAAAAAAGCCAGCAGCTGCCACTTTTTTAGCGCTCAGCGCTGAAAAATATTTGACTTAGGGTGAAAAGCTCAGCTCGTCAATGTGACTCTCACTCGGCCGTTTAATCAGAGTGCAGGAGGGGCGGGACAAATATCACAACAACCAACCGCTGCATTGTTTAACGACTGATAAACAAAGCAGAAGTATCATTGCAATCAAAGCGCTCAGCTGACATTTTCAGCTGTGTTTAAAAGCTTTGGTGTGCACACGCACACCCCTTATCCTAGTCAAACTAAAATGCATATCTGAGCTGCCTTAATTTAAAAACACCTTTTACTGACATATCCTAACATATATCAGTGCGATTGTTTTGTCTTAAGATGCACACCAGTTTTTTGTTTTAAGACATGTTTGTAAAACTACTTAAATGTCCTAATATAATAAGGCCTAGTCCTGGATTAACCAAGAAAGTGCCTCAAAATGTTTTATCAGTCTCGAGACTAATATGTTTATCTTCCCCTTCAAAAAGTTTACAAGAATCAAAGAAGCTACGAGATTTAATGGCACTTGAAAGCAAATCAAATAGCATTATTTCAAAAGAAGTAAACACATCTAACACTCGTTTTTATCAAACACAGCATTCATAGAAAGATGAAAGATTTCCTTTGTCTTGATTGCTGAACTTTCCTGCTTAGAAGATCTTCTGGACCCAACATCAAAAACATCAAAGTTTATAAAAATCACCCCAAACCACATTGTGAGTGACCTGAAAAGATGAAAACTATGTGAACGAGTATAAAATTGGGATGAACAGTGAATAGAGCAAATCGTCCTTGCATTTGATTCTTCTCCCAAGCATCTGGGCACCAACGGATAGCACTGGAGATGGCAAGGCACATTAGCATTCACCGGATCCGGCCTAAAGCCATATATTTTAAGTAGGCTATCTGCATTCTTGTACTGTGAGTTGTTTGTCCTTGAGCATGATGTTGAAGAGGTAGTCTTGAAATAGACGGTAAGCAATCAGTCATCCGAAAGCTTTTACCATGGCCATTTATTATTATGAGGCATCCTCAATAAACAGAATTACAAAAAGACCCATCTTATGAACTGTGAATAATAAACATGGCTTAAAGATACAAACAAAAAACCAAAGGAGAGTAAATTAATGCATTAAACCAAAACATCAAATGCAAATCTCCAAGACTACAGCAACATGAATAAGACATTTTCAGTTCAATATTCAAGGTAAATATTACACATGATTCATTCAAGGTCAGACAAATGGTTTTCATGGAGCTAGGTTGTAAGGCTAGTGCTATACAGCAATGACCAAAATTGATGTTGGGGTTGTTCAAAGTAAGACATCACTTTTGGCCCCTACTGTACAGTATACACACTATTGTAGCTGTGTACAAAACCACTTCATCTCCAAAAGAGTGCATCATATCGAGTCAGCTATTTTGTAGTGGTGTCCTGTAAACAACTTCATTCTACACAACCATTAACTCTTTTATAGCCGCAATGCACTTTAATTTTTGATATTTCCCATTAAACAGGGGTAGACGGCAGCCTGACTGGAGTCACAGGCAGAACACTGATGGTCCTCTTTAATATCAACAAATACCATAAACAAGACAAATGTGACAAACAGGAGGAAATTAACTTTACCATTTTAAAAAGACAGTACCCTTTTTGGTGTATTTTTGGTGTACTGGTATGCACTCTTTGGTACCATTATGTACCTCTGAGAAGGTACTAATATGAACTCTTCAGGTGCAAATGTGTACTTTTTGAAAGGGTTCACCCCCAGTGACAGCAAAGGACCATTTATTTGCCAGTGTACAATACATAAAACTCAAGATATGTGTAATGTTCATGCTAATAATGTCCACAACATGTCTTAATAATGCATTACCAATATCATTAATTATGGAATAGTGAAACAGCCAAAGAGTGAGAGATTCCCTCTGTATAATAAAGCAAGCCAATGGAATAAGGTGAGACCAGGGACAGCAATAATCCATGTGATATTTAAAAATAAAACTACACAAAAAGAAACAAGGACAGAACGCATTTAATCAAGCATACTGACCCTCAGTAGCGCAAGTCCCTGATAAGATGACACTGCCAACGTAACATCTGGTTCCCGGTGGCTTGACAGCATCTGTCTAATGAAGAGAATGGAATGTTTTCCTCCATTAAAGTAATGAAAAATAGGCATTTGGATTGATTTGAGACACATCTGTTTCAAAATCCCCCAACTCTATCGCCAGCTGCCTTACAATAACACCAACTGCAAAACAGGTGATGATCGGATACATTTGAAAAAAAAAATGAAGAAACCAGGTAGGTAACCATTTACACATCTGTGCATTTTGGAAAGCTTTAATTATTATAATATTTTTAACCTCCTAAGACCTGGATGTCCACATGTGGACATTACAATTTTTTTGCACCATAATATTTAATTCTGTGTAACTGGAACCTGTTGTACACAAACATGGACAATTACACTGCTTCATGTTCTAAGAAAAATATTTGGTTATTATATTTATTGGTTCTTCCTAACCCCAAAATAGCTGGTAGAAATACAGAAAAGACAAACCAAATCACGGGTCTTAGGAGGTTAAAGCACAGTACATAAAGTGCATTATACATTTAGAAAATGCTTTTTCTTGGAATTAAACCTATTGGTGTTGCTAGCACCATGCTCTACCAGTTGACTTAAAGTAAGGCTACAACTTAAGGTTGATTTACAGTCTATTCTAAAAAAAACAATTGTGCTAATACAGTGGCGGAAACAAGGATTTTTCATAGGGGTGGTCAGGCAGGGGCCAACAGTTGCTCTGGGGTGGCACATAAAATCTCATTATGCAAACAAACATGTCAATCATTCAACCTTAAAATACTTTAAGTATTATAGGTGCATAACTCACAATGATGTATAACAAACATTTGCTACAATACTTTAACTTTAATTAAAATTTATTTAAATCTACATAAAATAGTCATAATTCACCCTCATGTTTTTCCAAACTATTTGATCAAATTAAACTTTTGAAATTCACTTTAAAACCAGAATTTGTATCTCCCATTGCTGAAAAAAAAAATATAAAGACTACAATTATGTAGGCTGCTGAAATGCATTTTACCAAAAGAGTCTTTTGGCTGCTTCATGCTACTCTTCCTGAAAAAGGATGCTGTATCTGCACACATATAGTTGTAAGAGATTTTCATTATTAAACAGCCTCTTTAACAACAATTTTAATCCCATTATGTGTGTTTTCATGTAAAAATATACAGATGTAAATTAAAGCAATAAGCACCAAGAAGCAGTGGGTTACCAGTGCATTTTATAACAGCTAAGGGGCGTTGTTAGGTACGACGCCAAGCGTAGTGCCTAAACCCCCTTAGCTGTTATAAAATGCACTGTAATACCCACTGCTTCGCGGGGGTTATTGCTTTTATAAAACGGTTACTTCATATGCATAAGCGGGATTTTATGAAATAAAACACAAATAAGCTGTAATTATATTAGTACATATATTACTCTTCCGCCAAGTAGTTCCCCAGAATCAAGTGTGACTGAAACAGAGCGCAGTTCCCAACCAACACAGACACAGCAAAGAAACAATGAAAATATGAAATAAGACTGTGGTGTTTATTTTATAAACCAACATTCATCTAATTTAAACATTAACATTTATATTGTGCAACTGTTGAAGTGATGATCAAAGATGCTTGGAAGCATGCTTAACTCTTTCCCCATCAGTGTTTTTTTTTAAGCTGCCACCCAGTTTTAGTTTAATGCCTTGCAGAAAAAAAAAAATTTAAGTAAACATAAAATATCAAATGAAAGAACAGACCATCCGCTTTCAAACAACAACAAAAACAAAACAAAAAACGTTTCATCCTACCTTCATTTGTTCTCTTATCACCTCTCAGATTTTTTAGCTAAAAGCGGAGATAATTAAATTTATGTGAAGAACTTTTGTAAGAGATCAGATTCAGAGCCTGATCAAAACACGCTGTTTTTAGTGTTGAGTGAATGCGTCAGTGTTTAAGTTGGGTAAGATCGCCACCCAGTGGATAGCGGAAATATGAATTTGAGGTAGAAACTCCTCAGGGAGTGTTTTCTCTTTATTGATAAGATGACTCAACAATATTTATTCACATGTATCTGGATATATCCATAATTGTGCGATTGTATTCAAATTAAAAATATGATTAAAGACTGTGGTGTTTATTTTCATAAATCAGTACGCAGCAACAGTGGCGCAGTGATACTTCTGTAATGCGGTCTGAACCGTGGGTTTACCGGAGTATTTTATCACGGCTTAGAACGCGTTTCAACCAATCAGATTGAAGAACCAGAACTGCCCATTTTATAACAGCTTTTTTGGCACACAGTAGGGAAAACATGGTTGAAGTCCCTGCCATTTATACACTGTTAACGATTTCCCTGTATTTTTACAGTACGGTACTGGCAGCACGGTTGCCAGTAAGTTACTGTATTTTGGTTTTACAGTACTGTACTGTAATACCATTTTACAGTACACAAACTAGTACTGTATAGTTACAAAGCAGTACTGTACTGTAATTTTACAATATTTTATTACAGTAGTCTATTTTTACAGTAATTTACTGTAATGTCTATATTGACCCATAAATACTATTTATTACTTATTACAGTTAATACAATAATATTATATAAAATAGCTAGATATTTAGGTTTAAATCTATAGTTATTAATATGGTAAAAATGCTATCCTTGACATGACATAATGAATTAAAAGGCAATCCAAGCAATGTTTGTATCAAAATTTTATTTAAAAAACATTTAATCGAAACAAAACATATTTAAAACAAGATTTTAAACAATAATAAACATATAATCAAGTAACATAAAATAAAATCAACAAGTATAAACAAGTTTGGAGACCCCTGCTGTAACATATTTAACTCTGGCAAATAGAACACTCTTCCATAGTTTGAAGTTTTCAGTTTAAAGTCCATCATCGACTAAAAGGTAACATTTCACTGTGGTAAAAAGAACACTGGCCCATAGTTTTAAATATTCTACTTGAATTTCATTTAACACTAAAAATAAATGCATTAAACTGTGGCAGACAGACCACAGTGGCCTTTACTTTGAAGTCGTCCATTCGAACTCAATCAGGGACTGCATGAAGCTGTTCACATGGGGGTTAATGGCCACAGCTTTTCTCTGCACCAAGTTCCTTGTCTTTTTGCTTGCTCCTTGTCTGGATGTGCACTTTTTCCCATCTTTGGAATTAATTATATCCAGAAACCTGTTAGAAATATCATAAACATTAAGTCAACAAATATAAGATAGAAAAAGATTCTTAAAAAATTAAACTCAACCTTGAATTTACTCCTATTCTGAAACCTTTTGCTCTTATTCTACTGTTCCACACCTAATTACATTAAAATACAGAAGATTCACTTACCGCTGAACAAACTCTTTCCTCAATGGACAGCATCCACCTGGATCATGTCATGATTGAATGTCCTGAACAGAAAGTACAATTGTTACTGATTTGGACACAACTTTTTATTCTGAAAACAAAATCTTTTGTCAATAAAGTCCAGGGACACCTCTGCTAAATAAATACAATTATTAAATTAAATTTCTTATAACCAAAGTCTGAATATTTCTGTTTGTAGATTTCTACATGGCAAACTAAGACAATTGTGTACATGTTGTGTATGGTCGTGTTACAGTGTTGTGTGTGGGAATTGTGAATGAGTGTATACATGGCCATGGGTATTTAAAGAAACTGTAGTGGTAAAGTGCAAACTTACCGAACAATGTGCTTGGTGTGTGTCTGGTGTCACCCGTTGTGCCTCCACATCTGCCTTAACTCCTGAAAAGTGCAATGACATTCATGTAAACTACAAATAAAAAGTGATCAGCACATTCCTGTGTACTTTTACATGTGACGTGAAAGCATTTAATATTGCAGTCAAAAAATACATGACTTGTAACTGTACATCATGTACTTGCCTGGTGCCTTTAAAGATGATCCATCTTACCCAATCCGACTTACAAGCAATGGTAAGACTGTAAAAAAGACAAATGTTACAAAATCTGTTAGCCATAGAAATAAGTAGACATTGTGAAGGAAATGGTAAAAGAAAACTTAGTAACACTTTACTATAAGAGTTTATTCCTTAACATTTGGTAATGCCTTAGCTAATATGAACTAACAATGAACAATATATTTTACAACATTAATAATATTTGATAATGTTCATTGTGCAGAGACAAAGTGATTGATTTAAAAATGTATTAAGTGTTTAAATCTAATATCATGCTATGCTAACAAATAAAACATTACTGTAAGTGTTAAGTCAGTTGTAAAACATTATATATATACATTATATATATATATATATATATATATATATATATATATATATATATATATATATATATATATATATATATATATATATATATTAGTTGTTATATTATATATAAATATCTAAATAAGTCTTTTTTAATTATTATTCTATAACATCTTGTCTACAGAAAATCTCTGAAAATGTCTCGTTTACTGCAGAAAATAGCGATTTATAGTGACAAGGTAAAAGGACTGTCCCTTTAATGTTTTACCCGGACGGCTGCGGTGTAACACTATTTCACGCAAAGTTTTTTAACAAGTTAGTAGCTAGCTGCTCACTTTAAAGATAAACATGATCGCCTAAATCTGAGCAATCCTGGTGATGCCAGTTTCCTACACGATGTTATAATGGACTATTTTACATCCAGAGTTGAAGGATCAGATGACAGAGACGAGAAGACAAAGGTACGTAAATGCGGAGCCCATTCTCTTTTCGTGCATTGATTTGATGCGTTTTGGAAACTTATATACAGCGTGTAATGCATCTGAAGTGGTGGAAACAATATGCCATAAAAATGTATTGGACAACTTACTGGGCGTGTAAAACGCTTAAGAGAAGATATTCTCTGCTTTTGCTGATATAACCTAATATAATAACAACAACAATAAGCGCGGCAATCCCTTTCGTTCATCTGATATTAAGATGAGCCCAGGTCTGAATTATATTTGGTCGAAGTTAAAGCTGCGATGAGTTCGATGCATGTATCCAGTTAAATATGAGGTTTCTTGTTTTCACTTCTGTGGAGTAGTTCGGTACTATGCTGTGTACGGGGTGTCAAGTCCTATCTGTTTTACAACCACGAGTCAGCCTTGCCAAACAGTCGAACTTAATAATTTTCTCTGACGCTAACGTTAACTGAACGGATGAAACGCCGAGATAAACGACCGTTATGCTGGGACCGCAAGACCGCGCTGGCGGGTTGTCTTTGTCCATTTCGTTAAAAATAGTTTCATTGTCACCACACTTTCAACACAATATAAACTCAACAAACCGTCATAATTTAGTTAAAACAACCCTATATTCATTAAAAAAGGTGTAAAGCGAGTTAAAGCAGCGGTAGACATCTGTGTGTAACGTGAGCTTACTTTCTGAGGGAGATTGAAACTTTGTTGGCGACCGTTTTTCTCTCTCATTGCACGTTTAAAACAATATTGTGACAAACTATTGACAACATTCTTAAACTAAAAATTAAGTTTTCATGAAACAGAAATATTTCAAACTTACCGAACTGACAGAAATCAATCGTCCTCCTTCAGCTGCAGCCAAGAGTTGTGCGCTCCCTCTGTCTGTGTGATTTGACGTTGGCGCACTTTCTCTGATTATTGCAAGTACACCTGGCACATTACAGCAATGGCTACAGCAAGGTTACATCAAGACCAAAATATACTGTAAAATGTTCCCGCTCAAACAAATTTACCCAGAATGCATTATGAACTGCAGTACTGTACTGTAATGTACACATACAGTATAGTACTGTGGATTTTTACAGTACAGTGCTGCTAAATCTACAGCGACATCTAACAGTGTATTCACAAAACAACTTTTCATACAGTGTTTATAGGCATGAGATAGTTCTATTTTGTGTCACGAACACCACAATAATATATAGAGTTTATTAGTAAGGAATAATTGACGACGGGCTTGTATTGTACTGATGCTGATATTATAATTTTTTTACTAAAACGAATTACAGAACAGACTAAATAGAGCATAGACCGTTAGTAAGTTGTCTATCTCTGCAAATAAGAATGTTTGTAATGAAAAAGAAACAATGCATTCTGGCCATTATGCAGGAAAGCGTGCAGATTCAGGTGACGAGCTTAATGCGTCACCATGGAAACCATTAAAAAAACTCACTTCAGGGGGACAGATATGATTTTTAAAACTATGCATGAAAGGGTTAACTGACCTGATAAGGGTGTTGTGCTCAGAGACTTAAAGTTGATCCAGGAACCGAGGCTGTGCTGTAACTTCATGATCTTCCATTTTTATGAAAACTTTTTAGTTCTTTTATAAACTCTTTATAAAGAGTTTTGCTGTCTAAACATTATCACAGACATGTTTGAGCTTCTCTAGTGTTTGAAAAGTTATTTTTGTTTGTTAAAAATGCAATTATGAGCGGTGTGGCCAGTGGGTAAATAAAATAGTAGGCAGAATAAACCAAGTTGTTTTAACTGTTTTACAGACATATACTGTATGTGACCCTGAGATCCACTTGAAATCATCCTTAAGAACATTCTGTAAAAATTTAACCTTGATATATTTAATATTGACTGAGTAAGGTCATGTCAAAGGTAGAAATCTTAGTGGAAATTATTGGTTGAAATCAAACTTTGATGCTCCTTATCACATAGTTTTCATGGGGTCATATGTATGCTAGCAAAATACTAAAGACCACAACACTGATGGCCAACATTGAAAAGTGCTTGTGGAACAAAATCAAATGGAAAATGTTTGAAAATGCTTGACCTGAGGTTCTTAACTCTCTTTTTTCCTGAGTTTATTTTGCTCTCAAATGGACCTGGAAACATGGTAATTATACTCACTAAAAACAGTTGGGTTAAAAATAACCCAATAAATAACCCAATGGTGGGTTACTATAGCACCGACCCATTGTTGGGTTATTTTAACCCAATGCATTGGGTAGAAAGTTTTACCCAATTAGTTGGGTTATGAAATAACCAATTTGTTGGGTTATTTTTGCAATGCTGTTTTAACCCCATTATTATTATTATTATTATTATTTATTACTATTATTTGCTTTATAAATAAATAATTCAAAACTTACAAATACATTTATAATGCTTTAATTTCATTTAGTCATTTGCACCTGCATTTAAATGTATAAATACATACATAGAAGCATAAATACATACACACATACATACATATATACATACATAAATAAACAAAAACATAAGAACAGAACAAATCTACTCAATCTTATCCAACTAAAAACTGCTTAAAAGCATAGTTCACACATTTTGTCATCATTTTCATCCTCTCATGTTGTTATAAACCTGTATATAAGTCTTTACTTTGATAACCACAAAGGTATATTTCAAAGAATGTTTAAAAAATAAAACCGATCATGAGCCCCATTCATTTTCATAGTATTCTTTTTTCCTACTATGACAGTCAATGGGGCTCATGATCTGTTTGGTTTCAAACATTACTCAAAATATCTTCCTTTGTGGTCATCAGAACAAAAAAATGTGTACAGGTTTGTAACGACAGGAGAGGAAGAAAATTATGACAATTTTCATTTTTGGGGGAACTGTCCCTTTAAGCAGGTGACAGTGTGTTCAGGAAACATCACATGGTACAAAATGTATTGTGTGTTACAGAAACTACTTAACAGTAGTGAAAGGCTTGGGATACTCTGTATAAAATGTAAAAAAAATATTAAAGCACATGTCAACTGCTGGTCTTGCTCCAGGGCCATGCCTCCCCACGATAACAAAGGCTTGTGATTAGTCGAATTCATCCCATAGGAGGACATGGGGTCTTCGTCATACCTCCTCCTCCAAATACTGAATTATGTTTGTTTTCTGACCTGAAGACAGAATTTTCACAATGTAAATATGCACACATAAACAGGTTAAAAAAAACAAGTGTCATAAATGATACTTACAGGTTGCAAATTAATAAATGTTTGCTTTGCCTCTTGGTACTGTAGGAAGGCTGAATCATCTTGCTGGCCATTTTGTAAGGTTTTTAATGCAACATCTCCAAGAATGTCTACATTTAAAGAAAAGAATAATTAATTAAATCTCAAAGCAAACACATCTGGCACGCTGAATAAATACTCTACTTTGACAGTAGATGGCGCTGAATTGCAAATTCAACCGTTACCGGGGTTACAGTAAACAGTACGTGCAGGATTAAACAGCGCTTTATCAGGGATTATACTGAAGTAAAACGACAATAAAATGCCATCGAGTCATTTCTTAAGACATTTACATTCAGAATCACATTTATATTACAGCTCTGTGTCTATAACACAGACCGGCTAAAAAAATATTTGGAGCAAAAAACAGCCGGTTGCATCCCTTACAAAAGTTAAAAAACGGTTTTTACTACACTTTAAACAAAAAAACATTGTCTGTTACAGAAAGCATGGTTAAAGCAATATGACAATCACTACGCCATGAAACTAACGTTATACTACTAAAAAAAGAAATGATTCATTTTCGTAAGGGCTCATGCTGTTGGTGCTGTTTAGTATTAAAATAAATTGCAATGTCTCTCTACGTTTATGATGGCTTAAAAACGCGTTTGGCATCGATAACAGTTAATGAATGGAACAGGTGTAACGGACAAAAACTAGACAGCAGCGTTTTTGTACACTTATTTAAACGTGACTGATAGTTTACTGTGTTTTAGAGCTTAAAGACACTTTGTAGCAAAATAAAACATTACACAGAGATATATATTTTAAAACGTACCTCTCGTGTCTGTCCGCACTCAGCAGTCAACCGTTGAAATTCAAAATGCGTGACGTGAGCCCGATTTTAACCCAACTCTCTGGGTTGTTATGGAAATAACCCAATACAAGCTAGGAATAACCCAACAGAACAACCCAATACGTTTAACCCACCTATTGGGTAAAACAAATAACCCAACGGTTTTTAGAGTGGTTTCAAGCACATGAACGGAAAAAGTTTTTAAAGGTGAGTGTAAAGGTGCATTGGGTACTGAAACTTTTAGAAGGATCTCTTGACATGTAATATACATATACATAATTTTATCAGTGGTGTATAAAGACCTTACAGAATAAACTTTATTAGAATGAGCCTTTTTATATACATACACCGCTGGTCTCCTTATACTGTATGGAAGTCGAATTAAATCCAACCCTGATCAAATACAACTGATCAAGTTTTTAATCATTTAACCTCCTGAAGTCATGTGGTTTACATCTGTAAAGGATGGAGGCACTTTTGGGGCTTTAAACTCAGAACTTGTTCCCTGGTCCCTGTTTGCTACTGTTAAGAGCTTTTTTCAGACATTTTTTTGTCTGAAAAAAGGTAATTATGTACATCGAGTATGGCTTGAAAGTTAATCATGAGGTAATTTTTGGAGACTCAAGTCAAGTGTCAAAATGTAAAACCTGGGGGTTAGAGCAGGGCTTAATGGGACCCCCAGTCCCGAATCTGACACATCTTATTTAAATCATCAGCTCATAAGGACTGCAAAGCATGAATCGGGTGTGTTAGATGAAGACGACGTACAAAGTGATTTCTGAACGGAAGTGAGCTTGGGGGATTTATGGTCTCATGTATGGATTTGAATCTCCCTTAATGGAGTGACTAACAGACCAGTGTTACCTTGACAACGCTGAATGTGTGATGGAAACCAGGAAAATTCATATATATATATATATATATATATATATATATATATATATATATATATATATATATATATATATATATATATATATATTTTTTTTTTTTTTAACTTATTTCAAACTGATTATTTTCGCACTGCTGGTTATTTAAAGTAGATACATTATGTTAATACAGTGGTTCTCACACTTTTTCAGCATGACGCCCCCTTGTATACGCTGCACAACATGCAGCGCCCCTTGTATACGCTGCAACCATTCAAGATCCCCAAAGATTTGAGTTAAACAAACATATTAAATTATTCAGTGAAGTGCTGTTGGTTAATAGCCTTATTTTTCTGACATTTAATTACACAGAATTTATGATAATTAATTAATTTTAAACCTGGGCCCCCCTGGCACCATCTCAGGGCCCCCAGTTTGAGAACCACTGTGTTAATAAAAACAGCAGCTTCTTTTAAACACTTTCCTATAATCTAAACCAGCTTTTACTATACCTTCAAACCTCAGATAAATATTGGGAATAACATAAATGTACATTTGTGTTAAAAATTCAATTCGATTCAATATAATAATTCGTTAAATTTATATAGCGCTTTTCTGCAGACCTCAAAGCGCTTTACATATGAATAGGGAATCTCCTCAACCACCACCAATGTGCAGCATCCACCTGGATGATGCGACGGCAGTCATATTGCGCCAGAACGCCCACCACACACCAGCTTATTAGTGGAGAGGAGGCAGAGTATTATAGCCAATTAGTATGAGGGATGATTAGTAGGCCAATGGGCAAGTTTGGCCAGGATGCCAGGGCACACCCCTACTGTTTTTCGAATGACATCCTGGGATTTTTAACGACCACAGAGAGTCAGGACCTCGGTTTAACGTCTCATCCGAAAGACGGTGCTTTTTGACAGTATAGTGTCCCCGTCACTATACTGGAGTGTTAGGACCCACACAGACCACAGGGTGAGCACCCCCTGCTGGTCTCACTAACACCACTACAAGCAGCAACCTGGCTTTCCCAGGTGGTCTCCCATCCAAGTACTGACCAGGCTCAACCCTGCTTAGCTTCAGTGGGCAAGCTGTCTATATCCGATGCATCACGATGCATTGCATCCTGTTTTTAAAATGACTGCATACATATTGCTACATTTATATCAATGAATGCAAGGAGTCAGATACTGTACAGCAGTGGTTGTCAAACTGGGGTCCCCGAGAGATGGTGCCAGGGGGGGCCCAGTTTTATGTCATGTTTATGAAATACATTAATTTATCATGACTACTGTGAAATTAAACCTAAAAAAAAATAAGGCAGCACTACTTTGTATAATTTAATGTTTTGTTTAATCAAAATGTGAAGTTTTAGAACTGGCCGCGAAGGAATGCACCATATATATGTATATGAACTCTCTTCATTGTATTTTCTGCTCCAAGAAAGTATACTTTCCTTGGCAAATTTTTGTATATTTATTAGATAACAAGACAAACCTGTTCTCTAAACAGCAGACAACAGCAGCATTTAAAACTATTAAACATTAGGAAAAACTAAAAGTGCATAAAACTGTCAAATAGTGTATTTAAGTGCTGGCAGCAATAGCGCTGGCGTCATTTAGCAGCTCAGGGTGAAAAAGGCAAACGTTATTCCTCAAATTAGTTGTATTGCCTACAAATTTTATTATTGCGTGGCAGGGTTTAAATATACATGTAACATGTGTCTTTGCAGTTTGTGCTTACCAGCATGTTCATTAAAGCCAAAATGAGCCCAAACGTCAGCTTTTAAAATACTGGGTCTATTTTTTATTTCTCGCTCTTGTGTCTTGCCACATCTCCAACCGCGACAAGCATGTATGTGGCGAATGACGTCAGCAAAAAAAAACTTTAGTAGTACTTTATAATCAATTATATTAATGCATTGCACACCCGCATCGTGATGCACCACACAATCAGTTAATTGTGACACCCCTTTTGCATGGCATGCACAGTACACTTGGCAAACGGCCTAAACAAATGGCCGCCCCTTCAACAGCAAGGGTGCATAAATGCTGTTTGGAAAATGTTCCTCAAAATGTGCAGGACAAGTGCAGCTGATTTAGAAGTGTGTTGTCGGTTTATTTCAACCTGATTTTAAACCCACTTCATTCTACTTTCCTAACTTGGATGAATGTTGATGTACTGTAGCATTTATCTGCAGTCTCACTTATTTCACTTTAAGTCTCTGTTCACTGCTTATAATTCTGGCAATAAAGATTGAGCTACACTCATTCTTACATGAGATAAGTGCATTTCATTATGTATTGATCAGTCCTATGCATCAAAGTGGTGGTAAACCAACTGTTTTTGAAGGTTTGATTGTGTTTACAGGGTGATGTATAATGTGTATTCATGCTTTGTTGAAAAACACATTCGATTTTACCTTTATTTTACACTGCTGTTTCCATTAATCCAAAATGCAGCACCACATCCAACACTGACTGACAAAGGACAACCAAATCACTATAGGGCAATATATACACATGGATAACAAGATAACAAGACACACCTGCGGAGATCAACAGGAAACCAATGAACAAAAGAAGTACAAAATAATTACAAGCATGAAACAGGAACTCAAAATACAAACTAAATGTAAGAGCTGTCCAAACTGACAACAACTTGCCCTGACATATCTTAAAATACATCAGTGCCCTTTGTTTTGCCTCAAAATGCACACAAGTAATGTTTTTAATGTATGTTGAAAACTTTGACCTAGTCCTGGTTTAAGAAAATCCCTGTTCAGGAAACCGCTCTTAAAACTCCATAAAACACAGAAGAGGACAGTGACACTTGTATTCTTCATGCTTTACTTTATTAAACAAGGATTTTTATTAAATTAAGTAATTCAAGTGTCAAAACTACAACAAAAAAACAAACATGTTTGCTGGGACTGGCCTCCATCGCCTTTGCATAGCTTGACTCATGCAGTACTTTTACGGGTAAATACACGTGAATATCACTCTGCATGTTGATAGGCTCAATATGGGATTTTTCTGGCACACACGTAACAGAGCATTTGGGACGAACTGAGAAGAGACCAGCTCAAATGGGCCATGGTGAGGCTGCCCTTATGCAACAAAAATATACTGCAGTATATTGGAAAATATCATGTAATATATTAGGCAATATATTCCCATATATCGGATTTAATATTTATATTTCCCACTATATTGTAATATATGCATAGAAAATATCATGTAATATATTAGGCAGTATATTCCCATATATAGGATTTAATATGTATATTTTCCATTATATTGCAGTATATGAATAGACCATACATGTATATATTGATACAAAATATATTGTAACCAAGACCAAAAAGGGCACTATGTTTTTCCATGTAATAGTTTGTCTTTATATGATTTAATATACTGCAATATATGCAGGGGCGTCGCAATATCCCTTTTACTGGGGCACATGCCCCAGTGTAAATCTTTTGTGTCCCGGTGTAAATCTCAAGTTTAAATTTGAGCAATTAACTAGTGTATTCCTATACAAAGATAATCGCGGCAAAAACGGATATATATGCAATGTAATTACCCAATTTACGCTTGCAAAAGCGACGAAGCAGTCGCATTGACTCGTGCACAAACGTATCCATGGACCATGACCACGCACGTCTTTGCGTTCATCTGCGCACAACCGCATTCAAAAAGTGATGCCACGCGAGTGACTTAGCTTATGAAAACATGACCAGACTGAAGAAAGTTTCTAAATAATAATGTTAATCTTATTTTGACTCGATCATTATTGGCTTCTTTAGATGAACATGTTTTGTGCAAAGCAGGTAAAGTGAAGCAGACAAGAGAGATGATGAGTTTAAAGGAGGTAAGACAAACTACATCCTCACCCGGTCAGGTCTGAAACATTAGAGGAAAAATCTCAGGAAAACCTCTTGTCTTAGTTGTAGAACACATTTTCAGGTGTCACTTTTTTTTTGCTGTGTTTTAGTTTAAAAATGCAGTTTTTTTAATATGCAGAATTAATGTTAATTAATGTTAAAATCTTTGAATATTATTATCTAACGAAAATCTAATAACTAATAATCTTAAGAACATCTTACATCTGTCTCAGCAACAATGCAATTCTACAGACTTGTCTGATGAATTTTTTGTATATTAAGTACAAAATTTGTGTGTGAAAATAAAGCACTTTAAATACACTATGGAATATTAAATAACCTGGGTTAACACATGAGTCAGTTTTGGTGAACTGTTACTTCAAAACTCTACACACAAATCCTTACATTTCTCAGTGCTTACACCATCTGGTCGTATGGAAAGCACTAGCATTCAATACTGTTCACTCAAGTCAGCACAGCTTAGGCTCAATTAGCAAACAATTACCAAGGTGAAAACACTAAAAGTCAAAATTGAACACACATCAATCAGATCCTTCAATAGATAGATAAAGGGCCTGAATCTGTTCACTGAGCTTTGGAACAATAGATTCACAGAGAAATGAAGGAATAGGTTGAGGAGGAGAAAGAGGAGGATGGAAAGGACGTGGTGAAGGATGAGAAAGAGGACATGGTGAAGGGGGAGGGAGAGGACATGATGAAGAAATAGGTCGAGGAGGAGGAGGCAGAAGAGGAGGGAAAGAAGGAGGACGTGGTGAAGGAGGAGGAAGAGGACATGGTAAAGGAGGAGGGAGGGGACATGATGAAGAAATAGGTTGAGGAGGAGGAGGGAGAGGAATAGGATGAGGAAGAGGAGGAGGGAAAGGAGAAGGACATGGTGAAGGAGGAAGAGGACATGGTATAGGAGGAGGGAGGGGACATGATGAAGAAATAGGTTGAGGAGGAGGAGGGAGAGGAATAGGATGAGGGAGAGGAGGAGGGAAAGGAGAAGGACATGGTGAAGGAGGAAGAGGACATGGTGAAGGAGGAGGAAGAAGAGGAGGAGGACGTGGTGAAAGAGGAGGAGGGAGATGAAGGGCAAGGTGACAAGCAGTCCAAGATGAAATTCAAGCCACCATGTCCTGGTCCATGACTATGAGGGAGGCAGAGAAATGAGTAAAGCCTAATTTGAGTCGCTTCACTGTTGCCTCTATCTTCATAGCCTTCAGGGAAGAAAACAGATAGATGTACTTACAGTAAGACTGCTCTGTACAGTAACTTTAGTGTGCATACACTGTTGGACTATGCTACTGGAATAAGGAAATGCATCAAATTGCCTTCCATACAGATCAACATATCAGTATATGAATGCAAGGGGTGGATCAGGCAAGAGGATTTTACCCTTGATGTTTGGCTAGGACCAATATAGTCTGTGATGTGGATGAGATTATCTGGCCTGACCCAGAACTAAGACGGGATGTTGAGGTGAATAATAAAAAAACATTACAGTTGTGCTGTGTATAGCACATTAATGAATAAAACATTTTATTAGCAAATGCATACATTGATTGTGTCTTTTTGGTCATGTGAAAAGGTTTTTGAGGGGGAGAACCACAAGCAACTTACCAGTTTTGGATATATTGTTTTGAATTGATTGCACCAGTGTGTAATACTATGTTGTAGTGTGTGTGTTTTTGAAAGCTTGTGTGTTTTGTCTGAGGGAAAAGTTTGGTATTTCAGTAAGAGTGAATGGTTTTGAGTGTAGAGCTTCATTTTGACCTGAAAATATGATGTTTGGAGTATTGTGTGAGACTATGGAATTGTCTTTACTGTTTTGAGAATATGAGGCATAGTTTCAAGAATTGTGTAAAAATGTTAGGTATAATGAAGATGTAAATTTTGCAGTAATTGTTGAACTGTAGAATAGTGGGTTAAGCAAAGGACATTGTATAGAAGTGTTGCACACTTCTTGCACACAGCAGGCTTTCAAAAAAAAGTCAGCAAAAAATGGGGGGCCTGTGCCCCAGTAGAGCTTTATATCTAGCAATGCCCCTGAATATATGCATGTGCTATGTATGTATGTATGTATGTATGTATGTATGTATGTATGTATGTATGATTTAACAATTTATATTTTCCAAATAAACAACTGCACCATATGCATGCATGTGCATGGGATATAGCCTAAAGAAAATATTGAAGACAAAAATCTGCATTACACAAATAACAGTTTTATTGAAACCGCAGAGACCTTCCTTTCATTTTCTACGTTTGTCAGTACTCTACTCAGCACCGACTGCTTCAACCACAATGCGTGCCAAAGGCGATGGAGCATAATCTCTTGAGTAGGAAGCTGAGATTCAGGCGCGAGGAGAGGACAGGACATGTAAGAGACACTAGCAACAATGAGGCTGATAGGTCCTGACCTTTAGTCCTAACTCATACTCCTAATCAGTAGGTGGCGGTACTGCACCTAAAAGTTGTTTGCTAACCACCAGTAAAACTTGAGAAGGAGACTGATCGTTGGCATGCTCTCAACCCAGGAAAAACTTCAAGCTTTACAAGGTACATAGTTTTCAGAGGTGGTGCTTTCCAGTTTTGATTGCATCTCTTCCAGGAGAGATTTTTGTGAACCAGAGGGGAATGAGTGAGAAGGGAGAGAGTAATCATTGTTGTTTTGTTCCACAGATGCTGTTTTAAACCAGTTTCCACGGCCGAAGCTGATGTTAGAAAATCCATCAACAGTAGAATATGCGAGCTAAGACACCAGGTGAAGTGCAAAAGCATGGGTATATAAGTCATTTAAATCAGTGAAGAGCCAAGATGGACTCCTAATCAGGATAAAGGCCTGTTCTTCTGGCAATTTATTTCTTTGCTTTTCCATGTTGCCAAAGCTCCTTGAAAGTTTGTTTATTATTTATTTATCTATTTTTGTCTGTGCATTTTGTTTATATTGTATTTTTAACTGTATAATGGCACTGCTGAAAGTTTTAAATTAATAGACATTGGTAATTTAAATTGCTTTAATTTATATTTTGTATATTTTCTGTTTAATGTCACTCTTTTAACATGTAATTTATGTAAATGTAATGCAAGACATTTATGTAATGTAAAGCAAATCACATTGTCTGACCATGTGCAAAACCTCTTGTGGTTGTAATAGGTCTGTTTAGCTCTCTACCTCAAATTGGTTTTAGTATGTGTGCCTGATTAAAAGAAAATAAAGGTGGCTTTTGATGGATTATCCATAAGTCTGTGTTAATATGTGGTATAAATGTGTGTACATATTTTTATGTATATATTTCTATATAATTTTACATGTTATTTAAAATACATTCTACCATATAGTAAACACGCATGTGCCACTATATCTGTACATATATTGTTAATACATTTTTGCATATCAATCGGAATACAATATGGCGGATATTTATGAATATAATATTGCATATATTTTGAGATATATATAAACACATATATTATATTCACGTACAATATATTAAAAGCGACAATTATTTATATTTATCAATATACTCCAATAAATTACATATATATATAGAATATATATATATCAACATACTACTCATGTATTTTACAATATACTGCAATATATTGCATACATTTAGAATATATGTATCAACATATTACTCCATATATTGCCAATATATACTGCAATATATTACATACATTTAGAATATATTTATCAACATATTACTCCATATATTGCCAATATATTCTGCAATATATTACATACATTTAGAATATATGTATCAACATATTACTCCATATATTGCCAATATATACTGCAATATATTACATGCATTTAGAATATATGTATCAACATATTACTCCATATATTGCCAATATATACTGCAATATATTACATACATATAGAATATATGTATCAACATATTACTCCATATATTACCAATATATACTGCAATATATTACATACATTTAGAATATATGTATCAATATATTACATACATTTAGAATATGTGTATCAATATATTACATACATTTAGAATATATGTATCAACATATTACTACATATGTTTCCAATATATTATGGGATATATTAAATAGTATAATGAGATGTATTTACTCAATATATGAAAACGGCAATAATTGCAGTATTGTATAATATATTGCAATATATCACTTACATATATATATATATATATAATATATTCTTATATAATATATCATGATATATATTACTATCTAAATTTCACAATATATGGAGACACATGAAATATATTGTCATGTAATATATTGAGAAATATATTTTTGTTGCATAAGGGTGGTGTGGATTTATAGGAAGCCTAATGGAGAACAAAGCCAGTACACAAACACAGGTTACAAAATAAACTAGGACAGGAATCACAAGCAGGGTCAGGGCAGATATCAAATCACAAACAAGCAGGAGATGACACGGAGGATGCAGACACAAGCAAAAGGGGGCTGGGGTACAAATTCCGAAAGTCACACCCGGACACTACAAGTTGGCACTAGGGTTGAAGACCCAGACACTGAGAATGAGACTGACATTGGGCTGACAACAAAGACTTCTGATTCAGACTCACACAAGCAACTCCAGGACAGTCCAAAGATCGTCTGTGACAGGACTGGGGCAGACATGACCTCTGCTGCGAGCTATGGAAGAGACATGGCTTCTGCCGCTGACTCTGGCATAAGATCTTTGGCATGGGAATGTAAGTAAAGGCAATGAACTGACCTGCTCTGGCAGGTGCGTGCAGGTTGGAGAAGGCAACTGTGGAGAGAGTGGCTGATCAGACAAAATTCAAAAGCAACAGGACGGCTTTCTTCACACTGCAGGGGAAATCCGATTATTTAACACCACATAAGTTGACTAGTAATAATGCAAAATGTGATACGGTTATGTGATGCTTTAGCAATAGATGTTTTACTATTGATGTTATCTTAAGCACAGTATAAAGAAAGAAAGGTTATCATTGTCAACAAAAAGTGGTGACTGATGTAAACATATCATCCTCAGCACTTTGAAGAAGACTAAAGATGATCTTTATCAGAAATTCAGACACGACAACCTTTCACTCATTAAATGACTCACTTAAAGAAATTAACATCAAATCTGATCTGACAATTGCCCTGCTGAAAAAAAACAGCATCAAACCAGCATGGACCAGCATGGGAATTATGCTGGTCTATGCTGGTTTAGCTGGTGGTCACAGCATACCAGCACCAAAACACAACATATGCTGGTATGACCAGCATTGGATGCTGGTGCTAATGCTGGTTTAGCTGGTGCTAATGCTGGTTTGTTGCTGGTTTAGCTGGTGCTAATGCTGGTGCTGATGCTGGTTTGATGCTGGTTTAGCTGGTGTTCACTAGCAAACCAGCACCAAAACACAACATATGCTGGTCTTGCTGGTATGTTGTTTTTTTTCAGCAGGGTGGCACTCTCTGAACCTCTGAAAATGTTTTGGATCGGCCTTGTAAAAATCATTTTCATTTTATTTTCCCCATCCTTTCCCCCACTTAATTTTTTACACAACATAAAAACTCAACACATAGCTTTTAAAAGTTACAATAAGTTACATTTTACAAAAAAAATCAGATGATACCCTAAGGATAAAATGAATTCTCCACTTTCATTCAAATAAATCCAGATAATTTACTCACCTCATGTCATCCAGGATGTTGATGTCTTTCTTTGTTCAGTGGAGAAGAAATTAAGTTTTTTGAGAAAAACATTCCAGGACTTTAGTCGACCCTTAACAGTTTACAGTTTCAATGCAGTTTAAAATTGCAGCTTCAAAGGGCTCTAAATCCCAACCGAGGCATCAGGGTCTTATATAGCGAAACGATTGTCATTTTTGCACTCCAATATATATATGTTATATACTGTATGTCCTTAAACCACAATCACAAGGCAAGTGCAAGATGAGAAGTTGTGGTTTAAAAGTACTTTGGGGGGTCGTTTAGAGCCCTTTGAAGCTACATTGAAACTTCAATTTTAAACGACATTGAAACTGTTAACTTTGTGGTCCAATGAAGTCCTGAAAAATCTGGAAATGTTATTCTCAAAAACTTAATTTCTTCTTGAGTGAACAAATAAACATCATAAACATCTTGGATGACATGGGGTAAGAAAATTATCTGAATATAAAGTGGAAAGTAACAGTCAAAGATAAAACCAGGGAAATCCGATAATAAATAGTGTGGTTCTCAAACTTTTGTGTACGGAGCATCCCTTCACTCCCCCCCAAAGAAAATGTATTTATAAATTTTCATTAAACCAAACATTTTAAATTATACAGCATTGTGTTGTTGGTTAGTAGCCTGAATTTTTTTAGGTTTTATTACACATAATTTATGATAAATTAATGTATTTTATGTCGTAAAACTGGGACCCCCTTGCACCATCTCGCGGCCCCCAGTTGGAGAACCACCGGTGTAAAGCACTATTAGTGATACTGTCTATCACCAACAACACTATGGGGTAACGTTTTATAGGAAGATTATTTATTTCTTTTCATCAGTTCTTTCCACTGTTATTTTAACAGAAAGTGACATGTGGAGTGTGCAATTAATAGGCTTTATGCCCAGCTGCACTACTTCCTGAACTTCAGCCAGCTCCTTGTTTCCTGTCTGCCATTATTGGACAAACTGATTAATCCAGGTGTGCCTGATCTCATATTCACAAACAAACTGATTAATCCAGGTGTGCCTGACCTCAGTAGTCACAACAACAATAATCAGACACACCTGGATTAATCAGTTTGTCCAATAATGGCGGACAGGAAACAATGAGCTGGCTGAGGTTCAGGAAGTAGTGCAGCTGGGCATAAAGCCTATTAAACCAAGAAATACTGGAGAGTCGTGTGAGGATGCAACATCTCCATCAGTGTTGAGATTGGCAATGCTCTCCTCTCATGCACACAGCAGCTTCCCGAATTGGCTTGATTGGGCCAAACTGTTGGAAATGGAGTGAATAATTACAGAAAAAAAACAGCTGAACACCTTGGACATCACCAGGTTAGGTCAAATCTTAATTAAAATAACTGTGAGTGAGCTGGTTTCTAGCACTCCCAGCTTATTTATATTAAAAGTGCCTGTGACCATCATTGCACCTGCAGTGCTTTAAAAAGGATTTGGTGACTAATAATCTGATTAAGTAACTATTTATAACAAAAAAAGAATAATACTAGTTTAAATAATCAGAAAGTAGCTACAGAAAACTGAAAAAAATGCAGCATGAAGAACTTGGAACAACTTGGTTTTGCAAGTCAATTCAACCTACTATTTTAAGTTTTGGCTTGTGATAAGTTGACAATTGTTTAACTTATTTTTTAAATCTGCCACTTTACAGTGTAAATGAGTGAAATCCTACTTCAACCATCACATCCTACTTCAACCAGTGGCAGCTCGTGACTGCTCTATCGAGGGACTCCAATCCAAAATATGTGTTTGGAGTGTTGTGTGTGTTGCTTGTGTTTTCAAAATATGTGTTTGGAGTGTTGTGTGTGTTGCTTGTGTTTTCAAAATATGTGTTTGTTGCATCATGTGAACCATGTGCAACACGTGTTTTGTCAAAATAAGTGCCTGCTGCACATGTGTCAAAGCCGTTTATGATAAAAGAGACGCTTAAGTTCACAAAATACACGCTAGACATTCCCTTAACACTGAACTCTGATTACTCGTGAGATTATGCGAGTATCTGGCAAACGTGAGCGTCTCTTTTATCATAAACCCTTTGAACGTATCTGCAGCAGGCACTTGACACATGACACGTGATTCACATAGGTTAACTCGATGTTTCCAAACACATATTTTGAAATTACCAACCACACACATGACGGGCTACATACATGTTGTGACAAACTTCGCTGGTTTTCAAATATGCATCAAATGTTTATCCTATGTGAAAATATTTTTTTTTAAATTCAGGAACTGTTGATGAAGCTATTTGCAAAGTCAGATACTTATAACACATGACTGTAGCTAGATATTCTGTATCATAGCAACTAAAACGTTTCCGCTGAAAAAAACCTGCACCTCCAAATTCACTCTCAAGTGACCAGAGCTGAGCTGTACCATAAGAGTGTCTCAGCTCAGCAATATCCCTTACAAAAATTAAGCATGGTTTTATTGTGGTAAAAGTGTAGTAACCATGGTTTTTTGTGCATTGATTACTATCAGCAAAACCATGGTTTTACTACACTAACCATGGTTTAACTACACTCTAAAAATGTCTGGGTTATTTTTGACCCATAATGGGTAAATATTGGACAGAACACATGCTGGGTTAAAAATGCCACATTTTGGGTTGTTGTTATGCATCATACAAGTGAGAGCGTCGTTGTACATTCCCATACATTTATTTATTTCTCAGTCCGCCACAAAATTAAAATTGACCACCACAAATAGATGTTTGCACATTGCCTTAATCACTACCTCTGTACAAACACCTATGCCCTTACGAAAATTAACCATGGTTTTACTACAGTTAAGACCAAAAAACCATGGTTACTGTAGTAAAACCGTGGTTACCACAAAATAACCATGGTTTTGCTCATAGTAATCAATTGACCAAAAAAACATGGTAACTACACTTTTACCACAATAAAACCATGGTTAATTTTCGTAAGGGTGGCGTCAGTCAGGGCTTTTGTCACGGAGTGACTTTATGCAGCGGAACCAAAAAATGGCGGAAATAGTTCCACCCGGACCGCTGTCCCTGAAACACACAGCCAGTTCCGGCCGACTCCGGGCAAACAAATTTGGATTAATAGAAACAGGTGTGCGAAGCGAACATGGCGATTGGTGATTGGACATTGTAGGAAGAGGAGGCTCATAAATGAGGCATGAAGGAAACCGGAGGGAGAGAGTTGGTACCGCAAGTTCGCTCTGGGCGTCCACTGGATTTGTTACGAAAGAGGGGCGGGTGAGGGGAAGCCCGCAAACCGAAACTGAAAGTGAAGACGAGTGTCTGGAGGACGAGGCCAATGGCAGAAATGAAGTAGCCTTCAAGGAAGGGAGGAGTTTATTCCGGCAAACGCTGTGAGTGAGACATAGCGATCGGTGTGTTTGGAGAGACGTATTGGTTCAGATATTGCAGACTGGGCAAAGTCAAAACAGAGGATTGGATTTAGATGCCCTCCCCTGTCTAGATCTCTTGTCCTGCTGTTTGGAAGAGAGGAGAGGGAAGCGATTGGCCCACTCGAGCAGTACATCACATGGTGTGGCACCCCACCTCAACCTACTCAACTTTGCGATACCATCTGTGGGCGTACTAGGCCCAACGTGCAGCAGCCTCGACTTGTACCTCCATCTGCCCTTCTTGCCCGAAGTAAAGAGGTGTTGTATCTCTTCCTAAATGTTCACTGGAGTATTATACTGTTAAAAGGAATCTGTGTGTTTGTCTGCCGCCAGTCTGCATGTCTGAGCCAAGGGCTCTGTGTCGACGTGGGACTGTTCCACTAAGTGTCGGAAGCCAACGTCAAAGTGTTCCTTAGAAGCCTGTCCTAGCGAGGAAGGCTAGAAGTTCGCTGTGTGCATATACGTCCTTTCCAGCCACCCAAGCCTTGAAGAGCCAAGATCCCAGTGTACCTACCTGTATATTCGCCTGTACGCCCAAAGCCAAGAGCCCAGTGTACCTTTTTGTATACTCACCTGTATGCCCAAAGCTATGCGCCCAGTGTACTGACCTGTATCCCGGCCTGAATGCCCTTCCCCTGTGAGCCTCAAGGAACAAAGGACTTGAGACTCTTTTTAAGTATTTAATCCCCCATATGGTTGCTTTTAATATTTAATAAAGACTGTTAAATTTTATTTCCTTCTCATCTGTCTGATCATTGGGGTGTTTTGGGACCTCCTCGGGGTGGGAACAGAAGGAGGAGCGTGACCCGCGACAGGGGCGGTCCGTTTCCCACCTGTGACACTTTGAACCAGATCTTTTTCCCAATTGGTTCTTTCCGAACAGAAAGAGTATTTTAAAATTTCCTGTTTTCGGTTCAACCCTAAAATTGACGTTCCTGAACTGGTTAGAACAAAAAATAAAAATTCCCTAACCGGTTAACAACGTTCCATGTCAGCTGTGGGATATACAAATAAGTAGGCAGATCATTAGGACATTAAACTTAAATTATTAATCTACATATTTTATCCTTAATTCTCTATCTTTTCATCAAAAGGACATATTATGCAAGCGGCATAACTGTCATTCTGGCATGCCAACATTTTGTTTCAGCATTATACATGAATTAAGACAAGGACAATTTCTGCCATGTCATTTATTGGCAAACAACTTAAACAAATGTTTTTATTAGAAAAAGAATACTGTTGTATTTCGAGATAATGTTGTTTGTATGTGTCCTTTCAAGAACAGAAAGATTGCTTGCTTGCTTTTTGAAACGTGTCTTTCCGTGTATGCGCTTCTGAGTGCACTTAAACACGTGCACACACACAAATTCCAAATGGCGCTTCGGGAAGAAGATGCAGCATAAACAGTCACTCCACGTAAAGTGAAAATTACATTGTTTTTTAGTACAGATCACGGATCAACTGCGATCCCTTGAACCACTAATTAGTATAAAAAAAAATTCTTGAGATACTTGGTAGCCTACAATTTACCTACAAGTAAACTTCACCGATCATATTGCACAGAAATCTTGTCAAAGAACGAAAAAATAAAGGTATTAACCGGTTACCATTATTTAAAACAAACGATTCTGTTCCAGAACATATATTTTTTAAAGTTTCTGGTTTTGTTTCTGTTCCTTGCAAAACATCAAAAGTTTCTGGTATTCGTTCGGTGAACCGGTTCAACGCCTTGGCGTCAGTCAACACACTTCACTGAGCCTCATTTAGGTTGAATTTAAGCATATATGTGACCAGTCACGGAAAGTAGTGACACAAGCCGGATCTGGTTTGTGAAAGAAGTCCGTATGACAACATGCAAAAATAAACAGAACTTTTTACCGTTGTTGGGATCACAAGTCAAATCCAGTCTGTTTCAGATGTGTGAATAATCCAATGACCATTTTTGTCCACAAATGCGTATAATCCATGAAATATAGATATATAGTCTATTGTTTACATCAGATTTCACATGAACGTCTGGTAATAGAATATAATATACAATCTGAGGACTATTTACATCGTAACATGTAAGGGTATATCAGATTACACTCCGGTAATTTACGTTCTGTTAAACACATGAACCAGCCTTCAAATTTTGTATTTAAAATAGAGCTGTAGTATAATAGATAATCCAAACAGCGCGCCCTAACGTCCTTTAGAGATGTTACCAATCGCTCGCTCATTCCTCCATCAGCCAATGACTTCATGGAAAATATTGATAGACAAAACATGTAGCCAATTATATAAAGAGTTCAACGATCTCTGTGTAACTTATATGTGTTTTACTTCATCGTCAAAGTACCACAAGAGCGAGTCGAAATTAAACTACTCCGTAAGATTTCTTGAAGAGCTCTCGTGGTACTTTGACATCATCCGACTGCGGCGCCGCTTAAAGTCAGTGACACAGCTGAGGATGCGGCTGACTGTTATTTTGATCTGCCCCAGCTCCATTTATTTTTCTTTTGTTTTGTGCGGCCGAGCTTTGTTTACAGTCTGTGGAGACGCACGCTATAAGTTTGAAAAAAAAACTTAGCAAACATGTCTGAGGAACAGGGCAGCCGCGTCACTACAGTCACGTGACTTCACGCTCGAGCCGGAAGAGAAGACAATGCTAAATAAAGTCGTAATTCTTGCTATTTTTTGACCAAAATGTCTTCAACACATTCTTACTGACCCACTGATGTCACATGGACTACTTTGATTATGTTTTTATTACATTTCTGGACATGGAAACCGTACATAGATTTTCAATGGAGGAGACAGAAAGCACTCGGACGAAATCTTAAACTGTGTTCCGAAGATGAACGGAGGTCTTCCGAGTTTAGAACGACATAAGGGTAAGTCATTAATTACATTACTTTCAGTTTTGGGCGAACTATCCTTATTTAGTAGTCACGTGTCGCAAATGTGCCACAACAAACTGCAAGTCAGGAAAAAACTGTTATGGTGTTCCTGATTCTCAACCTGTGGGAGTTTGGGAACTTACAGCAGAGCTGAGATGAGAACAGGTTTACTCAAGCACGAAGGTAAAGCTAATATTTTACATTATAGCGATGACGCTTGTATTGACGATTCTCTCAGACCAATCAAGGATCTACAATGTTTTCGCATTTTGGTTTCAGCTCGGCTCGCTTGGAACCCCAACCAAGGTGGTAATAAAAAAATATTGGGTACACGTACTGCACCCAGTGGAAAAGCCCCCAAAAGTGTTACTGTGATACATGTATGAATTATCATGTTAGCTTATTAATGTAATAGCCGCATCTACTGGACACCCCTGGGTATGTTAAACATCAGGCAACCAGCGCTGGCTCTGTTGGTACAATTAACCACGCAACAACTCCTTGGCATTTTGACTTACACACACCGCTACTAGCCTACAACACGAGACACGTCTCTTCTTTCTGCCTTTTGGTTGCGTGCGCAAACAGTGATGACGTCGCCGAGAAATCCATGTATAGATACTGAAGGAAGATGTCCTGACACTACGGACAAGCATTACTCGCCTAAGCCACAGTTATTACTTGCTGAGGTGTTTTTAATTTAATTTTAACAGCCTGTCTCACCTTAGAGAAATTGTTTTAATTTCAAGCAAAGGTCAGAGCCCATATGGACACCATATCGGACAACTTTTCTCTGTTAAAACGTTTGACATGTAGAAAGCTTTTTGCCTCGAAATGAAATAAACGTATCCACATTTTCAAAAAGTAACAATATGAATTTGGAAAAAAGTTAACCGTTCTTTTGTCAACCTGATCTCATTGTGAAAATTTCAATTGGTTAGCAAAGGAAGGAACAAATGAAAAGAGAGAAAGAACAAATGGGAAAGTTAAACGAGTACAATTATTGTAATTGCGCCATTATTACCATCATCACAACAGCATAATTTTCCCTGTCTGCTAACAGCCATACATAATTCATACCGGACATAATTTACAATCAGACACTCTATCATCTTAACTTAGTGCGCTACAAAACAACACCTGGTCACAGATAAGGACCTCCTCACCTTTTCTCGGGGCCCAAATCAACAGAACGAATGAGACAGTCCATGGAGGAGTGACATCATGAAAGGTCACCTGTCAATTTGGACTGTGTGGTTGAAAGGGGTCTCTTGCATAATGAGAAACAGCGGTCCTTCCACCCCTCTCCTCAGAGCACTGCTGCTAAATGAGGGGTGAGTGGGAAATGTCACATTTGTTCCACCGCTCGAGTTACTCTGGTGTGGAAGGCACCATCATGAATTTTAATGAGTCCCATAAGTCATTAATAATTTCACTTAACATCAAATTGGATGACCAGACTAACTCAATTTAAAGTTTTTACTTTTTGATTGATAAAGAAAAAAATAATAGATTCAGAGGCAGTTATAAGAAGAAATAATAATTTTTATGGATATATGTGCTTTTAGAAGCTTTGTAAAGGAGTAAATTATAAAACAAAATGTTTGCATTTGGGTGAACTATTCCTTATTGTTATAAACTCAATATTCCTTTTTTTATTTTATTATTATTTATATATTAAATTAAATTGTATGATTTTAAATTATAATATATACTTTTATGTTATGAACTTATTGCATAAATGAGCAGCTGTGATCTGAGAATACATTTCTGGCAGCAGATTCTCAGGTCAGCATGTTTCACAGATGCATAACACAGTTTGACAAGGATGTCTTAGTCATGAGCCAATGGGTAAGATGCATAGTGAAAACATTTTATTTGTCTCCTAATAATTCACTCAGGATTATTTTAATCCTTGCTGCTTTGCGATCATGCATGCTTTTGTTTTATTCTACATTCATAACTATATACTGCAAAGCTTTATACAGTATAGTTTATTTGGTAATTTTAACAGATTTTTTGATAACTAAGTTTATTATGTTTTTCGGTTAAAACAATGCGTTGCAGGTGAAGAATCACAAGGGACAATTTTTTTTTTGTCTGTTTGTTAAGAGCTGGTATCTCATATAAACTGGCAAAGATTCAGAGAGAGAGAGAGAGAGAGAGAGAGAGAGAGAGAGAGAGAGAGAGAGAGAGAGAGAGAGAGAGAGAGAGAGAGAGAGAGAGAGAGAGAGAGAGAGAGAGAGAGAGAGATTACATCTGAAAATGTCGAGGAGCATTTCAGAATATGATGCTGCCATTACCATGGAAAGAAATATATTATTTATGGGATGAATCAGTGGAAAAGTCTTTATTAGAAAAAGCTAGTCTACCTGTATGTGATGATGATGTTGTTAAGCCTTTACCAAGTTACTTAGCATTTCACAGGGTATTGAATAAATTTTACTTTTATTCAGAGAGTCAGAGAATACGTTGACTTCTCTGCTCTCTAAACAGACCTGTGACAATTTTATTTAAAAGACAGCTGCTTATTGAATTTAATTTAAAAGGAAGATTTATTAATTCATCTAAATGTGTTTTCTTAACACACATGTTGACACATTTAGCTAAAAGTTGTAATTGACAGTCTGGTCAATAGCTGTGTTTTATTTACAGACCGCTGCGGCCACCGATAATGCATATCACTGCACAGCACCCTTACACTTGTTTTACTCCGTGTGCAGTGCATTTGCATTATGTAATTCACTTGGCTGTGTACTGCTGATCCACTGCTTCTGCATATCAGATTCGAAAATAATCATGTGATTGACACTTTTTGCTGAAAACAAAATGTAGGTGACAGGCTGTAGTAAGGTTAAATAAGTGTGTGGTTCTATTATAAAGAAAATAAAAAAACAATCAGCATATCATGCATATACCTTGATTGTTGCAATTTACCACTTTATACAGTGCTAAACAGTTGCAATATGAATGTAAATACAAATATAAACATGCATTTAAATCCAGTACAACAATGTATAGGATATAATGAGCACATTAAAGATAAACGTATTCATATAGCGGCAATGAACGACTCACATGGCAGTACATATCCTCACATAAATTCACATAACAATAATGACATATATAAACATAAACAGGAAGCAGGATTGGCATGCAAACTGTAATATTATTACCTAAAAAAAGTAATATGATGGTTTCCAATGCTAGTGCTTTACATCGTGCCTAACACAGTGTCCTAACTAGAGGGGATGAGATATGATTTCAGCAATAGGCAATTGTTTTGTCCAATTGTTTTTATGCAAAAAAGGGGCAGGGCGGGACGCAATCAATCACAAAACAGAGACAGAGTTTTTCTCTCACATTGCAGCTAAAGAGCGCACACACATACAGTACAGTACAGATATGTATTCATGCTGTTTTTATGCGTTTCCTTGTAAACTTGGGGGATTTTTTATATATTTCTGCCTAAAATGTTTGCGTGTGGTTAGGACAAAAAAAATAATAACATAGAAAAGATACCTTACTGTGTATTGTGCCGTTGCATTGCATGTAGTTAGTACACACTGTAACAACAATGTTCAGTCGTGAGTAATTTCACAATACATTTGTAGCCTACCTTATTGCTTACATTTATAGCAATTCATAAAAGTATGACTGTAGATTTTTTTTTATTTGAGGTTGCTGGCAGGGCTGGACTGGTAATCTGGCATTCCGGGCAAATGCCCGGTGGGCCGACGCACTTGGGGGCCGGTGGATATATGATTTTTTTTTTAATTGGCCAACAACCGGCCCATAAAGCAAGGACAGCGGCCCATTGGTTCATTTTCCATACTGACACTGGGCTGGCCCAATAATCTCTTAACAGGCTCCATCCCTTCCAGTGTGGACTGCATCCGACACAAGAAACAGAGGGGGTTTGTCTGACCAGCCCATAACACTCGTACATCGGGCAACGCAGCCCGTTGCTTTCTTTCTTTCTTTGTTTTTGTTTTTACATAATTCATTAATGGCGCTATAAGCCGCGGTGGCAACTGCATTTTCCAAAAAAATTAGCGTAATTAGATGTTAATTTTTTTTTAGACAGACCGGCCAAGGAGACACCTTATCAGCAGCCCATTGGTTCCTTTTTATTTGACATTTGGCTAGCCCAATCACAACTTTTAGGGCATTTTATGAAGCATGCAGCGTCAGTGTGCTTCTATCAAAATAAGAGACGAGAAGGGAGTGAACGTGCGGTAAGCAGAACTGCTTTTAAAACACTGTCGTTAGATTTGTGGCTACATCAAACTTTTGATCACAGTATTTATCAAACATATTTTACTAATTCCAAAACAAATGAATCTTAATAACTACCATCAATTTTGTAAATAAAGCATTTATAAGTAATACATTATTGTTAATGATGGCTGGCTAAAGGAAAAAGCACCTTATATTCAAGTGTGCAGAATTATTAGGCACATTTTTTTTCACATTTAAAATGGGCCAAAAAATGTTTAACACACACACTGGAAATTCATTATTTGATGTCCATAAGAAAGATGCCATTAATGGAAATTGCAAAATTGAGGTGTGACCATTAGACAAGAAATCCTGATTCGGGCAGCTAGGGCATAAAATAGGATGAAAGGAAAAGATATATACAAAATGAATGATGGTTATTAAAATTACTGTAGTTTGGAGTTTGTAAAAGTTGTTCAGAAAAAAAGTGATCAAAATATTCTGCACACAATGTAATGGGACTCATGGCTCTGCCGCGAGACTGCGACTTTATTGTAACATTTATCAGGTCTCAGTGTTATCATAAGGTGGTCAGAATGGTTAGTTTAAACAGCACTCACTGGCTAAGACAATTGGCAGATTTTTAAAACCGGCAAAGCCATTTACAGTGCTTGCATTTATTGTAATGTCACGTGTCAGCTCTTATACTTTTTGAATTAATCATTATATGGAGTTGGTAGTCAAGTTTGCACAAAGATGGGTGTTATTTGTGATCCTATGTAGTGGGCCAGTCTGGGCCAAAATGCCAGGGCCGATTTTTTGTCCCAGTCCAGCCCTGGTTGCTGGGCTTTTTTGTTAACTCATTCCCTGCTTGCCTTTTTTTTTTAAGTTGCCCGCCAGCATTTTTTGTGATTACCACAAAATGCCATCCAGAAAAAGTTTCTTCAATAAATATATATATAAACATACAATATATTTAAAATGAAAGAACAGAAACTCTGCTTTCAAACAAACAAACAAAATGGGAAAAAAATGTTTCATCCAATCTTCATTTGTTTTCTTTTTATAACCTCTCAAATATGGGTCAATTTTGAGCAAAAAGCTGAAATAATTCAATTTTTGGTTAAGGAGTTTTGTTATCCGAGATCAGATCTAAAACAAAGATAAAAAAACAATGTTGTTGAATTAGCTGATGCTTCAGTTTTTTTATAAATTGGGTAAGTAGATAATAGCAGAATTACAAATTAGCGTAAAACTCGTCAGGAAAGCATCAACAGTCCCTTTCACACATACAGTCTTTACTGGTAATTTACTGGTAAATTGCAGTTAACAGGTCATGTGTGAACAGAACCTTTTTCCGTTAAATCAGTGCTGTCAATTTACCAGAAAGAGAGGTTGTAAGATTACTAGTAATTTACTGGTAAGCGCTATGTGTGAACACAAAATATAGTTTACCGGCATTTAGAACGGACGACGTCAGACCGCTATGACAGCTTCGGGCCAATCATAACATTTTAATAGAGATGTCACGTTTACCCCCGCACTGTTTTTGGATGTTTTCACACACATGCTGCTTGAAAATCTAATGAATGTTGTTTGGTCACGAGCAACTTGGCGACCGTCAGCGTTTACCACAGACGTGAAAACAACAAAATACTGATATGAACGACGTGGATTGTTTACAAATACAACACTGAGCTCGCCGGCCGCGCGCCACAGGTAACTTCCGCTTTCTCAATGAATTTACCGGTATTTTGATACTGATGTGTGAATGATGCTTACTGGTAAAAAGACAAAATGTCACTGCATGTGTGAACAGCACATTTTTGTATTTACAGGTAAATTCATTCTGGTAAATTCATGGTAATTTACCAGAATTACTGTCTGAAAGAGGCTATTGGCAGAGAAATGTGTTATCTTAAAAGGCCCGTTCTTTCTGTGTTTTTGAAGCTTTGATTGTGTTAACAGTGTACAATATAACATGTGTTCATGTTTCATGTGTAAAAAACGCTGTGTGTTGTGATTTGATAGCAGCTTAGCTTGCCGTTAGCTTAGCTGGCGACTGACGTATTCCTGTGGGCGGAGTTTAGTCAAAATACTGTTCTAGTGATGTCATTAAAGCAGGAAGTAGAGGACTGTAATCTAAACTGGACGTTCCAGCTTTGAAAGAAAATTCTGTTTTCTGTTAAAGAAAATATATTGCCTGGCAGTGAACTTTGAGCTTTATCATTTTACAGGTATTATTTATGATATTATAGCAACATTACACACTAACTAAAGTTTGAAAGAACGTGACCTTTAATTGACAAGATAACTCATCAATGGCGGGAAAAGAGTTAATTTATGGCAGATTTTTAAGGGGGTCTAAAGGTATAAACGGTAAAACAAACAGTTTGACGTATGAGTATTTAGAAGTCCTAAGCATTTCTTGGGCCCTTTTCTCACAGAAAAGCAACAAACAGAGCAAGACCACACCCATCAACGTGCTTCATTCGGTTTACCGAAGAGCGTGGGCAGTGCTGCACAGGACTTGGTCCAGACAGATTTGTTGTTTTATTTTTTAGATCACAAAATCAACATCACCAAAGGAGTGTGCTTTTATTTGTGATGGACAGTTTACCTTCTTCAGCTTCCTATAGCGTTAAGGGAACAGTGAAAGCAGTTTGTTTTTCTGGGGCAGCAACAGAGTTATGGAAATGTGTTTTCTTGTTCCTGGAATTTCGATTGACAAATGTTTTATAAACAAGGCCGGGTTCGATAGTTCGCTGGATTTGCGATAGTTTAAAACTGAATGGTGGAGTGGTCCTAGCGATAAAAAACCCGACATAAGTCGGCAAGTAAAACTGCATCAAATGTCTGGTTTGTTGTAAACAACACAAAAGTATATTTAACCAGAAGTTATCCAGGGATAATGCGGTTATGTTTTGTGTATCTTGCATGCTCATGACTCTCTCTACCCATGGTCCACCTTCAGCAGCTTGGCTGTTGAGAAGCGGTAGAGCTGATCTTTTTTTAAATAAATAAGACCAAACTAAAGACACTTTAGAAATATGAAGGATGCAATAAGACTAACAAGAGATTTTCAGAAACTGTCTGTGTTATTTGACCTTTAACAGTCCACAGTCTAACTGTGGCTGAGTGATTCTCTGATGCTCTGTTATTTTACCAAATTATATATTTATTCATGAGATTTTCATGCTGTACATGCTTCTCAACCACCACCAATGTGCAGCATCCTGAATGATGCAACAACAGTCATATTGCGTCAGAACGCCCACCGAACACCAGCTTGAGAGGAGACAGGGTGATATAGCCAATTAGTATTTCAGTGGGTGATTAGTAAACCAATGGGAAAGTTTGGCCAGGATGCCAGGGCACACCCCTCTTTTACAAAAGATATGGGTTTTTTAACGACCACAGAGAGTCAGGACCTCGGTTTAACGTCTCATCCAAAAGACGGGCAAAGTTTTTTTATAATTAGTATTTTATTGGATTTTAATCCAAATTATTACCACATTATTACATTAATACTTACAATTAACATCTTCAAATGTATCCCATGATGATGAAATATTTAGACATAATTAAATGATTTTATTAAACTATCCGAAATTATAAAAATAAATATAAAGAAATAAATAAAAGAGAGAGAGAGAGAGAGAAAAAATGAATACATTTATCAACAAGCACCATGCTCTCCTCTAGTACCAATATATTGCACATAAATTCCCCATTTCACTGCATATTTTCCCGCTCTATCATTGATATTAAAGGAAATTTTTTCATATGATGCCACTTTTTGCCAATTCTATGCTCCACTCCTGGAAGGAGGGCTCACCTGGGTTTTTCCAGTCTCATTATTATTTATTTTCCTACCTTTATACTGGTCTGAATAAAGTCTGCTGCTTCACAGTTCGATGTCATTTGTGGATCATTTAAAACATACAGCCTTGGGCTAGATGGGCAAAGTTAAGCTTTCACTTTGTTTAGAAGATAAAGGTTAATGAATTATTGTGTAACAAACTTTTAAAATAATTTTTAGTTTGTGTTGTCTTTTTTATAAAGAAATGACTCAGGGTGAGCCTTATCTGACACTGTATCTTTACAATACAGTGTTTCATAAACCGTAAAAATTCTTCAAGAACCTTTGAGGCAAAATAACACTGGTTAACCTAATTTTAAAGGTTAATGATTCATTATAACGAGCAAGGGAACGCAAATTACTCTGTTTAATTATATTTGCCCGTTAGTCCCTTTTTGATAGGCTTAAATGTTCATGCGTGATTTTACAAGTGTTCTTCCACACAGACGATGTGGCCTATGTTAGAAGTTTGCTAACAGTCGTTTGTGTTCATTACAGCCCAGTGAAAAAGTCCAGGCCTAATGTCACTTTCTACTTCTTTATGTTCAACTCAAAGCTTTCTCTGAGTCACACATTTTATACTTTGTCATTCCGGCAAAGGCTAAATATCTCCTCCTACGTTTTATCGGTCTGCCTCAGGAAGAGTTCACATCCTGACAGCTGCCATTATCTGCGAAATCAAATATAAAACTCCAAACTGTGTTTATTGCGCTGTCACATAGCTTTTATCAGTGTGGTCATAAACAAACCCAAACACATTCTTTATTATTTTGTTCTGCATAAAAGATTTAACATTTATTGGAACTGCTTGTTTTGTTCACTGGCTTACTATTACTCATCGGACCCCTGCCTTTCTTAGACAACCTCCCCTGATGAAAAAGGTTGTTATTTTTATGTTCTGTCCCACAGATGAGAGAGGGATTTGGCTTACCGCAGTTACGTCACATTCTGCTTCTGTGTAATGTTAAGAACAAAACAGAAAATCTGTGATTCAAGCCTGCATTATTCCCTCAACAGTATATAGCCATCATAAAAATGATATTACTCATAGCTCACCTCAGACCAAAACATTCTCATCATTTACGCCATCCCTGATGTATATGACGTACTTTCTTTAGCTCAACATAAATCTCTGGAGGTCCACTTGCAAGGGAAGAGAACCCAAAATGCAGACCCAAAAATCACAGACATCGTAAAGTAACCCACTGGATTATTAAATACATATCATAAAGTTTGCATAAGGACATAGTAAATGCATAAGGACATAGTAATTTTTCACTAGGATGTTTTGAGTTCTAAAAAAGTCACAAGACGTTTATATAGTACAATGAACTCTTATCTCAAAAGATTATGAAAAAAATATTTGTCATGATACTGTATACCCCATTCTATTAGATTAACAGATTTAAAACTTCTTAACACGCACCGGCCCGGCGGCGGTCCCTAGGGGGCGTTTTTACGTGTTTTTGTACTTTGTTTAACATCAAATATTCAATCAACAATCATAAACTTTGCATTATTTGAAAGTTTAAACACTCAAAATTCATGTTCTGAGCTTATTTTTGCAATCAATACACTGGTGTGGATAAGATTAAATAAAATGCAGACGGAATGCATATAAAAAAATTTGTGGGTACTCACATGTCTTGCCATATGGTTCTGATCATCTCTGACAATTCCCAAAAACTTCAACGTACATTGCAACGTAAGGGTCCACTCTTCAAAAAGCATCCCACGTTTTAATCCAAAACAACGAAAAATAGTGATAAATCCAGCAATACCCTCCTTTATTTACATCCGCGCTTCCGCTAAGTATGATCGATCATGTTTATTTTCTATCAAATATCGAGTTTATCAGTGAAAATCCATCTCTTCCTGCTTCGTTAGACTCTTCCGATAAATATCCCGCCCTATTTTTCTGTTTTGTTCAATCAGATAAGGTTTGACAACTCAAAATGAATCGGGAACACCGATTTGCCCAGACAGATGTCCTTCAGCTAACCATAGGCTTTTGACTGGATTACGCCAAAACAAAGCCAGCCAATGCTTAGCCAGCAAAGTTTTGATGGGCAGGGGTAGTAACCAATCATGAAACGATTACAAGGATTCAACTTACGTCAGTAAAGTGTACTTCTGCGCAAATCTACAGAAGCGCATGGAGAGGAATGCCCACGCCCCCTCCCTGCGCGTTTGTTTGTTTGGGTAGCATAGCAGCCGGCTAGGCTCTCCGGAGCCGCTGAGAAACCTCTCAAAGGTTAGATATAACATCTCCATTGTGGATTGTCGACTGCAGAGGACTTGTTTGTGTTGAGAGTGTTTTGGAGAAGTTGATAAAGAGCATGATCGCGGAGCAAAGATACAAGATTGGATATAAACGAAACCGCGTCGTCGACGAGAGATGGACCGGACTATGAGCTCAGCTGCGCTCGCTTGGATAAAGTAAGTGGATTCTTTTGTTCATTAGTTATTTTACGTTACATTTCTAGTTTCTTGTTAGCTGTTTTGATTATAAAGTAACAGTGGAGATGACTAAAATACGAGTTTTACATGGTTTCATTTTCTATGACATGTTATATAAATGAATCATTTTTATAGCTATATGAATCAAATGCACAGAATATACAAACTAAAAACAAGATATGTGGTGGAAAATATGAGTATTACCAGCTGAGAAATATAGGTTATTTGGCAAACATAAGACATTTGTAATTATAAATATATTCATGTAATGTGTGTATGTGTGTATGTATTATGTTCATGTATATTACATCATAGTTTCTCATACAAATAGTTGTATGTCTCTAACTTTTGACTCAAACTAAAATCCTCTCTTGCTTTGTGTGTGTCTGTGTTGTGTTGTGTTGTGATGTGATGTGATGTAACAGGTCTTCAGCTGACATCCAGAGGAGGACTGGAATCTGGAGTGCATTCATGAGCGACCACATTCAAAATAGCAAGTAATTTGTTATAATGTGCAAATGTTTTTTTCTGAAATAGTTTTTTCTATGTGCTTTGGTGGGCAGAGAAGTTCTGAATTGATATACATCATGTAATATGTAGTCCTGACTCATTTTCTTTTGATAATCATGTCATTTTGTTATCATGTGTATATTTGGAGTTTCCAAGTGCACTTTTTCTTAAAGGACGCCTGGACTTTTTTTAAATAAAAGCTCACAGAAACAACATTTTTTGGAGTATCATTCTCAAATTTGAATCACAGCATGGTCAGACATTCAGTTTACCTATATGGTGTCCCCAGGTGTCTCAGATGACCATTTCATTCCTTTTTTGCTAAGTGAATGTTATTTAAAGAAAAACGGAAGTCATTTAATGTATATTTTACCTTGTTTTACTCTGTTTCTTTACTACTCTGAGTTGTTATGACTATTAGGCAACAATATGTCAAGTGTCTAGTTTCAAACAAGACCAGAATTATGAATATAGACCATAGGGTTTAAGAGCTGCAGACGTTTTAGTTTGGAGTTGTCGTTTTTCAGAAAATGCTCAAAAATAGAAGTGCTGGCTAACAGGTTAAAGTTGACATCTAATTTTTTACTCCGTGTGTACCACCGATTTACCACAGCTGGAAAAATACACAACACTGAAAAATTGTTTTTATCAACAGCCTAAAATACTAGATTTTATAAATTTTCAGTTCTTACCTGGATTGTTCTGCACTAAGCCAAAGCTTTTAGCCTTTAGCTCCAAATCTATAAGGATTATAAGGAACACCATACTAATACTGTGTTTGACCCCCTTTCACCTTCAGGACTGCCTTAATTCTACATGGCATTGATTCAACAAGGTGCTGAAAGCATTCTTTAGAAATGTTGTAGCGTCTTGCAGTTGATGGAGATTTGTGGGATGCACATCCAGGGCACGAAGCTCCCGTTCCACCACATCCCAAAGATGCTCTATTGGGTTGAGATCTGGTGACTGTGGGAGCCATTTTTGTACAGTAAACTCATTGTCATGTTCAAGAAACCAATTGGAAATGATTCAAGCTTTGTGACATGGTGCATTATCCTGCTGGAAGTAGCCATCAGAGGATGGGTACTTGGAAGTCATAAAGGGATGGACATGTCCAGAAACAATGCTCAGGTAGGCCGTGGCATTTAAACAATGCCCAATAGGCACTAAGAGGCCTAAATTGTGCCAAGAAAACATCCCCCACAGCATTACACCACCACCACCAGCCTGCACAGTGGTAACAAGGCATAATGGATCCATGTTCTCATTCTGTTTACGTCAAATTCTGACTCTACCATCTGAATGTCTCAACATAAATCGAGACTCATCAGACCAGGCAACATTTTTCCGGTCTTCAACTGTCCAATTTTGGTGAGCTTGTGCAAATTGTAGCCTCTTTTTCCTATTTGTAGTGGAGATGAGTGGTCCCCAGTGGGGTCTTCTGCTGTTGTAGCCCATGCGCCGCAAGGTTGTGCATATTGTGGCTTCACAAATGCTTTGCTGCATACCTCGGTTGTAACCAGTGGTTATTTCTGTCAAAGTTGCTCTTCTATCAGCTTGAATCAGTCGGCCCATTCTCCTCTGACCTCTAGCATCGACAAGGCATTTTCGCCCACAGCACTGACACATACTGGGTGTTTTTCCCTTTTCACACCATTCTTTGTAAACCCTAGAAATGGTTGTGCGTGAAAATCCCAGTAACTGAGCAGATTGTGAAATACTCAGACCGGCCCATCTAGCACCAACAACCATGCCACGCTTAAAATTGCTAAAATCACCTTTTATTTCCATTCACACACACATATATATATATATATATATATATATATATATATATATATATATATATATATATATATATATACAGGGTTTAAATTGGGCCGGGGCCGTCCGGGGCTAAGCCCCGGCACATAGGCTGAAGGTCGCGCTCTGCTCTTGCCAGTGTACTCGCTGCGCTGGTGCGTGTGCACTGACGCGAAGGGAATAATGTGTTTTCATTCATTATGGGGCATACTTACCAACGCAAGTTCAACGATTTGCGCGAGCAGATTACATACAAAGTTAATGCAAAGACGCAACCAGGCGCGTCCTCGCACGGGGCGATGAAAATGACGCGAATTGGGCGCCGCAATTGCCGCGAAAACACGCGCTTTTCCCTTTAAATGCGTCTTCGCGCAAGTTATGCAACGCAAGCGAAAAAACTCAGAACTTCAAGAACGCGCTCTCACGCAGGATCATTTGACGAGAGAGACAGAGAGAGAGAGAGACAGAGAGAGAGAGAGGTAATAATGGTGCCCACGTCGAGAAAACTTCATAGAAGACTAGAAACGTGTAAAGGATTAAAGTTTGTATGTCACTCATCTAATTACATTATGTTAAGGATAACACTGGATATAACTATTGTATAGTTTAATAAAAGAATGTATTTTGATTACACAAATCAAACCTAACTACTATAGTGATTGTTTTAGCTGCTGACCAGCATAGGGAATCTCTATGGCTAATTTATAAGACATGTTGATGATACAGTACTGTGTGTTGTACCTTTTCTTGTTAATTTAGTCTGTTGGGAAATCCTATCTTATGCCTAGAATTATTCAAGGAGGTTGATTCTTTTAACTTCCTTTAAAGTTTAATCAGTTGTGCATAATGACATGTGCAACAAATGGATATAGGGTGTCAAACTCATAGATTTGCATAATTTAAAATTCAGATGCTCTTTTTAAAATATTTTGGGTCAACCTCTGGCACAGCTTTAAAGCTGAAACTTATCAAATCCTATCAGAGGTCCAGAATGTCATTGAAACACACCAGTGGCTTTGCTATCATCAGTATTAAACATGTTACCCCTTGAAGTACCCCTCCCCGCAGAGCCCCCCCACATAACAAATCCCAATTTAACCCCTGTATATATATATATATCATAATGAGATTAGGAGCATCAAAGTTCGATTTTAGTCATTGATTTCACATCAATATTTGACATGAACTTACTGTGTCAATATTAAAGATATCAAGGTTATATTTTCACAGAATGTTCTTTACATTATGTAGGATTATTTTATGTAGAAAAAGTATAACATAAAATTGTATCGCCTTTAGCTGTGTTTTCAAATGGTCCAAATTTACAGTTTGTAAGCTTTGCTTTGGCTTTCATGCTTCATTTAGGATTTTTTTATTAAAAACAAGCAAGGTTAATGTAGAAACAAAAGACATCAGCATCTCTTAATACATGGCAATATTTGTTTGCTGGTGTTCAACTTTGCTGGTTATCCAGCTAGAATAGCACCAACTCAGAACTAGCCATTATAAATCAGCTTGCAATGAAAATCATGCTGGTCTTTTCAGCACGAACTGTTTAGTGCCGATGCCGTGTTTTTTATTTATTTATTTTTCATTTATTTATATTTTTTTTGTTTTGTTTTATGATGCAAATAGGCTGTGCACATGAGTTCAGAGCCTTCATCTGAAGAAGTGATTATGTTTTTACATTTGCTCCCTTCATTTGAGTTGAAATCAGTGTGATTGGTGTTGCATTGTAAATCACTTTGGAGGAAAACAATCTGCCAGGCTGGCAAGTACCCAAAAAAACTGAATGGTTTCCCTGATTTGTCGCTGTTTGTTATGACATTCTTCGCTGTCTGTGTTTCATTCTGGTTAATACTAAATAGCTTCACATGATATCATCACAATAAAATCTTGCAGTCTCCACGTATTTATATGGTCACAGCATAAATCAAATATCTGTTATAAGTGCTCAATATATCATCGCAAATACCTGATTAAATTTAAAATAAGTGCACTGTAAAAAATGCTTAGTCACTCATTCAGCATGAAGGCTTGATATTGTCCGTGAGCAGTCACCCAGAGCTATACGACACAAGTTCTTATTTCTATAGAGACAGGAATTAAAAGGACCTCGCTTGGAAGAGTGTCAGTGAGGACATTGGGCAACCTGGTAAGTTGTAAATACACATTTCACTTTTGAGTCACGTGACGTTTATCGACCCGCGCCGTTTATTTTCCCCCTATAGTAAGGTGACTAAATACAAACTCTCTCGATAAATGCATCAACATCAGCCATCCTGCAAACAGACAACCGCATAGCACTTGCCCCTCCCACAAGAAGCGGATTTTGCCTTTGACACATGTCAAATGCTTGCTTTTTTCGCGCATCTACTTCGCTCTAGACGCGCGAATGCATTCAAACTGTTCAAGCGGCAAACTAGGCACGGTAAGACGCAATTTTGACACCTGAAACACGGTTGGTGTAAACGCAGCATAACCCTATTTTACTTTCATATAAAGTGCATTTACTGTAAAAATGATACATAACTTTATTTAACCATGCCAAAAGACAACAGCAAGAATCCAAATAACATTTCAACTCTCTGTAAGCATGGAAATAATAAACCTTTTTAAGCAAAGATTACAGTTGACACTTAATAATAACCGCATGCTATAAATCATCAGTTAAGCATTAGTAAGTTCTAGTATGACTGCATTTCCAACATTATTTAACTTTTGCAAAGATAAATGACATAATATGTTTGCAGTTAGATATAAACAAGGTCATATTCATGTATATATTCTTAAGTGTAACACAAAAATCTATCTTGTTCTGTTGTGTTACTTTTGACCCACCTGTGTGTTACTTTTGACACAGCTGACAAGGTCAAAAGTAAGAATGCGCTACTTATCTTCATAAGTTTATAAAGTCATTTTACATTTGTTAGACCACACTTGTGAGTTATTGAACTCAGCAAAGATATATATCTGTCTAAAACATTATCTTTTAAAATTATGTGTTTCTGAAAAATTGTACTTTTGCCCCTGCTCTTCCCTAACAAACACAAAGTGTCCAATATACTAAAGATGAACTTGTTTGACTATGTCACATGTAAAGAGTGTCTAAAGAGTGTGATGCAATGGTTCATTATAAAACATTTTCCATTTTAAACTTGTCTCGCTGTTTAGTGCAAGCAGACAGGTCTAAACATAAGAGATGGCTCAGGATATTACCAAGTCATGTTGCTCTGCTGGTGATATCTGAGATATCTAGGTTGACACAAGGAAGCAAACCTAGACTACAGATGAGAAATCACGTTGGTCGTGACATGAATAGTATTGGATTTTTAAAGCCCATTCACAATTTCAAGTTTTTTAGAATTAAAAAAAGCATAAAATGTTCTTAATACATTTAAAATCTTATTCTGATATGTGCACGCAAGCAGTGATTTAATTATTAAAAATATCAAATTAAATATAACAAATTAAATATATTAATAATTAAAAAATAATAAATTATACTTTTTTATTCATTTTTTGTGTGAAAACAACAACATAATGTAAAATGTTACACAGAACTGTTGACCAGGCACTCAGTTAATACAATACAGTATGATTTCGGTAAAGCTGCTTTGCATTGTGCAAGGTGAAAAGTGATATGCAATTAAAAATGACTTTTTACTTTAAATACACTGGCTGGCATGTTGGTTCTATTAAATTTGCATCCAACACAAAATATGCTGAAATGTTTTAATCTACACCACAAGAATGTCTGATGCTTAGACTAAAAGCGATGTTAGCAACCCTCGTTGCATGTTAATGAGGAACAGATATGCTGCAAACGTTAAATAACAGAGCTGAGTTTAAATACAATTAAAGTAAAGCAAATAAACATCTACACGCCACGAGGTAAGGTGGTGTCAAGATGGTTCATGAATGGTCCTATGTGATTAGATGTGGTACCATTGTTTCAGAAGCATTGTTCCACCAGGGATTACCAGAGGCACGCTAACTGGGTTGTGGGTTAAATTTCCTGCATCCTATAGCCACAAAAGCCAGGAATGTGCTTAGTGGATTATCTTAACTGCCTCACCTTACATCTGAACCACTAAAGCAGTCCAACATCATTCACCTATTCAGAACATGAGAATAAACTTTCCATTACTTTAATGGGGAAAACGGTCTTTCCTCCTCATTAACAACATGCTTGTAATCAACCATAAAACTAGTTGTGTTGGCAGTGAGGTGTTGTCTGAGGCTGTGTTTACACGACAATGGTGTAGTGAAAAATGGTAACGATTTCCCTCTGTGTTTATGAGAAAATAAATTCCTCTGCTGTATTATATAAGCCTGGCCAGTAGATGGCGATGTTACCTTGTAAAGAAACTTCACAAATACACACAGAGCGATAAATACAAACAATCAAGATGGCAAAAGCATTGAGAAGTTTTGTTTAGATGTACAACGAGGTTGGTTTATTACTACAAGTGACCATTGCATAAAAAGTAGCAACATTTAGTAAACTTAGTTGATACATTAATAAACTCAGTATTTTGCGCAGCACATACACATTAGTTCACCATTGTTGTTTTGATTAAACTTGCGCATGCCTTAACACATTTGTGTGACATCATCTTTATCACAGATTTTCATTTACATAGTTTACTTAAAGACGTCAAGTCGTTGTTATTAAAAACGTACGCATTGAATCCCGTCTTCAAAATAAAAGCGCATAAAAGTTTTCAAATTTATGGTGAAATTGTTGTCGTGTAAAAGGCCACCAAAATTTTATTTTGTCCGCATTGTGAATTATGAAATTAGATCAACATTCTGTTTTTGTTCTTTCTGTGTGCATTTATTTTAAACCATCACACTTTCTTATTGTTTCTCTCGCAGCTTGTTTTAGTTGTTCACACCTGTACCTTGTTTCCCAGTTATTCCCATGTGTACATATGTGGTGTGTTGTTATCTTTTTACTTTAGTCTGGAAGTGGTGAGGTGTGGTAAAAAAAAAAAAAACTATCACTAAACATGCTAAAAACATCCCTTATGAAAAATAGGCATGGTTTTCTACAGTAAAAAAATCATGGTTATGTAGTAAAATCATGGTAACCACAAAATAACCGTGGTTTTGACAATCCTGGTTTTCCAAAACCATACTGTACACTCTAAAAATGGCTGGGTTAAAATTGACCCAATGCTGGGTTGTTTTAAGAGCCAATAGAAACTGAAACCAAAAGGGTAGCAGAATAATTGTTTTTGCATACAAAATCAAAGACATTTCACTTTCAGATAAAGCATGTTGTATTGTTTTCACCCTTTAATGAGTCTGAACAAATTGTGTAAAAAATCTACAACAAAACATATAAAAAATACATTGCACGTCTTTGCAAGCATGTTCTATAAATTGGATATGGGATATAGTTTTATGAATATATAATAATTAATATGCATTCCTACTGTATGAGGGGGGGCATGTAACAAAAAACTGTCACGAGATTATTTCTATCATCAGATGACCTTGAAATATCAAATGACCTTGACATCTTTTTTTCTCATCACAATACATTTTACAATGTATTCTACCAAGTTGGGGAGTGAAGCAGGGCATCGTCGTAGAACCAAACGCAGGTCGTTTGTGAGGCAGCTGGTTCTGACATTCATGTGCAATATGTATAACAAAAGCTACTTATTTTAAAGTCAAACTATTTAAAGTTTATAGTATAACTATTGTTAAACGTATTTTATACTTAATTTTATACTTGTAATATAATGTATATAACTCAAAAATACCCCAATGAAAATGAACCATGCTTTTACTATAGTAAAAGTGTAGTAACCATGTTTCTTTGGTTGGACTAATAAAGTTAACATTTGTTGGACTAATAAAGTTAACATTTTGATAACATTTTGTTAACAGAGTGTGCTTTGATCTGCACTTCGAATTCTAGCCGGAAATAGAAGACCATTCGGGCATCTTTGGGATACTCATTTCAACATACTACGATTTGGGAGGAACTAATTCTAGTTCATACTATTTAGGACGGATAGTATGCGAATAGGGACTCAGCATTTATGTCAATCGTCCTGGCTGTTGCTGCTCTGTGAAACCCTGTGAGAGATGTGGGGGATGGGCGCGTGTCAAAATTAAAGCGCATTATTTACTTCAGGTGTGTGTGAGGGAGAATGTGTGATTCAGTTAATCAGTACTTATTCAGTTTAACCCCCAGGGGTCCAAAAACGCGTCAACGCATTTTGACGTGTTTTCCCCTTATCATAGTAGAATCAACTTAAAATACTCCATTATTAATAATCATACACTTATGTGTTTGACATCATTTGAAACTGTGAAGGGTCCTCTTTAATATGTGTACATGCTGCATGCTGCAGTAATGCTGCACTGCGGGATCTCCTGTAATATGATATTGTTTACATGCAACGCATTCCATACATTGCGCTTTACACGCGACACCGTTTTATTATGAGCGCCGCGTTGTTTCCACGGAGACGCGAGCTCGCGCACATGGACACCATATGCGATGTGTTTTTAAAGTTCATACTCGCTTACAGAAACGCGTTTAAAACAGAAGCTAGACGATAAGGGGATGGGCATCTGAAAACAGTCATCTGAAAACAGCTTTTTATATAACTAATTACTGCAGATGTTTATCTGAGATACTAATTTAGTTTATGTACATGATAGTTTATCTGAATGTAGTGCTATCATTTACCCATCAGTCATGTATGTAAGGGTATTTCTGTGGACAATTTATGCTAACAGCTGTTCATAACTCTCTTACAGGTCTGCATCCCTCTCATCAGTACAAAACTATGAAGTGGAAAAACATATTCACACTTTTTGGACATAAAGTTATATGGTAACATGAGCCACATGAAGTTTACAGCTCTGTTGTGTATCAGTTTCTTATACAAGTCATGTTTTTGAATAGGGTTTGTTTACAAATAAATTGAAAATGTCCTACTGACCTTTAATTTTATTGTTAACTTCTTAATAAACCTCAAACAAACATGTATACATTTGTCCTCACATTCTTTACTGTAGTTCCCTCCTGCCTCATTATGCAGCTCATTATGCAGCTCATTATGCAAGGCTTTGTTTGCTAGCTGTCAATCAATCCTTCTCGCATACGGGCCCCTCTAAACAAAAAGTGTCTTACAATTTCTAAATCAATATATTGGTATATATAAAGTCTTGTTAAAACATGTTTAGTATGGGTTTTGTGGACTTATATCAGTGACTTAAAATTTTTGCTTTTTTTAAAAACCACGCATAAACCTTTTTCTCTCAAAAATACAAACATGTACATACATGTAGCTCATATAATATTTTAGCCCAGTTTGTGCTGAACAGTGGTATGAGACACTTGCCATTATTATGTTTTAAAGCAACTGAAAAAAGACCAAATGTAAGAGCATGTCAGAACCTCTGACAGTGTCCCAAAATGGTCGGACCCCAGTGGGTTAAGTTAGTTTTTAATGTAGTACTTATTCAGTTTAAGTTATGGTTAATCATTTGCAGTTTTAAGTTCATATCACAGTTTTTATTAAGGAAAAAAATATATATAAAAAACAATAAGTTAAATAATCTCATTTCGTTTAGTGACTTACACTGTTACAGTGTATCACATTTGGGGTACTTGGTCCATGACAGACCATAAAAAAGAAAAGGAATATTTCATATTAAGTAATTTTGGACGTTGTAAAGGGTCCGCAGAGTTAAACAAGATATACAGCCTTCAAACCGGTGGTGTTAGGATTGTACTGATGTATGGCATATACAAATACCCAAGCATGTAGAAATATTATGATATACTCTGGTGGAACAGTTCAATGGCAGGTCTTAAAGGGTTAAAAAAAACACTTGAATAAACTTTTTTGTAAGAGTATGCATTTTATACATAGATGTTTGAATACGATACCATCTATGTTTCCAGATTAATGTGCAGAGTCAACTATAAGTAAAACTTGGTGGCAGGTTCATTTTTCCATAAACTGTAAACAGTGTGTCTCGGCAAAACTTTTTGTACAAGAAGTGGTAGAAATTGCAATGATTCACTGTGGAGACTAACATTGGAGAAATAATATATTTTTTGAAAGCACGGATATGCAGAACTATCCACTAAATTTATTTAAAAATGTGCATAGTGTTTAGAAGCTTTTACATGGATACCATATAGAAATCCTCCACATTTTGAGCTGGAACTCTGTCCCCCCTTGAAATTTAGTCCCTTGACTCAATCTCCACAAGTTCTCTATTTCCGAACCTACGCAGGGGCATCCTAACAGCCTGTCCTTTCTACATTAACTTAACCAAAAGCATTTGGATTGGAACCAATGGAAGAAAAGAGAAATAATCAAAAACTGAGACGCCAGGTCTGTTATATTTAGAATTTGTTACTTGCTGACCCTCTGGGGTGTCTGGCAGTGTCCTATAGGTGTTATCTAATGAAAAAAAGTAATTTGTTTGTATTCACCCAGATAACCCTGTCACACTGAAGTGGTCCTTTTCCACACAATATTAATCAAACACCATTACTACATTGTATGCAATATTTGGTTGAAGATTTCATATAAATAAGCAATGACGTCTGGATATTTGCACGTCTCCCCCACACTAAAATATATTTCAGTCATTTTACCAAATTAAATCATAGGCCCACATTACAAAACCTCACATTCAAGTCAGACAAACCAATGTGAGCGAATCTAAAAATTCAAATAGCAAGATGCATTTCTGGTTTATTTTTTATGCTAAACATCTCAGTCTCATAGAAATTCCTCTTTTAGAAATGTCAGCCAGAAAACGGCCCAATCTGAAAAACTGATGCTTATGACATCACAGGCATCTCACTGCCCCTCCACTTTAAAATAATTGCCTACATTTTTTGAGTGGCAAGAAAGTCAGCCAATCAGTAATGAGATTGCAAGTTAAGCCAGTAGGGGGAGCCAAATAGGTGCAAAACCACTTGTTTAAAATCCCCCACCCTAATAGAGCTATCTGAGAGAGGTTTTTAGGAAGCTTCTAAGGCATTACAGACCCAAACAAAAACTTTTGTCTACATGTCACATCACAGAACAAGGATAAATACCCCGTTCAATCATTCTATGTCACATTTAATCTTTTTGTTTTAAGTACTGTCAAAAACAGTGATATCTCAGGACACCGTCTCTAATCACACCTGACTAGAACCGTAAGACATTTTTACTTAGCACCTTTGTATTCAAAAGATATGTTTGATTATGACAGAACATGATACAACTTCAAAAGCCAGCATGTAGACTACGCCACTTTTAGCTCTTAACAAACATATCTGTTTCTTAGAAGCTGCCAGTGAGGAGTGTGAAAGGCATCTATAGAAAAAAATACAAGTCATTGTCATTTCTAAGAATCTCCTTTGGACACATTTGTCATTATTTCAAGCTAGCGCTCCACTCATCTTCTAGATGATTGTCACCGTGTTTCCTTTTCCACGTCCACAAATTCAGCCTGACATTTAGCACAACAACAATGGAGACAGACTTGAACAGACTTAAGGTCTATCTAGTCTATTTAGCTGACTAATGTAAATACTCGTCAAAGTCGCATGATTTATTAAGACAATAGTAACCGCAGCTTGTATAACAATATGCATTAGGAAGTGTAGACACTTAGCCTACAAAAAAATGTTTACAACTGAACTATTGTGTACATATCCGTACTTACATTTAAAGCATCTCTATGCAATTACACTCTTGAACCTTAACCTAACCATAAACCCACCCCTAACCTTAATTTACCCAGAGCAATATATTAAATAATTATTAATGAAAGTACAAGATATTCAATAAAAAGTAGGACTGAATTTATAGTAAATGAACCTGATTGAAATCCCTGTCTTTAGATACAATTAAAATGCTGCTGCACAGTGGTTGCATTGCTTATTTTGTTTGGTAACTAGCTGAAATGTGATGAAACATTGTAATGAAATGAGGCAAGGATCTTCTCTCTAAAGTAGAACGCTTTTCCCTCAGGGGTCAGACTCTTCTGTCACCTTCAATTTAGTTGTATACCTGTGCCCGGATGTTTGTGGGGACATTCACAGCTCTGTGACACAGGACTGGCAAATTGAATAGACTGCAAAACCAAATCCAAATAATATTTTGTATACAGAATTTTGTTTTATTCCATCATTCTATCAAGTCCTTCATAAAGGTTAAAGATGTTCTGGGTTTCTGTCCATGCCGCCCTCTTCACTGCTGTCAAAAATAATTAGCTTTTCTATATCAGAATGAAATGATCCATCTTTTCCATTTCCTGTGGGTGACATGCAGGGTTTTGCCAATTTATATTTATCAATTTATATTGATTCTGTTGCGTTAGATTAAGGCGAGTGGCACACACTGCATCGTGGTGTATATTCATTTCAGCAGCCATATTAACAGGTTACAGGATTGACATGCACTCTTAGCAGCATGTCGCTGTGTATCAGAAGTGGCACTGAAAGCAGACTTTCGGCACTGAGCCTATTTTTACAAGTATATATGGCTGCAATCTGAAGAGCTTCAAAAGAGTACTGGCGTTTCATCCATTATCCTGGAGCTTTTACTAGAAAGATTTTCATTTCAAAAGTTAAATAACACAGTACCATCCAAAAGTTCTATGTGTATATAGATGCTTTACCAAAAAGTGTGCTTTACCAAAAACTCTTTTGTTCTAATGTTTAAGTAGGAAATGCCAACATTCACTATAAAAAATAAATAGTGGAGAAATGTACAAAAACAGGGCAACCTATTTTTTAAGTTGATTTTTGAGTTGTCTACATGTAGTTGTTTATATGTCTATGTTTTAATATGTTTTAAGACAAGCCATATACAAATTTATAATTTATCATCATTGGTGAGTATTTTCTCCATAAAATTGACGACCCGGAGGTCTAAACTGGAACACCGGACTTCCGGGTAAACACCGCGAAGGAAAAATCAGGTGAACGAGACCCAGGTGTAACAAATAAACGCAGCGATCGGTGATTGGAGGAAGAGACGGATAGAAGGAGGATAAAGAGGACCTGAAAACGGAGGTTAGTGGGCAGTGGATTTTCGGGGAAAACAGTTGACTTTGGGAAACGCTCCGCTCCGCCAAGGGCGGATTAAACGTCCACTCTTTAGACGGCGCCGTTGATCCGGGGATCGCTCCGCGAACGAAAAGAAGACGGCTGAAGGAGCCGACAGGGAGGAGGAGGACGTTTTGTAAGGAGCCTCACAGAGTGTTCAGTTTTGCTGAGGATTGTGGCGGTACGGTTTGGCTGTTTGGTGGGCTGTGTATGAGGAACCTTGTATTGGGGTAACAAGCAAGTGTCTGGGACATTAAGATGGATTAATCTTTGGCTGGGCTGAGTATGATCTAAATCCCTGTTGCATGTAAGATGTCTGACTCGCTTGATATGTAGAAGTGTATGTGGAGTTCTTTTATTACAGTTACCGAACTACGTGATACACGAAGGAGAAATCGAACGGTGGGGGAGCTAAGAAGACGCAGAGAGGAAGCAGTATTCAACACTTCAACAGACGTAGCTGCCCCATCACGAAAAGGAGCGGTGGGAGAGCCGGGAACGCAACACCATTGGGAATCTGGCATCAGCAAACCCTTTTTAAACCTCTGGCTTCTTCGTTGCAGTGCCCCGCGGATTCTTCAACCGACCCCACGAAAAGATCCATGGCCTGACCTTATTTATTCACCAAGTGTGTCGAGGGTGAGTATGGATTTACAGAGTGATTGTGTTCACGTGATTGTATTGCAGTGAAGTGCTGTGTACTTGTTGTCAGAAGCTACCATTGTTTGGAGTCGGCCATTTCAGAACGGAGAAGATGCTGGGTGGCGAGCGAAGAGTCAGCCTATTATATGCTGTCAAATAACCCTGAGTGTGGAGGCTGGTGAGACAGTACGAAGTCTCCGGCCCGGGTAATGTGTATTACGGTGGTGACGGTGGAAAAAGGGTACAGGAAGTAACGATCGCATGTGAGTACAATACAGAGTGTTGTTTTGCCTGTGAGTGAAGTTATTGCATTACTGCAGCTTAGTCAGCCATTAACTGCCTGTCACGGAGCCTCTTCAAAGGTGCGCCTCTGTTCTGAGTCCAGCAATTCTCACGCATGGACAGGAGAGGGCAGCGTTCGGCTCGGCAGTGACCGCATGTATCTTCTCTGACTAAGGCCCTGGGAAAGAAAGATCACTGGCCTATTACTCACCGTACCCATTCGCCTGTTCACCACCTGTAAGTAGAGAAAGCCACCGTTAATGGAGAAAGTGTGATTTGTGTTACAGCCCCGAGCCCTCTAAAGGAGGAAAACGACGAGTCAGTTACCTGAGAAGTACCTACCGTATCCACTGCTACCAGCCACCTGTAGGAGAGAGCAAGAGAAGAGATCACAACCATAGTCCAGTGTGCTTTTGTGTCCACAGTCTCGAACCCTCCAAGCGAGGTGATCACGAGCCCGCCACCTGTAGGAGAGAGAGAGGATTAAACCACAGTTCACCGTCAGATATCTATTCTGCATCCCCGCCTGGTGAAGTTCTGCCTCCAGGACACGGAGGGCGCCACGGATAGTAAAGACCCCCTGAAGATCTCGTCCCCTCTCCGCTCTCTCAACCTGCTTGGAGGCCAGAAGAGGCCGTTTATTTTAAGTTCCCCTTTCCCCTCCCCAACTTATTTTAAGTAATTTAAATAAAGTTTGTTTTAATTATACGCTTACCTTGTGTGTCTGGTCATTGGGGTGGCTTTGGGAACTTCCTCGAGGTGGAAACTAGGAAGGGGCGTGACCCTTTAGCTATCTCGGGTCCGCTCCGACCTGTGACACAAACATGTAACCAATCATATCAACACAGATGAATTTGTGGTTCTGTAGTTTGAGTCATAGATATTATGATTGGATGCAGCGTAGACCTGGCCCTAAAACAATTCAGCTGTACTTCTTTGCTGTTCAAACATGCAGGGTGAGTGCTGTAACCTGTTAACATAGATTAGTGCTGGAAATTCAGCCAAATGTATCTATAAACATATATATCTATGGTCTGAGGTTGTGCGATTGAGTAGAGGCATGGACTAATTCACATATTCATAGATCTGCATATACTAAATGAGGCAAGGGTGTAAAGTTGCATTCAAACTGTTTTAAAGCATGAAGAAATTACTGTGATTGGTAACATTTTTACATATGCTATTATGATGCTCAAAGATTTTTAACTTATAACATTCTTGAATACTGTGGGAATTTATTGATTGTTTTAACATTTAGCAAACTTAAATGTGTTCATTCATGCAATGCGGATTTCTTTATTTTGCTAATCAAGTTCACACAACAACAACAACAACAGTCCTTCCAGATTCTGTGATTGCAAAACCTAGTGCAAAATTTTATGGCATTTTTATTTATTTCCCCGCTCTTATGGCGCTTTTCCATTGCATAGTACCCCACGGTTTGGTTAGTTTGGGTCGGGTCAGTTTACTTTTGGGAGCTTTTCCATTGGGTGCAGTACGTAGTACCCGATACTTTTTTTCGTACCACCTCGGTTGGGGTTCCAAGCGACCCGAGCTGATACCAAACGTGACACAAAAACACTGTAGATCACTTATTGGTCTGAGAAAATCGTCACCAAGCGCCATTGCTATAATGTAAAAGATTAGCTTTACCTTTAGTGCTTGTGCTGTCTCAAGCAAACATGTTGTCATCTTTGCTTTGCTGTAAGTTCCTTAACTCCCTTTTAGCGAGGAACACCATAACAGTTTTTTCCAGACTTCCAGTTTGTGGCGGAACATTCGCGAAGAGCACGTCAGCATTATATATGCTTAAATGCAACTTCAATGAGGCTCAGCAGAGCGCCGTTGACTGACACCACGGGTGTTTATTTAAACCAAAACTGTCATGTGAGATAGAGGTAACGTTAGTGATAAACGCGATGTGCAAACATCTATTTGTGGTGGCCAATTTTAATTTTGTGGCGGACTGAGAAATAAATGAATGTATGGGAATGTATAAGGACACTCTCACTTGTATGATGTCACAGCACTAGGTGATGACACGCCTATAATCCCTCCCACTGCGCAGTGATACCAAACTCGATGGAAAAGCTAACCACGCCAAAGTGAGGTGAGCTGACCTGACCCAAACTAAACTAAACCGCGGGGTACTATGTAATGGAAAAGCGCCATTATTTTATCACTGACTGTTTACTTTATTACTTATTTGAGAACTTGCTAATTTAATATTAAGCATTTATGGTATTCCAGTTAGAAAAATAACTAAATTTTTTGCAAACTTCTGGAAATTATAGCCCCAACATCTGTCATTGAAATTGCAAAAATCACAAAAAAAGTTGCTAAATCCTGGTGGGAGTGAAAAAAGATATTTTTTTTAAATGTTACTGAAATCTTTTAAAAAGTTCCAAATATGCACCATATTGTTAATTTGAGGCACCAATATGAACCTTCTAGGTACTAAAGTGTACTTTTTCAAAAGGTACCGCCCTAGTGACAACTTTTGTAGCCTACCTTCTTGTAATTTTTTCTGAGAGTGTGGATGCCAACTCCATCAATGAGAGGCTGTTTACATCTGGTAAAGAAGAAGCATTTTGGTCGATTAGAACAAAGAGACATATTAGATGAAAGAGACACATTCACGTTTATGCCTGGGTTTTTTTATGCGTCTATTTTGTGGAAGAAATGAAGGGTTTCAATTGAAACAAAATGAAACACAAATGAAAGAGGCGGAGAGCAGCCATCAATGACTGCCTAAAGACTGTGCTGAAAACTGTGTGTTCGCGCTAGAATTCAAACATTGTGCTCGGTACGTAATCACACATTAGATCAGTAAGCAGGGAGTAGGCGGTCATTTGTGTTTAAACACATTCAATTACAAAAGCAATTCAGTTTAATGCGTTTTCGACTATGTCTGAATGAGGCTGAAAATGGACGAGAAAAACCTGTATAACCTGTATTTATTTGTTTTGATGAACACAAAGGAAATTATTTTGATAAATGTTTGTAACCAAACTGTTCATGAGCCCCACTTCCATAGTATTCTTTCTCCTACTATGGAAGTGAATGGGGCTCATGATCGGTTGAACATTTTTCAAAATATCTTCCTTCGTGTTCATCAGGAAAATGAAATTTAAACAGGTCTGTAACACCATGAGAGTGACAAAATGATAACAGAATTTTCATTTTTTGGGGGGTGAACTAATACCAGGTGTAAACAGCCTCTAAGATGATGATATTAACTGAATGCTCTCGGCACATATTATGCGTTCATCAATTACATGCGTTTCAAATCTGCATAATCCCCAGAGTTCAAATTAGTTGAATACCAATGAAATGACTCAAGTGACATTTGTGAAATAAAACATTTCAATTTCTGACTAATAACCTTTTCATTGCCATTAAATTAAAATTACTGAACCTAAACATATAGAGCCAAATATAAAAAAAATGCTAATTTACAAGAAAACATGTCAGACGCACTTAAGATGGTTTTTCATCAAAAATCTTCATATCCTCGATCTAAAAGAGTCCAAAACTTTGGTAAAAAAGTATTTTGAATGCACTTACAGTACAGTACGAGCAGTATTGCATCATGCACTCTTGACTTGAAAAACAAACTTTAAACATGTTGAAAATCGTCAAATATCTTTCATTAAAACATAACTCAAAATACAGATACAACAGAGACAACGACAAAATTATAAATAAAGAAAGCAAACACTTAAACGTTAATTTTTTTTATGAAATATTAACCACCGAAATAAATATGCTACAATGCATGATGATGGGAACTTTCAAAACCCTTGCTTAATGTAAAATAGTTTGTTTAGTAAACCAAAAAATCTTTGTTAGCAACATGTTTAGACTAATTTTATTCAGTATACGCAAAAAAATAAATTGACTTTTTCTAATATAAAAATTTTGACTGTAATGTTCCATTAACTGTAATAATCAAATGATTTTTATATGAACAAAAATCCCTACAACAGATGGTATGGCCCACACAGAGATCTGATCTCACCATCATTGAGTCAGTGTGGGATTGGAGTACATGAAGAGACAGAAAAAAACTGAGAAAGCCAAAACCCGTAAGAAGTGTGGCAACATCTCAAGATGCTTGCCACATCCTAACTGTACACTTTCAGTACTGTAAGTTTTAGGCAGTTGTAAAGAACAGTGGGTGTAAGGCTCTGCAAGTTTTCCAAACATTTTGGAAATGTTGCCATGAGTTCTATAAATAATATGATTAAAATACATTACAGAGTGAATTTATATAATGTTATATATTCTCAGACAGTGAAAATATACTGTTTAATATCTGATCTGAGGGATTTTGATGGGGATAAATGGTGCACCTGTTTGCAAAACACTTATATAATAGCTGTTTTGACTTGAAGATTACTCTTGCGTCACTCACTGACCTTGTCAGAATTTTTTTATAGCTATATGGTACTATAAAGAACCTTTAGAGGAGGTTTCCCAGACAGGGATTAGATTAGTCCTTGACTAAAATAAATGTAAGAGCTGTCCAAACTGAAAACATCTTGCACTGACATATCTTAAAATACATCAGTGCCCTTTGTTTCGCCTGAAAATGCACAGAAGTAATGTTTTTGATAAGGCATGTTTGTTAAAACTATATTTCCTAATTAAACCAAGGTCTAGTCCTGGTTTAAGCTAATCCCTGTTTGGCAAACCACCACATTGGGGCGGTTTCACGGACAGGGATTAGACTAGTCCTAGACTAAAATATTTTTAAGAGCTGTCCAAACTGAAAACAACTTGCACTGACATATCTTTAAATACATCAGGGCCCTTTGTTTTGCCTCAAATTGCACAAAGGTAATATTTTTAGTAAGGCATGTTTGTTAAAACTAGTTATATTTCCTAATTAAACTAAGGCCTAGTCCTGGATTAAGCTAATCCCTTTCTGGGAAACTGTCCCATAATGTCTGAAGAACTTTTCTATTTCTTTGAAGTGGAAAAAAAGCCAGACAAAAATGTGTTAACTCAGTGGTTCCCAAAGTTTTGCTGTGCCTCCCCAATCCCCGCCCCAAAGAAAATATATAAGATAAAACAATCTCAAACTTAGAATTTTAATTTAACAAAAATTATTAAATCAATGTTAACACAAGAAGTTATGATAAATAATGTATTTTATACAATTTCATACAACTGGGGCCCTCTGGCACTTCCCAGTTTCGGAACCACTGCTAAAACTGAACACTGTAAAAGATTTCTGTAGAAATTAAACTTAAACTAGCTGCCAGTAACTTACTGTAGATTTTACATTTATGTTATTTACTGGCAACAGTGTGTTCAAAGTTAATTGAACATAAAGGGCCCTATTTTAACGATCTGAAACGCAAGTGCGAAGCGCAATGCGCAAGTGACTTTGTGGGCAGATCTTGGGCGCTGTTGCTATTTTCCCGGCGGGTGAAATAACTCTTGCGCCAGGCGCAAATCAGTAAGGGGTGGGTCTGAAGTAGGTTCATTATTCATAGGTGTGGTTTGGGCATAACGTCAAATAAACCAATCAGAACGCTTTTCAACATTCCCTTTAAACGCAAGGGCGCAAGTTCCATGGCGGGTTGCTATTATAAAGACGAATTTACCAGGCGCACGCCAGGCGCGGTTCACAGCCGAGGAGACCCCCGTTCTTGTAAGAGCAGTCAAAGACAGAGAAGTTGTTTTAAATGGGGATAGGAGAAACCCGCCCAAATCAGCGTAGGTTAAACAGGCGTGAGAGGAAATAGCCACAATTGTCTCATCAGCTGGCATCCCCATCGTTGCGCCAAGCGCTACAATCATGTCAGGAGACAGGGGAATCCCAAGCTTGCCAGCATAAATCGGGCACACCGTGTAACGGGAGGTGGATCTGCCTACACATGACCTGACGCCAGCAGAGGACATCGCTGCGTCCACCCTCACCGCTGAAAGTGTTTGGGGGCTTTGAAATCGGACCCAAGAAACGCAAGCAAGGTCCAACCCCAAAGTACTCTTACAAATCAAGTTCATATACATTAACTTCTTTAACTCTGGGACCCTGTACCGGGTCCAGAATTATCTTATTTTGACTTAATATAAAATATTCCTGTAATTTTTAATGGTCTATCATGGACCCAGTACCACATATGAGATACTGTTTGAAAGCTTAGAGTCTCTACTTTCTGCAGATATGCATCACTTTGAGATATCTTTCACTGTAAGAAAGTTATTTACACTTAATTTACACTATCACCCCCCCACAATTTTGTATATGATTTTAATATTCACGTATTTCATATTTGTGACCCGTCACGGAAACCAGGGACGCAAGTCGGCAGCACAAGTTTCGAGAAAATGAGAAACAAAGTTTTTTTTTCAAAATTTGTGATTTTCGTTTTATTGCAGAATCTGTTAGTTGAGATCACGAAGAAGCCTCTCCATGTTTGAGATAGTAGTTTTTGTATATTTAAAAGCGTACATTTTGCGGTTAAAATAGGCTTGTTTTTCCGGAGATTCTAGCGTGCAGCGGGGGGCGTCATTGTCTGTGTGTATATTTACATACTGTATAAGCTTTTGTTTTCGCCTCCGCCCCCAAAGGGAACAGCGTGACTACTAAATAAGGATAGTTCGCCCAAAAATGAAAATAATGTCATAAATGACTCACCCTTATGTCGTTCTAAACTCGGATGACCTCCGTTCATCTTCGGAACACAGTTTAAGATGTTTTATCGTTAGATTTAGTCCGAGAGCTTTCCCCTTCATTGAAAATCTATGTATGGTTTCCATGTCCAGAAAGTTAATAAAAACATCATCAAAGTAGTCCATGTGACATCAGTGGGTCAGTAAGATTGTGTTGATGCATCGAAAATACAGTTTGGTCCAAAAATAGCAGAATTACGACTTTATTCAGCATTGTCTTCTCTTCCGGCTCGAGCGTGAAGTCACGTGACTGTAGTGACGCGCTGCCCTGTTCCTCAGACATGTTTGCTAAGTTTTTTTTTTCAAACTTATAGCGTGCGTCTCCCCAGACTGTAAAGCTCGGGCGCACAAAACAAAAGAAAAATAAAAGAAGCTGGGGCGGAACAAATAACAGTCAGCCGCATCGTACGTCAGCCGCGTCACTGACTTTATGCGGTGCCGCAGTAGGATGACGTCAAAGTACCGCGAGAGCGCTTCAAGAAATCTTACGGAGTAGTTTAATTTCGACTCGCTCTCGCGGTACTTTGACGTCATCTCTATGTCAGTTCTTGCAGCGCAACATGAGTCCAAACACACAGAAGTTACACAGATATAGTCGTATTCTTCGTATAATTGGCTACATGTTTTGTCTATCAATATTTTCCACGAAGTCATTGGCTGATGGAGGAACGAGCGAGCCATTGGTAACATCTCTAAAGGATGTCACGTTTTCGACGGCGCTGTTTGGATGATCTATTATACTACTTCCCTATTTTAAATACAAACTTTGAAGGCGGGTTCATGTGTTTAAAGAAGTGTAAGCTCATATACCCTTACATGTTACGATTTAAATAGTCTTCAGATTGTATATTATATTGTATTACCAGACATTCATGCGAAATCTGATGTAAACAATCTATATTTCACGGATTATACGCATTTGTGGACAAAATGGTCATTGGATAATCTGAAACAGACTGGATTCGACTTGTGATCCCCACAAAGGTAAAAAGAGTCATGTTTATTTTTCCGTGTTGTCATTTGGTCATAAAATACTACATATGATGCTAGAACATCTCAAAAAGGGTTTTACAGGGGGCATGGCTTAGCTAAATGAGATGTAAATGAGCCCTATTGTCTCCCCCAGCTGAAAAGAAGAGTCCCTTTCGTCTCGATTTTCTCTGTTTGAGTATTTCTGAGTTCCTATATTCAAATGGCCACAACTTCTCAAAATCTTATCAGATTTACATGTGTTACACATCGTTGGAAAGCTTAGAAACTGCACTTTCAGAATATGTGAATAACTCAAAATGCCCAGATCCGACTTGTGTCCCTACTTTCCGTGACTGGTCACATTTTTCAAGTATGACCAACATGGGCAAGTCTTATATCAAATGAAAGCTCTCACTCTCAGGAATACAGCTACATCGTTATTTTTGTTCTATTATTATCACATATTCAACAATCGTCGAATGAATAATGAGGTAAAATATGGTCTTTTGTAAACATATGGGAAACTTGAGTGTGATCTGCCTCAGATAGCACATATAGCTACAAATGATACACCATCTTTTATTTTAGGTCCTACTCTAAAAAATGAGTCCATTCACAGCATTTTCTTTGGTTGTGTGCATATATAATCCCTTGCTATTTATTATATGTGCAAAACAAAAAATTAATATTTATATGAAAAATGTATTTTCACACCCTTCAGTAAAATGAGAATAACTTTTGAATGCGACATTCTAAAGAGTTCATTCTTTTTTTGGGTGTTTACTGTCTGCTGCTGCTAACAACCAGAACTGTCTGCAGTCTGCTAGAGCACACAGAACCAGAGTTATACACTATCACAGACAGTGTTTACAACATAAAAAAAGACAATTTGGTGTTTCATCATATGAAAAACAACATAAATAACACTATTTGTCACAAACAGCAGCTTTTTATGTAACTTCAAAGGGTTTTCTTTAAAATGATATAAAGATATTTCATTTATTCCACTGTATGTGGTTATGGGAGCACTTCAAATATTTTTAGGCAGAAATTAAATACAAAAAGGGTATTATTCCTCCCTTCAGTTGGAGTAAAATAACTTTTGCATTTATTATGATAGAGAAAAAATTCCTTTTTCCTCTGTAAGCTGGCAATAGCTGGAATCAAACAAAACTGTCTGTAGGTTTCGTTACCACTCAGGGCCAGAGTTATACACTTTTAAATACAGACTTTAGAAAAAAAACATCAAAAAGCGCCTAATTATTTTTGTGTTTATTAGAGGACTGACAACACATACAACCATGTTGACCACTTTTAACAGTGTTTTATGTAATTTCAAAGGGTTTCTTGTAAAATGATACCAAACTTTTGTATGTGCACCTCTGCATGTGGGTATGGGAAGCTTTTGAAATTTGGTAGGCCAAATCCAGGCGGAAATCCCCAAAATAGCCTCAGAGTGTAAGAAGTTAAGGTTTCTTATGAAAACATTTGAATTATTATTTATATAAAATAAACATAATACAGCCACACAACAAAATATTTATATTTTGCATGATAATTTTTTAACGCAGCCACACAATAAATAAAAACTATCACCACAATGCTCACCACTATGATTTCCCTTATTTCATGTGTTAATATTTTTTATTGTAACAATTTATGATTTGCAAAAATAACTGTTGCATCTGTGTAGATTAGATAAGCAAAGTGTGTGCGCGTTGTGCACGCTATACATTATGGTCAAGCAGGCGCCCTTAAAATAGCATAATGAACCACGCGCAACGCGCCACTGACTTTAGACTAACTGGCGCAATTGTTTTTTGAAACTGCTAAATAGCTGTGCGCCGGTGCAAAATACGAGTGATACAGGCATCACTGACAAAGTCAATTGCGCTGGGTGCAAGATAGGGCCCCTAGTGTTTTCATTATGTAACGTTCATATCGCCGTGCCACCAGAGGGAGCCCTCTCTGGAGTACTGACATGGCGCCGCCCTCTGCTTCTCTGATCATTTTGTGTATTGCCTTACTTAAGCTTCAAGCTGGCCTAGGCCTAGCGCGAAGTATTGCCAGTTTACCCTGCATACCAAGCGTTTATTCTGAGTGTTTTTCTGACTGCCTGTTTATGACCATCTGCCTGTTTATCTGTTTATTGCCTTTGGATTACTCCTTGTATTTGTTTGCCTGGATTGGACTGCCTATTGATATTGGCCTGCCTGCCTGTCTCAGTTTACCCACTTGCCTTACATTTTGGATTTGTTTGCTAGATTGGTTTGTTTTAATAAACATCGGCAAAATGGATCCCACTCTGTCTGAGTTATCATTACAGATGTCTGCGTTGACCTTACACATGATCACAAAAAAAAAATAATTCAGTCTTTACAATAAACTTCCAAGTGTCTGCTTTGAAATGAAACCAAACTTATTCTTTTAGTGGAAAGGCTTCATGAACTGTATCTAATTTTAGTTTGGGTATGACTTGTGTCGGGGGTTTTCAAAAGAGAGGGTAAACAATTAACTGGTTAAGAGATGAGTTGTCTACCTGAATCTAGATTATTTATAACTACACATTGGGATTTAGGTTCCATTCCATCTAAATTAAAAACCATTCCCCACTCCTAATGTAAATTAGTATGCTTGACAAACAAATTTGTTATAATTCTCAATGGCAAGCCCCTGCTAATCACTTAATAATGTATTGCTGTTATTTAACTCAATGTGGTAATTATGTTCTGTATAGAGCCGCAACTCATTTATGCAGCCGAAGCACTGTCGATGAGAAAGCTTCACACATGCCTGACATTTGTCACACATGTCACATTTGCCGCAGATCTAAAATAACTTCAAATGGCAGTACACAGCCTCAGATGTCTTGGCATCGTCCCTCCTGTGTGGCAGAGAGTTTACAGGTGGTCAGTGATAGCCAATCAAAACTGTTTATAATGATGCTTACTGCTGCCCCCTTATATTATATTTTAAAGGGTTCTGTAATTTATTAATCAATTTGATTTATTTATAATATGTCTTATTTTTTAAATGCAGGGGTGGGGTTATTCCTCATGCAACTTCACAAATTATTAACCAAATTTCCATATAATCATATTGATCTATTACACAGCATTGCCTTTACCATGAACCCAATACCCCCAAGTCTTCCTTGAAACCCGAACTCTAGAAAACAACATAAAGGGATGCATAATGTCAGTAATACTTGCAGTGGTCCACTGGCAATGTTTATGCTGAGTGAGAACATCCTGTCTAGCAGGGGCTGAAGTAAGTGGCACAGCAACGCTGGGATGCCAAATGTATAATCAGGGTGACGGACGGTGTGCACTGTGGGAAATAAACAACTAATGTGACCTTCCGCTCCAGAATATGATAACAAAAGGTTAAGGCATCCGAGGACACTTTGTGTATGTACTGTTTATGAAAGAGACTGGGGCTAGTTGTCACACTTTTATCCCCTGTGAATATTTCTCAGGGTAGGTTTATTTTTGAAAGTCAATTTCTGTAAAGGCACACACTTCGAAGCATTTGCAACAAAAAGCTTTTGAACGTCTCTATCACTATTGCCCATATTTCTCGCGTTTATCCACCAGTGCTCCCCCACACACACATCTACTGCTTATCTACAGCTCAACGTGCATTATGTGACAGAAATCAATATGTGATTAATTACATATTGATTTATATATATATTCAATGTTCTCATATAATATCTTAATCATAATTTATTAATCCTCAGTTTAGCTGAGAATGAAAATATTAACTATAAATGTGACAGTTAGGTGAATATTATTTTGATTAATTATAAGCCTCTGCTAAGTACAGCCAGCTGGTTGTTATCGCTGAATAAATCCCGACAGGGTGATACCGAAGCAGGGGGCCTTCCATCACCCTGAAGGGATTTTTCTGCGATAAGAACATACATTATCTCACTTATTACAAGGCTGCTTGCCACATGAGTACATGGACATTATTTATTTGATAGATTTTATTATATTTCATTTGTGAGAAATGCAATCTTCCGGAAAAAAACAACAACCTATATTCCAACCAATAGGACCATTTAAGTTGTTTGTTCATTCCAGGCCAGCTGACAGTCTTGCCTGGGCCCAGGACAAGATAATCTTAGAGGGCCCCTCGGCCCCCCTACTTTTTACTGGTAACAAGACATTTGGCATTATCAGATTCATGACCCACGAATATTGCATTATTATACATTGTATTCAACATTTATATAGTAGTTAAATGTAGGACTGACACTATATACTGACACAAAATAACTTTTATTTATATAACGTCAACTCCCTCTTTTGAAAACCTCTATTTTCTTCTTTTCTTTTCTTTTCTTTTCTGAGCACCGGACTTGTGCTGAGTCTGACCGGATATTTTGAGCGTACTGAACTTCAAATCAAATGACATCATAACATTTTTATCAGTGGCCAAAGCATTTTTGTGTTGGGCGGGGGGTTTCTTGACCACTATTTCAAGTATAGGAAGAAAACAAATAAAAAGTTTTATGTATCTCAAATATTAGATTTTTTTCCACAAATATGCCTATTTTCTTTATTTTTTTACAATTGCAGTGTTTCCCACAGGATTTTGAGAGACTGTGGCGGTGATGACGGTGTCACACGCCGATTAGCATATATGTGGTGTCATTGCGTCGTGTTTTACTCTTTAATCTGTCACATTATTTCATTTTAACACAACTGAATGCTATTTTTACATATTATTTGTTCTGTTGTCTATAAAATAGTGACTAAACAGGACCCAGTAACGACCCAGTAACTCCTTGTTAGTATGTTAATGTCAATGTAAATCCAATCTGCTCTTTCTTTAACTGCTGCTAAAAACACGCCCTCATCTGACAAAATCATCATACATTTACATTGAGGCTGTATTGATGTTGCTCTTCTCATCAGTGTTGTTGTGTTATGAGCGCTTTTTTATTTGAAATACGAGTGGTAGTTTTATTGTATATCGCGTATAGCGCAGACAATTTGTTGCAAATTCAGAAATATGAGAGAATACACGGTTGCTGTTACTACAGAACACGTGCACGAGCATACCGCATCATAGGTAAGGAGAGAGCTCGGACACAGACTCACACCAGAACGGGTATGTGTGGTAATGATGACCTTTTTTTAAGTCACTCATGATGAACTCGATCAGCCATATTCTCTATCAGTGACATCCGTGACTGTTGACGTTTACGTGAAAAAGAAAGTACACAGAGGAACGCGGAGTGAAAATACTTTTGACTGTTATGAGAGCCGTGCTGCTTGCAACATGAGAGAGAGGGGAGGGGGCGCGCACTGTTGAGGCGCTGCATGCAACGAGAGAGGGAGGAGGGAGGTGCGCTGAGCACTCGCTACAATGAATAAATAGTAAAATTAAAATGTAAATGGGAATCATGAAAAATCTATTTATGGCGGCCAGTGTTGATTCTGTGACAGATAAATCAATGTATGGGAAACACTGAATTATTCCATAGGTTCCAATTCTGGGCCCCCCCTCATCCTGGGCCCGGGACAACAGACCCGTTTGCCCCCCCCCCCTGTCGGCGGGCGTGGTCCATTCCCCCTAATTACGACCCTAATGCTAAATTAGTTCCTCTACCTGCACCAGGTGGAACTTAATATATTGGGTTATGAAATTATATATTGGGGTTTAACTTTGCAATGATGACATGTACACTGTCAGAAATACAGGTATAAGAATGTACAAAAGTTGTCAATGGGGCGGTACAAGGTGCACTTTTGTATCTCAGAGGTGCATACACTGTCAGAAATAAAGGTACAAAACTTTTTCTGTCACTGGGGCTGTACCCTTTGTTTCCGTTTGGTTCCTTTACAGGAATACAAAACAGAATACAATTTTGGGTAGATTACCGTACCTTATAAGGACCTACATTGTTAGATAAAAAAGGTAAAATATGTACCCTAGCTGTCATCGCACCCTTTAAAAAGGTAATTGTATGGACCATTGGATACGAAACATTTAGTACCAATATGTACCTTTGAGATACTAATATGTATTTTTCAGGTACTAATAAGCTCTCTTTGGTCCCAGTATGTAGCTCTGAGGTATTAAAATGAAATCCCTTGGTGCAAAGCTGTACTTTTTGAAAGGGTACAGCCCCACTGACAGAAAAGGTACAGTTTTGTACCTTTGTTTCTGACAGTGTACTGGCAGTCAAAAAAAGGGGATCCAGGGCACTCTTTGTATTAAAAAGGTGTTATAAAAAGCCTTAAACATGGCTTTATTACATAAAAAAAAAACATTAAACAGGGCAGCAACCCACCCTTCGGGGCACAGATAGCCTTTGTCAGGATACGGGGTAACACAAAACACGAACCCAGATGCGGACGTAACAACAAAAGGAATTTATTAAATACACGGGGAAAAAACAGGAAAAACAAAACCCACGAGGGGGCAAAACAAGACAAGGGAAGACAACACGAAACTGACACTAAACTAACAATACTAACATTAAACTTTACCAACATAAAACAGATCAAGACTGAAATATACACAAACTTACTGGAACCGACAAGGCAAAAAACAAGCATGGGACAAGGCATGAAAACAAGACGAACGTGCACTAGACAACAAACACAAGGACTCTTAAATAGGGAGAAAGTAAATTACATACAGCTGAAAATAATCACGAGTAAGGGATCGGGGAAAAAGTGACGAGACCCGGGAAATGCGTGGTCGAAATAAACCAATACTACAACCACACACTTCCCACATAGAACATATGTACTGTCAGAACCCTGCCATGCTAAACTAGACTAAAATACCAACAGGATCCGGCAGGATTCTGACAGCCTTCATGGTATTGCACTTCGGATTTTTCCTTATTTCACATACTGGCAGTGTTGGGCATGTTACTTGAAAAAAATTCAGACTGTCCTCCAATAATAACGAGGACAAATAATAATTAAATAATTGTTTATTTTAATCGAATTATTCTAATTATTTATAATAATTAAATAATAACGACCTCATAAGTCCTTTGTGCAAGCACCTTATTACAACGTTAAGTGGCATATTAAGTGATACGTGTACTCTAGCGGCAGTAGCTTATACAACCTGTTGTTACGTTTTAAGGTTTTTAAGGAGCATCTAACCCAACCTTAAACCCAACCAGTTCTCAACCATATAAAACACAAAGTAAAAGTACAGTCACAGGTATTTATTGCATAAGACAGTATAAAAGTATTACAAAGCATTCGCATTGCAAACCTTGCCAACTGAAGCCATTTGATTACTTAATATTATGAAGAACGCACAGATCTCATTCAAACATGAACCAGTATGACGTAGTCGGTCACAAGAGCCAATAGCGCTTCACATTCTTAGCTGACGTATGATGCGTTTGGTCACGAGATACACGAGAGCCAATGCCTTCACAATCATGATGTATCATCACTTCTTCTGGCAGCAGTTTTTGAATCAGTCTACACCGGATCTGATATTTACAGGGATTGTCATCACTTTTGGCATCTTTTCTTTAAATAAATCGATTGTTTGACCTCGGTACACTTGGAATATTTTTCATTTTCATTGTTTTGTATGCTGTGTTTAGGGTTGGGAACCGATAACCGGTTCTTATTCAGAACCTGTTCCGTTTTTAAAAAGGAACCGGAACCGCACGTGATTCTTAAGTTTCAGTTCTGAAAGCGGTTCTGATGCGAGGCACGTGCAAAGCGCTTATGTCTCTTACCTCATGAATATTAATTACGTTGAGCCACTGTTTATAGTCACTCGCGCAACCAAATTAACGCAGCTTACCACAGAAAACACTCGGGCTGCTGAGGTAAGCTTTGTATACTTTGTGTTAAACATGTCTAAAAGTCAAAAGAGTGGATTCTAGGGCTGTTGACGGTACAGTGCGACCCGCGATGCCGTGCACTTCACAAACTATGAAAAATATAAAGTACAGTCTCACCCAGCGAGATGTCTTCAAGTTCGCGTGAAAGCAAACGGACATAAGACTCAAGAGTTAATGCGCTATAAACCGATATCAGTGATGACCCGCTGGCTTGGGGGCGGAACAATGAGGTAAGATATTCTTGGTCAAGGTTGCAAAAAGTATCAATCTGAACTACCAGTATAGCAATATGCGTTTTCAGCACTGTGCAGACATTATAACCCCAAAAAGGTTCCTCACTTGAACCGTGTGTTGTTTCACGGATGAAAGTGATAAAATAAACACGCACATAGCCGCGCCGATCCCGTGGTCGCTCCGGGCTCGAGCATCACCCACCGAAATGGCCATGCACATTATGCTCAATTGCTTCACATTTCGCATCTAAAACCACGCGGAAAATGTGATCGCGCCACTTTTCTCCAAAGCGCGTGGACGCTTCAAAGCGTCTGTGGTTGCTAAGTAACCTAAGCATTGCTTGATGTTGTGACGAGCAGCCTCCGGCGAAAAGAAGTCAGCGCATATGAACACGCATGTTTGTTAAGAAACTTATATCTGATCCTCATTTACATTTTTATATTTCAAAATATATGTATGCATTATATATGAGCCTATATGCATCAATGCACACATGCACATACAAAAATTATTACTTGTACAGCAGCCTTTTCAGGATATATGACAAAACACTTGCTCCAGCATATAAATCTCAAATCATATGTTTGAGAACTACTGCTGCTATCATGTTCACTTCAACAGGTAGGATCTTACGTGGACTACAACAGGAATAAATGATATAGGCCTAGTGACTGAAAAAGTGAAAATATTAATCATTTTACATTTAAAATATTTTATCAGTAATTAATAACATAAATTGAATTGTTTAAGTATTGTGCATTATTTTTTATTATATGGAACCGGAATCAGAACCAGAATCGTTAGGCAGAACTGGAACCGGAATCAGAACCGGAAAATTTCTAACGATTCCCAACCCTAGCTGTGTTTATATCATATAATAAATAGATGGGTACGAATTTGCCCTAAATGCCTGAATAGTGTAAGGTGTAATAAAATACAATTAATCCTGGCGGTTTAAATTGAAAATCTTATCCCTGTCATCATAGCAAAATTATACCCCAAAATAAAATTTTATACCCTAATATATTAAGTTCCACCTGCTGCCGGTAGATGTGCTAATTTAGTAAATGCATCCATTGGTTGTATTAGGTGAAATGGACAAACCACCAAAGCAACTGTATGGGTTGGAGGACAGGTTGAAAAAAATAATTATAGTTACTAGTTACTTACAGTATAGTAACTGAGTAAGTAACTGCGTTCGTTGTACTTGCCATCGCTCTGCCGCTGCGACTCTAACTGTGTGCATACGCGTGTGTGTGGACAACCCCCACACCACTCTGCCTCTAGTTGGATAACGATGGAAAACAATCCAATAATCATCAGTTATGTGGTTGTCCCATCCCATCTAACACACACACGCACACACACGCACACACATCAGTTATGTGTCCCAGCCTCCAACACACACCAGAGAAAAGTCTTGCAGGTCCTAATGTCTGGCTGAGTGAGAGCCTAATTGGATGAAAATTGCTTCAGTGAGATCAATTTTAGTAATAGCATTTCTGCATTGTCAGTAACAGCAACATTGTTATTACGGTGGAAACAGTAATTCATTTAAATACTTGTTACTGAAAGAAGCAATGCAGGTAGTAACGCCTTTTAATTATAATGCCATTATTCCCATCACTGCATACTGTTACCTCAAAGGTAAATCTGTACCAAAATTTTACATATTAGGACCTTTCTAAAAGGTGACAAAATTTGTACCATTTTTTCCGAGAGTGTATTGGGACGTGATTTTTTCATTTTAACCACCAGAGCTAATTGTATCTGTCACACATTACACATACATATAACATACCCAATTATTTATTATATAATATAAAACACAGCATACAGAACAGTAAGACCAATCTAAGTGCACTGAGATCAAATGATTGATTTATATGAGCAAAAGATGCAAAAAAGTGACCCACTGCAAAAAAACACAGTTGAGCTTAATTTTTAATAGTATGAGTTTAATCACTTGTAAATAAAATCTCATATATGTTTTGAATTATGCATATTTATATTGAATTTATTTTTAATTTAATTTTATTTATATTGACTCACAGTACCTGGATAAGGCTGTGTTATCAGTTCAGGCGGTTGTTATCTGGGAACAACAAATGTCGGAATGTTGCCACTGACCATTTGGAATCAAGCATTCCAGAGCACCATGTAATAAAACAGATAATACAGTACAGGATACCTGACATTTTCGTATAGTGGAAGTTTAATATAGAACCCAGTGAAATGTATAATACTGCTTTATTTAACAAGACTCATTCATTTTTTTTTCCATACTTTCTTCGACAAAGCTACAGTTGTAATTACAGCCAATCACACTTCTCAAATGAACTGCCTGTTTAAGAATCAATTCTGATGAATAAATGTCAGCCTAACAGATCCATATTATTAATCACCCGCACCTACACATAAACCTGATCATGCCAGCGGTAAAAGTTAGAAAATTAATGGAGCTTTTATTCACACTAATGTTGTGGAGCTGGTTAATCATTGATAAAAAGCTCATTTGAATTCCGGATAAGGACTAAATTATCTGACACATGCAGCTTGGAAATTGCCATGACATTCGTTATAATAGACCAAAATTGTTCCGGTATGATCTATTGAGAAGGCATCATTGCAAGGTTTGGTTATTACGGCTATTATTTCAAGACTCACACGGTTTTACCATAGAACAATTTTTGCAGTATACTGAAAAACAAACTTAAAGGAAAAATCAAAGATGCTTTTTTGCTGTGCCCACTTTGTTTTATATACTGGAACGTCAGCTGTCATCAGAAATGACATCGGCTTATGGGGCACAAAAAAAAGATAAAACGTGCACACAAACGTTTTCTAAATTAGTGCTGTTGTCAATCATAATAGAAATATTGTATATCTTATCTGTATTTGGTCAGAAAAAAAGTTTGTTGGTGTAAAATGTGTGACAACTAGCCCCGGTTTCCTTCGTACATAAGGGCAAGGCCACAAATTTCTGAATATTTTTCTGAGGTTTTCTTAAGGAACACAGTATGATCGTTTTTCCTGAGTCTCTCACTGTGACACTTCACTGATCTTTTTGAAAATGTCTTTCTTCTTTTAAATTGCATGTGAACTGTGAAATCTTTTAAGACGCTTGAGTGTTAGTGCTCATAATAAAAAAATCAAAACCACCTGATTTGTTTTGGTTTTCAGTTTGTCTCAAGTCAAACTATATTACATCAAGGGGTTCTCGCAATACAGGACAATTTCTTAAAAATGGTATACTTTTTCCACTGTACACCATTTAACAAAAGAAATACAACAACACTCTTTCATAAACAATCGCAGTGTACATGAGTTAATAATAAAATCAAGTCAACTATTGATACTTAACAACACTGGGTTAATTTAATACATAGTTGATCTGTGTTAATGGGTGTCACACCCATTATGTATTGTTTAGAGTTTATTTAATTCTTAAAAAAAAAATTTGATAAGTTCATTCAGCAATTCATAAGGCATTCACATGTTATTTTGTACAAATCTTGTACATTCATGAAAGCACTTTATGCTTTTATTATTACACGGCTTGTTATAATGCACAATTCTGATTGGCCAGTTGTGACATTAGCAGGTTTGTTATTCCCAGATAACAACCATTCAAAACTAATAACACCAATGCTAACCCAGATGCTGCAAATCATTTTAATATAGCACAATTAAATATGAATATGTCTTTTAATTGCATATATGACATTATATTTACAAATGATTTAAGCAAATAGTGTGTTCGTGACATTTTAACTCCTTGTCTTATCTGAAACCCAAAGTAAATAGGTTGCAGAAGGTCTTAATTTCTTCAAAATAAGCCCCCTCGTTGTGATGCAAGACCTGATCCTGATCGCACGTGATTGGCTTATTTCTTCGATAACATCTGGCTGCCAATACATTATCCCTTACTCATGAAACAGCGCGTCTGTCATATCTCCAGACGTGCAGAATACTAAGGGTTAATATTGTAAAGTTAGACGGTACATTGTACTGTTCCATCAAAACATATTTTACCAAAGATCAGGGTCTTTGGTAAAATATGTTTTGATGGAACAGTATAATGTGAACATCTGCTAAAGTGCTTTAGTTCTTGCCAGTTTAGACTAAACAATCCAACCCTGATGTTCCCCCGCTCTTAGATTGATCCCTGATAACATCCAAGTGTACTTGGAGAGTTCTGCTGGTTTATGTAAGAATCTAACCTTGACCGGTCCGGACAGTAAGCCAGTGAAGGCTACCTGGTGTTTGGGCAGCAACGCTTCTTTCTCTTTAAGCCTCATATGGTAAAGTTACCAATGAGATGAGTGTGCATGAGATGAACAAAACTCTCTCAGAATGTCATAGGTCAATGAAAAAAAAAATGAAATTAACAGCAAATGCTCCCTAAGTTCTTCAATAACATAAGAGTGTTTGTGTGGTGTTATAAAATATTTGGTACATGCTTTTACAAATGTTTTAAAGTCGATGTAAAATTCTGTGCTGTAATTTCATTCTTCCATCCGAGTTTAACATAATGCCAAAACATGTCAATTAACAGGTTGTAGCTTTTCACGAGAGCCACAGACATGCATTATTTTAATGCTTTGAGGTTACACAGACGAGAGTGGCTGTAATAGACCGTCAATTAAGATAAGGAAAGTGATAATTATGTAAGACCACAGCAACTTGCTTTTAATTCAGTAGAGGCTTTTAGGATGTTTTAACCACCCCAGTGGGAAGGGTATCACCTTATAAAAAATGACATACACTTACAAGTATGTTAACAGAGACTGTATCAGTCAGATTTATTTTTGTATAGGCAGTGGTTCCCAGCCTATATATATATATATATGTGTATATATATATTTATACTACGGGTCTGTTGAATGCTTGAATCTGATTGGGTGATGAACGTTCTAAGCCCACTAAACACTGGACGTAGGATAGACGTGCAGAACATGTCTACATTGGGTCCGTCAGTCCATGACCAATTCTGGACATCTATACAACAAAATCACCAGTGTTAAATCTACACCGCTGGTTTTTATAAGGGTACCACCAGGAGATATCCCTACTTGGACGTCATATTTACGGTCAACATTTGACCTTTGAAATGGGTAATTTTTTGGACGTAATTTGGACGTCTATGATATATGTATATTTTACATGATTAGGCCTATATGTGTTTATTTACAAATATCAGTATAAGACCATACTAACAATTTAACATGAAAAAAAAATTATTGTAAAAAGTGTACAGGGTCACTTAAGACTGATGTAATAGTGATTGGTGAAACATTCAAACATTTAGGATATTGGTGGTCAAGTGGTTAGAGAGACTTGTTTGTAAACAAGAGGTTGCTGGTTCCTCAGTCTCGTTCACACAATCTCTCTCACAATGCTATCAATGGCTCAAGCCTCCATTGCCAGCTTTAAAATGACTTTTTGGAACAAGCAAAAGAGCCATTGGATGAGACGGGGGAGAAATAGTTTTACTCACATGTAGCGATTTAAGTACAAAACTGGGCGAATCACTTTATATATTTATATATATATATATATATATATATATATATATATATATATATATATATATATATATATATATATATATATATATATATATATATATATAGGCTGCTACCCAGTCTCACAAAGTTTCGTGATGTAGTCACGTATTTTTTTTATTCTTTTTTCGTGCTATTATCACGAAATTTCGTGTTTTTTCGTGATCGTATAACGAATTCCTGTTTTTGTGTGATTATCACGTATTGGTTACTCAACTGCTTTTTCCTATTTTTAAACCATTGTCGCTTCGGTTTAGGGTTAGATTTGGTGCTTGCATTAGAATGTCACTTTATATATTGGTTTATACTATTTTTTCTGATTTATATTTTTATATGTCGCCTGGCGTTAGTGTTAGAGTTGGGTTTGGTTGGGATGTCAATTTATGTAAATCTAACCCTAAACCGAAGCGACAATGGTAAGAAAATAGGAAAAAGCAGTTGAGTAACCAATACGTGATAATCACACGAAAACAGGAATTCGTTATACGATCACGAAAAAACACGTAATTTCGTGATAATAGCACGAAAAAAGAATCAAAAAAATACGTGACTATATAACGAAATTTCGTGAGATATATATATATTTTTTTTACCACGTCAAGACAAGGTAATAAAATGAGCTCCTATTAAACATTTTGAAATTAATATCTATAATCTCAGCTCCCCTACCCTTAGGTATAAAACAGTATATACATACAGATGTGAACAAAATGTTAAGACTGTTGGTAAATACAATATGAGCAAAGAAAGCTCCAGAAATAAATCTGCATTTATCTGCTTTAATTAATCTGGGGGGAGGGCAAAAAAGGAGCTAAGACTCTTGATTACAACTATCATATATAATTTTGAACATCAGCCTTTTGCAAGCACGTGTACAGACTGATTGCAGATCTTGCTACCTCAAACAATTTAACCACAAACCATACGAAAAGAAGGCAATTTGCTGAAAAAGTATAATCTGTGAATCGGTCAATATATCATTATCGTCCTTAAATGATGGTCCGGTTCACTTGATGCATGTGGTGAATCTTGCTCTTTTTGCTACAGACAGCTGAAAATAAAAATCTAAAAGAAAATCGGAGTAATAACAGAATTTAAGAATATAATAATTGTATAGGTTATTTAATGGTTAAACAACTGTAAGAAGGAATTGTCAACAAAATGGTCCCTAGCTATAACTGTGGCTGTACCCTTTTAAAAAGTACACATTTACATATAAACAGTTCTTATTAGTACCTTAAAGGCACTGACAGTGTAAAATCCATAGTACCTATAGACTTATAGCCTTAATGTGTATCAGTGTGGGTTTATTGTGTTCACTTCTTCATCCAACAGCCATCACACATATATTTATTCATACTGAAAGAGTTTAGAGGGTATAATTCACAAAATTTCCCTAATTCGACAGGGTCTTTGAAAGTAGCATAGCACTCAAAACAAGCCTTCTTTTGGCAGTAATTGGTCTTTTGCCCCAGAATCTTTATAGTTGGATGTACTGAGATGCAATTTCCCTGTTTGACATCTGACCTGGCCGCCTACCTTATGCCTCCAATACCAATGGGAAAGCTGTTGAAAGAAAATCAATGTTGTCTGAAAATGAATCTATTATTGCTGCAGGTAACTGCTGTGCGTCCTTAGGGTGTGCTGGATATATTGATGGCATGGCTTTTGCAATACAGGTCAATAGACTATGTTGTACCTGTTGTAACTGAATGTTAATTTGAAAGGGACGCATTGATCCCACACGATGGAAAAAAGTCACTTCTGTTTTCATTTAGCACAACATATTTACAGCCTATCATTTCCTGTGCCTATAACATAATTACATTCATAATTAAGAAACTATGGTTGTAGTTATTTTTTTATCACTTTATCAGATGTCTTGATGCTGTGAGATCTAATACAGTACCAGTTGAGATACAGCGCATACAACAAATCATTTTTTTTCTGCAGAAGCGAAAAATAACATAGCGCACATAAAAGACTTTTAAAACAGTTTTCTGTAAAAGAGTGGGATTTCACTTCATCGTGGTGTTTCAGGGTTGTCATGTTTGAAGCAAAACATTTTCTTTAGATCAAAGACAATTGCAGCCAGAATGTTTGTGTCTGTGAAAACATTTCTTTGACAAGTTTGAAGGCATGATTTCTCTCTATTTGTCATGTGTGCACTCTTTGTGGATGGTGTTTTATAGCTGTATTCCCAAGGTTTGATGCAAACACTTTATCTCAGAGTCAAAGCAAATGTTGGACTCTGTTGAGGTTTTGGTAAATTACTGCAAAAGACTGTATAGTTTTCTTATTCCTCATGGTCAGATGTCATGAGAAATAAAACAAGGGCAATAAAAGGGCTCTGACACAAACAGGCAGTAGCGCAGACAGTGCGTTTAGACAATTTTTCATACAATGTCTTTTGTTCCAGTGTCTGAACTGAGGGCTTTGAAGGAAGTCACAACAGTGTGCTCAAAGCTAAAGGCACAGCAGCCAAGCCAATGAATAATTAAAAACTGTGTTGTTGAGCCACCTCTTCAAGAAAATACAGAAATTATCTTTTTCTCCTTCGTTTTATAAATTATATGAGAGCTTCATGATTTGTTTCTTGGGCACAGAAATGCGTCCCAGTACCCTAACTGTGAGGATCAAACACCAAACTTAAAGCAAGAGTACTGTAAATATTTTGTTTTTCTTTACCTCAAAAAAAAATTTCACACCCTGATAAAGATTTTTTTTAAGATGTTTTAGATGTAACTTGGTTTGAAAGAATAAAATAAGATTGAATTATTTTTATGTTTATTTATTTATTTTGTCTAAACTGAAACATGTACAGGAATAGGAACGTTTTGCAGTATGAAACCGATTATACATCAGTGATGATTGGTCACTTAGAGGCTGTGGCTCTAATAACTGTAATTTGCTTCCCACAGGTCTCTGCAAGAAACATTTCAGGACAATTCAGGATAAGTGCTACTATGAAAGAAATACAGTGTGCTTTTTGTTTTTACGAAATAAATATTTAAATGTTCCTGAAAGAACAAGTCTATAAATGTTTTTCCCATCTCAAGTCTTAACTATCACAAAATCTAAACAAAAAAAAATCTATTTTTTATTTATATAAATTAAGTAATTTCAAGAAAAAAAAAAATATTACAAAATTTGTAGCAATAGCAAATAGCATGGGTTAAAACTATTGATTTTTCTTTCATGCCAAAAATCAAGGTCAAGGTTTATTTATAAAGCACTTTTTTAAAACAGCAGTAAAACGAGCAGAATAAAAAAACAGTCAACACCACAGCAGAAAGAAATCGAGGGACAATGAAACAAAAAAAGAAAGCAGCTCTCACATAGCATCACATCCCAAACTATAAAATAGGTTTTGAGGCCCGATTTTAAAGCAGCAAGAGTTTGTGCCTGTCTAATATAAAGAGGTACACTATTTCCCGCTATACCGCAAAGGCTCAGTCACCCTTACTCTTCAACCTTACGCGTGGAACAACTAGAAGCAAATAGTCATTCTCCGCAGCATCTGAAGTTTGCTTATCCATTATTTCTCTCTCCAGAAACCACTCAAATGCATTTTTGTTTATGATAAAACTATAAAGGAGCGTGTGATGCGCCGTAGTATGCTGGTGAATGATCTCAGCATATTTGACGAATTCCATTCATTCCAGTTTGCAGACATTTCTCATTGTGTATTTAAAAAAGAAAAACGTTTTGAGGAGCTGAACAATATATCTTGTTGCAATGACGCGAAGGCGTGATGCACTATTCTTTTATGTTGCTGCATGGTCTCCGCTTCAGCTCGGAGAGAGACGAGCTATCTGATATCTGCTTCAGTCCAGGGCTGCGTTCTCCGAAACTACCTTAACGCTACGTCGTTCTTAAGTTGTACCTTAAGCTGTACCTTATCGCTAATACGTGTTTTCCGAAACGTTCTTAGTTACGTATCGCTTCTGTAAGTCGTTCGTTCGGAAGGTTGGTCTGGAGCACTCTTAGCTATACCTTATCCCACATGACTCCACTAGGGGCTTCATAAAAGCTTACATTGCAGTCTATATAACTAAATATTTGTTAAAAAAAATATACACTGCGTGTTTAATTAGGCAAATATTTTTATATTTAAAGAATAAACCATTCACATAATTAGACATCATTACATTGATGGTTGTTAGATTTTTAATTATGTTTTCCAAAGGGACATCAACTGCGAACTATTAAATGCTACAGGATTAAGAAACTATTTAAAAAATATATTTTGGGTGATGGAGTTGGTGAAACTGGCAGCTATACAGCGAATCCTACTATTTCATTTGTGCATTTCATATCCGTTAAATCTTAGTCTACCGCCAAGTATTTTAGCTGCATAAATAAGTCGGGTAAAATAAAAAATAAGAAACTAATTAGGATTGTTCATGTTATTTTTAATGTTTTATAACTTTGAGGCAACTGCATGCCATATTCTTTATAAACATTCAAAACAAACTGCGCACTTGCTTATAGTCTCCTAAGGTCAACACAATTTCCACATTAAAACTAATCAAAGCTAAAATCTAAAGTAATCATAATATATATATATATATATATATATATATATATATTATATGTTATATTTGAGGTAGACAGACAGGCTCCAGAAATGCGTCCATTAAGCTTTATCCGCATTGTAACGAGGCTGCTTGCGCATCTGTCCAAGCACAATAAACGCGTGAACTAATGAACAACAACAGTTTGTTTTTATATATTTTAAGTGTAATGCACAACCAATTACTTGCACGACCCACTTTATTCCCCTGTGCAACGCACATATTGGGAACCCCTAATATAATTTATCCTTTCAAGTGAAGGCATAGCGGATGAATTAGAGCAGTTTAAACATGATACGTTTGGAAATAAAGTTGCGGGTTTTGCACGGGTTTGATATAAATTATAGAAGGTTGAATTTAGTTGTTTTTCAATTTGAAATATTTTTAACAGATATTCCTAATAAATTTAACTTGAACTATTTCTAAAATGTTTCTTTAATAAAGAACATTGCTATCTCATAACGCAGCGAAACCTATTACATGAAGTGAATAATTGATTGTCGAGCAATCGATATCAACCTATTCAGAACCTCCACCATGGACAGCACCCGCTAAGGTCGAACTTAAGAAGGTTTACCTTAAGCAACATCCTAAGGTATAGTTCGGAGAACACACGTAGGAAAGGTATACCTGTAGTTAAGGTGTACCTTTTGAGTCTTCGTAGCGCGCTAAGAGAGAACGTTATCGGAGAACGCACCCCAGTTTGCAGACATTTCTTATCGTGATTTTTAATGTGCAGTAAATCTCATTTTGAAGACCTGAACGATATATCCTTTTGCAACATTTAACATTTTCTCTGGTGTTCAAATACTTATTTGCAGCTGTATCATAATAGTTAAAACATCTTACATTGTGATTTTTGGATTTTTTTTAGATTATGTCTCTTACAGTGGACATGCACAAGGTCTTCAAATACTTATTTTTCTCATATGTTCCTTTATAACTGGTTTTGTGGTCCTGGGTCACATATACTGTAAGGATATTTTGAAGGGTACCACCCCAGTGACAGCTTGGACCACATTTGACAATTTTTCTGACATTGTATATAATAAATGTATGTATGAATGGCAATCAAATTATGCACACTTGTAATTTAGTGACTATTAACCTTACTATAAAAGTTTGCAATATCAAAGAAAACAGCCAATCAATTCTGTTCCAGAATTTTACTCCATTACCATCTATTACCTACCTACAGGGCACTGCATGACACCAAAGTACTTTAAACCACAACATAAAAAGAACGACTGCCTTTGTGTGTGCACGCGTGCCAAGTAGTTGTGTGGCTAACTTTGTCCAGTATGGATTTCTTTATGGTACAATGAAGGTCACACTGAGAGAAAGCTAAACAGTGTCAGCAGCCCTACTTGAAATTCTGTCTTCAATCCAGATGCGCTTTGAGCTTGTTTTGATTGTAGTGAAAGAGCAGGCTGCATCCACACAGAATCAATATTTGCTTTTTTTATAAGAAAGTTTTCAAGATTTTAAGTTAAAGATGTACTGTAGATGACCTTCTGCTGATGGGCTATTAAAAATATCGGTTACACTTTATTTTACGGCGCCACTGTTACACTGTAATTATATATTTAAGTAATAAGTAATAATCATCAACAATATGTACTTACTATAGGGTTGGGTTAGGATTAGGGTTTGGTTTAGGATTAGTTGCATGTAATTATACATAATTAACTGTCATTACTATAATAATTACATGTAACATGTGTAACTAAGACACCGTAAAATAAAGTGTTACCAAAATTTCAGCTAATTAAACTTTTAATGCTGTAGCTCTGTTGCTCTGACTATAACGTGCAAACCTTCGAAGTATTCAAAGATATTGCATATAACAAGATTAAGCACTGCTGTTACTATATGAATGGGAACAATTGAACGCTCATGGCCCCTCTAACGGCGGAAGTCTGTGGTATGAATGTGAAAGCCATTCAGCAAGAATTCTGGGAAAACATATCCTGGAACTTCAATACATGTATTTTTTTCTAATAATAAAGATCAACTGTAGTGGGTTCATCGGGGTAGACTCACAATTGTGGTTGGTTTAAAGAATCTTGTCAAGGTTTTCAACTTAAATTACCTGGTGCCACAGTACAGATGGGTTTCTCCAGTGAGGGTTACAACAATGCCAAACATTTTATAGACAGACATTTTTACTAAATACAGCTATTTGCACAGTTATGCAGTAGTTGAAAAATGAATAGACATTTTCAGAGTGCCTCATCTCTGCCTCATGTAAAGTTCTGTTACATTTTTATTGAAAATTGCCAATAAATAGTTTACCTTTTTGTGAATTCATTAAAAAGCTTTCATCCCATATCCACCAAATTAAAAGAGATTGAATCTTCAAATCACATCTAAAAGATTTACTTACAAAAACCACAGACAAACAAATGCCATGATGATAGATAAAAACTGAAGCTGTACAATTAAAGTGCACAGTTATCTTCTAAGGTGCACCTAAACTTTTATTAATTTTCTTTCTATAAAGAACTTTAATGAAAAGTAAGAGAAGATAAATATTATCTGTTTCTTGAAAAATTCATCATACCTGCTTGATGAGTAAATGCAGTCATTCCTCGTGAGTGCGGATATTGGTGCTTGTTTTTCAAAGATGGCAACATGATAAGGATGTGGTTACTTTCCTCTTCCATCACTGCAATTTGGAGAACAAATTAATCATCTAAACCGAATTATTACTTTGTTCAGCTTCAGACACGCACCTTTACAAAGCAATTTAATTTTCTTATGACCCAATCAGTTTAAGCAGAAACAAAAAGCTTTCATTTATTTAAGAATTGAAGGGCAGGACTTTGCAGACATACATCACAAACAGCCAAAGGATACACAGAGTCTGAGTATTCTGAACCTTGAGAATAAGTAACATGATCACATAAAAAAACCTTTAAAGTGAACACTTAGACGTTACAACATGCCAGACACACCGGGGACATAGATTTGATTTGGACAGATTGCTTTGACATGAAAAGACGTTAGAAACAGATTGGGGACCAGTATGATTTTTCCCATTACATTCTTATTTTCTATATAGACGGGAGGGGCGAGAAAGTGATCACATTGCCAAATTTGGTAGATCTCTTCAGACAAAGGAGATGATTTCTGACATTTTATTCCTAATACTGTCTGTAAGTATGAACTATACTAAATAAATGAACCAAGCTTGAATGTTTCAAGTCACTTCTGATTTTCTGTTCTTCAAAGATTTTCAGTTTTCTCCCTCAGGTTGTTTCTGAAAACTCTGAGATTATTAACTCATACATTATGTTGTTAACAAATTGTGCCAGATTTGATGTCATTGATGTCAAAATGCCATCAGCCCTTACAAGTCATAAATCATAAACGCAACACAAGTGGAGTTATGAAATTTAAGAGCTGCAATGAATATGAATATTTAGGTTAAAACTCAAATATAGATTTATTACATCAGCGATTATAGCAACAACACATGGATTATGGCCATCTGACATGTCTTCATGCAGCAAGTATAAATTAAATTTAAAATTCATGAGAATTATATTTCAGTTTGTTTTTCACACAATGCTACCATATGGCATGTAATGTAGTTTTCGAGTCATATTGACTTTTATGATGCTGTAAGTTTTATGGTTCTTTTATGCTTTTTTGAGCTTGACTAAATGTGTTCCCATTTACTCTTCTTGTATCACATCTGCCATGCTGGTTTTCAACTTTTATAATCTAGAAGAAAGCTATGAAAATGAATTTTGATTTGTTTTTTTAAAGATGTATTTTCCACCTGTATTGTCAACACGGTTCCTGTCCAAGATTTTGACATTATGATAGATGCACACATTTCTTTCAGCAGTCACTGGTGCGATGTTATTGTAAAGTAGCTTTGTGCTACTAATGTCTCTGTTGGCTTCTGTTCGAACAAAGTTTTCCTCTCCTATTTGTTTATTAAATTCACCTTTAATTTCCTGCCTGTGGCTGTTTTCAACCATCCAGTATGGCTCCGCAGCAATCCAGACCCGTTAAGGGACAGCTGCCTGTGGAAAAACAAACTGCCCCAGGACAAGAAATCTCTCTGCCAACGCCACTTACTCTCATCTGTGAGTCTAGCCACAAAGCTGCAGCTCGGATGATGGAGGAATCAGCATTCCCATCCTAGAATGAATGCCCATATGTTATTTCAAAGATTATACAGAGATAAAAGAGCTATTCCCGAGTTATCCGAGAACTTGGTGGCCCAGTCAAGAAAATCTAATGATAAACAGTTGTGAAATAAGTACCCTAAGTGAAATAAGCAAAAGGACAGCATGTGAGGTAACAAAACCTCTTAAAGGGACATTCCACTTTTTTAAAATATGCTCATTTTCCAGCTCCCCTAGAGTTAAACATTTGATTCCGTTTTGGAATCCATTCGGCTGATCTCTGTGTCTGGCGCTAACACTTTTAGCATAGCTTAGCACAATTCATTGAGTCTGATTAGACCATTAGCATCACACTTAAAAATACAAAGAGTTTGGATATTTTTCCTATTTAAAACTTGACATCGTTTACATCGTGTACTAAGACCAACGGAATATTAAAAAAAATAGATTTTCTAGTCAGATATGGTAATACGTAATATCACTACGTCATTAGCGCGATGCTAATGGTCTAATCAGACTCAATGGATTGTGCTAAGCTATGCTAAAAGTACTAGCGCCAGACCCGGAGATCTGCTGAATGAATTCCAAAATGGTAAAAATCAAATCCCCCAAACTTTAGGGGAGCTGGAAAATGAGCATATTTTAAAAAAGTGGACTGTCCCTTTAAAGTTGGGTCTTAAAACTAATTTAAAAGACTTACATTAGATCAAAAAGGTCATCCAAATCACTAGACCAAGGGAGAAAATATCATAAGTACATTATGTTGCTTTTCTACTGTACACTAGTGAAAAGGTATGTTTGGCATTTATGGGCTACTCCGTACAATTTATGCAGAAGTACACAAAGTCACAAAGTGTGCATTCACCGAAATCACGTATCTGTCTGTCAGTCAGATAGCATGCAAAGATCAAACTGAAATATTGGCATAATGCAACAAAAACTTTTTTTAAAGCGTGGGAGTTTTACGCCACAGTCGTGATCTCACCACATTTGTCTGGTGGGAGAGTGTTTATTTTTAGAACTGATATATGTATAGTTAGTAACATGACACATTTGCATTTGGCAGATGCTTTATAGTAAGAGACTTACATCGCATTACTAGAAACACAATTTTTTTTGTATGATATCAAACCCATGACCCTTGCACTGCTAACACAATGCAATACCCGTTGATCTACAGGAATACGAGAGTAATAGGATTTGCAGTGATTTCAAATGGATTTCAAACAAACTGTGACATTTACTTGTTGTTCTAGATTCAGCCTTATACAGCTAATAACCACCAATCTTATTATTTCATTATCAATTAATGCTGGCACCTTGCCCTGCTCCTGGATCTGTCCGTTTCTATCGATTAAAACAGTTCAGGGGATGAATAGAGATTGAGTGTAGCCTCATGCTCAATTCCTTCTATTACAAACTGAATGCTAAACCTGTTCACCTTTATCATTCTCATAGATTATATTGAGCCCTCTGAAATTGAACTGGTCGCTCCCCTGACTGGATTTTAAACTTATGTAGCTTTTTAGATCTTTTTCCCTTGAGTTGATTTAACATACTGCAGTTCTTTCTGGGGAAGTTGACAGTAACACACTGCACCATTCACAGTTAACACTCAAGGCTTTCCAATTATTGAATAAGACCAGACTTCGTATTCAAGATAATTTGAACCCATCTCCAAATGCAAAGTTCCATCTAAAAAGGTTTAAAACATCCATTGCCAAACCCCATGGCAACTGCCATGTTACTCATCTGGCCATACTTTGGATACTGGGATTGGTTATTATTTTTGTGCCAGTCGCATTTCCTCCCTATCAATTTTTTGTGACCAAGTGACCGTAATGGACATGCTGTTTGCCACATGCCGATTTCTTATTCCACTTATACACCTGCAGAGAAAACTGCCGGTAAAGCAGCAATCTCCTATTTATGACGTCTGGAGAACCAGGCTGTAAAACATCTCATGTAGATAAAAATAAGTCAAGAGGGAAAGGTGCCGTACTGACTGGCTTTCATAAACCAGTGTGATGAGAAGCATGCAGAAACAATCAAACTGTTTGTCTGAAGTTAAATATGTGCAAAACCCATTTCTCCTTTTGAGCCAAAATATATTTTTTAAATCTTTAAAAAACATCTTAAAAAGGTAGAATGTTGCATGTCACAGCATTTATTTTGTATTTATTTTGTAATTTTGCCTGGGTAATTTAATTGTTTAGATTATTTAATTTAATGCAACCACAGATGGTGAGGTGATACCCAACCACACCATAAACAACCGTATAAGATACTTGTCAACATAAAAAAGATTCAAATAATTGCTAAAAATTAATTCTCATTTATTTATTTATTTATTTGTTTTGAAGAAGAAAAAGAAGAAAAAAATGTGTGAATATTTTGTAAATCAGAAAATATTACTGTTGTGCAGGCCTACATAACTGGATGAGTCTGATTTTAACATGACAATACTAATACCTCTAAGGTACTAAAAAGAACACTTTAAGTGCAAATGTGTACTTTTTGAAAGCCCCATTTTTGACCATTTGTCTAGAAAGTGTAGGGTATCCACCTTATTTTCGAACGTGTAAGTAATGTGACGTATTTCCCTTATTTGTGCGAGACGTCTGTTTCAATAGCCAGTCAGTAGAAAACAGTGTAGGGGGCGCACGCTTAAAATATGATTTAAAGACTTATGGTAAATATTTACTACACCTGGCATGTATGAACCAGTGTGAGGATGAAAGACATGAGCTTATGAAATTATTTGCTTATTTAAAAAAATCATTTAAAACAGACAAAAGTACTCGCAAACACATCACAAACTATAATAAACATTAACTAATAAGTTTATGTCTTAAAGAAACTTATATCTGTAATAAAAAAATTGTAAAAATATCCAGTAGCAGAATAAATAAATCAGCTAAATCAGAATAATATTAGTTGTTTTTAAACAATTATTGTATTTATTGTTTTCTGGCAGTTTCTATGAAAGGTTTACATGGAATGGATGTGTGGATACAGATAATGGGTGCACGTCCACGACAAATACACATTTGGCTCTTGTGCGTGTATTATGGTTAAAACAAATGTTTTGTAGAGATTTACTGTATTTGTATAACTGCACAAATTATGCCGGTCTTCCTGGATTTCATAATAAATAATAAAAAGCCAGTCAAAACGACACATTCGTGTTTCCCTTGCAATAGGACTACCATTAGCTGTAGTGACTCACCGGAAGTCTTACACCAATGAACTCAACGACGGCACCCGCATTTACGTCAAAAATAAGGCGTATATAACAAAATTCATTGACTGACCCATCAAACAATGGAAAATATCAGAGAATCCTTCAACTGGCATTCATGCCCACTTTTCTTCCAGCCTTAGATTATTATACCCACCTGCTGTCTCTACCTCTTGACTAAAATAGATGTTAATTGCTTCATATCCTTGACGTATTATACAGTGAGTCACATTAAACATTTTCCTGTGAAGATTATAAATGGTATGAATAATATTAATATTCTTTCTCTAAAAAATATAAATCTAGGCACTTATAATTTTGTAAATCAGTTTTTGATTTAAGAATATAAACAGTATGACGTTCTTGATGCAATAATAGCAATTTTCATGCTATTGTTATATTTGAATGTTTGTGGGTAAGCCGACAGGAACTTCCATATATGTCAACATCATAAAAACGCCTTTGTTTCCCCATACTACTCTTCTGGACATTGCACATCAGATTTTAAAAAGCTTCTTTGCATCCTGTGAAAAAAGCTTCAAATGGAATGATGGCCGACTGGATGGATTTTATTTTATCCATGTTCCTAATGTTAGCATTATTGATTTTGATAATATCCATTAATTATACCATACCATCTACTTCAGTATTACACAACACTGTTAGCAAAGTATGTTTTATTGGTTATAAGCAAACTGGAAGCAAACAATTTTAACTGAACAACATAGCACAGAAAAATGACAAAAACTGTGCACTGCACTGCACTGCTGCGCCAGTAAATTGACAATCACATGCTGGTGATATAGCTGGATCAGTGATGTTTTTAAGTGATGATTGCTAATAGATAAGATGATGACAGTTATCTAAAATCTACAAACAAGACAAGATTTTGTGTTTTGGTGCATGCTCACAAATCACCAACAAGTACTGAAAACATAGAATGGTTGGTAACACTTTAGAATACTGTATCTTACTTACTGTATAACTAATAAGGAATTACTGCAGAATTAATTGTTAGTTCTTCATTAACACTCAAGTCACTACTATTAACTACTAAGAAATATGTGTTAACTAATCAGTAGGTCATAGCAGTTTTTAATTATGTTAAGTAACTATTAATTAATCAGTAACTAATCAATTTAGTCATTCCTCCTGAAGAACTACGATTAAGTAACTACTAATTCCGCTTCAGGAGGAATAACTATTAAGTAACTATTAATAAACTGTGATGCTCAGTATCCGGTTATGGCCTGTCTTCTTCTTTACTACTAATGTTAGTTGATTTACTTAGATGTATGCCTACTATACTGATTACATTCAGGTTAAAGTTTGAGCGCACACAGGTAATATCTGTGAGTTTTGTAATATCTCCCACTTTGTAAGAGAGATGGGACTGGGGGTTTCCAACTGTCAGCGGAGAGGTGCATCGCTATCGCATTTTAACAATGCGCTGTCGACCCTTAAACCAAACACTGTAGATACCACATTAATGAACTGTAAAAGTACAAGAAAGTTGCTTTTTTTGGTGGGGGAGGGGTTGTCTAAGGCTTAGTTGTTTAAGATAAAATAAAACTGGAGAACTGTTTCACTTTCTGTAAAATGTAACATCTTTGATTCTCCAATAAAAAAAAGAAAGAAAGAAAGTTGCGTATATTTTTTGTGTGTGTTTTTAATCAAGATATTTCACATCACTATTATAAAGTGATGACAAATGAATTCTGTATTCAAGGCAATGATCAAAGAATTACCACATCATTCTCAAAGAATTACCTTGAACCCATTGATAATTAATAAAGAATTACCACATCATTATCAAGTAATTACTAAGAACCTGGAACAGTATTCTAAAGTGAAAACAATGGGAACTACCACATAATTCTCAAATAATTACTTTATTAATGAACCCATTTGCGCCTGATTCTGCGCGCCGAAACATTACATCTAATGCTGGTGCATGCAGCATCAGGCGCAAATGGGTTAATAGTGGGTTTGAAGTAATTCTTTGAGAATTATGTGGTAATTCTTTATTGTCAATGGGTTCCCATTGTTTTCACTTTAGAATACTGTTCCAGGTTCTTAGTAATTCCTTGATAATGATGTGGTAATTCTACATTAATTATCAATGGGTTCAAAGTAATTATTTGATCGTTGCCTTAAAGAGTAACTAAACCCTAAACCAACTTTTTTTTAGTTAATGATCTGAAAGAATGATGCTTTATTAGTGCTGTTCATTGATTTTAGTAAGTTTTTTGACATTTGGATATAAAGTGTTTCAATACTACAATATGGTGTAAAAACGTCTGAGTGCTGCCCTCTTCAGGTTGAACGGTGGCTACTGCAGTTGAATTTTTCTATTGGATGTTGGGTCCAAAAAAGAACTCGTGACGTAAGCAGGTTCAAGCTCACCACGCCCTTGTTACGATCTCACCACACACTTGGTACGAGCTTAGTTCATCCCCTCTTTCTCCGTTGGGATCTACTTTTCTTGCATTTTTCAAATATTGCAATGGGTGGAGTCAGGCTCTGACCGGGGGTTTAGTTACGCTTTAAATACAGAATTCTTTGTCATCACTTTATAATAGTGATGTGAAATATCTTGAGTAAAAACAGACACACAAAATATATATATATATATAAGGCCATAAACATACCTGAGGTATTGGCAGGTCATGGCTCCATCTAAGTAAATCAACTAACATTAGTAGTGAAGAAGACAGGCCATAACCGGATACTGAGCATCACAGTTCATTAATAGTTACTTAATAGTTATTCCTCCTGAAGCGAAATTAGTAGTTACTTAATCGTAGTTCTTCAGGAGGCATGACTGAATTTATTAGTTACTCATTACTTAATAGTTACTTAACATAATTAAAAACCGCTATGACATACTGATTAATTAACACATATTCCTTAGTAGTTAATAGTAGTGACTTGAGTGTTAATGAAGAAATAACAATTAATTCTGCAGTAATTCCTTATTAGTTATACAGTAAGTAAGATACAGTATTCTAAAGTGTTACCGAATGGTTTATCATACATTTGATTTCTTTCATTCTTGTCCTTGCTTCTTTGTCTTACTGTAGCTCCCCCTCTTAAGATTTAAGGAGAGGATCTGAGGACTGAGGAATTGAAGCAAGACTTGTAAAATAAAATATGTTGCTCACCCAAGCATCACTTCAAATCCATGTCAATTACGGATGACTTTGCAAAGCTGTAGTACTTCTCGTACTCCTAGTACTGCAGCACTCCTCTGTTGACACATGGTTAATATTTTTTAATAATTCTTCAAAGAAATGCACAACTTGCATATGAAATAGTTACATAGAGAATGAAGAGAATTAGTATGCCCTTCATGATGCTGGACTTGAATGTGTTTCTGGGTCATGGGCTAGAGGACAGAGGGGCATACTGTAGATATGAAGCGTTAATTAGAGTATCGAGAAGAACATACACAACTAATGTAAATAAAACGCAGTGCAGCTCTGTGAATTTTGCAATTGGGCCAAAAGAGCCAGTCTTTAATATGCGCATGGGGTATGTTTTTTTGTTTGTTTGTTTGGTGCTAAAGAATGTACATTAACTAGAAAGCAACATAAGCTTATGGCAATTCATACATATTTCATGAAGTGGCTAATTCTTATTAATTTATACGACTAAATTTGTAAGTTTTTGCCCATGTGATGCAGAATAACGAGTGTGGTTTCTTTATTGTTGTTGATGTTTTTTTCTAAATATTGCAGGTTTTGTAGGATTCACTTAGTACAGTTGCTAGACTCAGCTGGTAGAGCCTTGCGTTAGCAGAGCAAAGATCGTGTGTTTGATTGTTAAGCCCGATTTATAGCCGTAGCTACGCCGTAGGTAGCCTGTGCATAGCCTGACATGCACCTCGCAAAATTTTTTACAGCGCGTCAGTTCTACGCAGACCGCAAGCACTATGATTGGTATTTCCGTTTGCGACGGTGAAAACAAAGATGAGCCAAGTTGATGAGTGATTTAACTCAAACTGCAACAAAAGTCGCTGTTTATTTACTTCCATCATTGCTGGTCTTCTCAAATCATACACAACAAGTTGCTGTTTCTTCTTCGTTTGTGGGTTAACTTGTCAAGCTTCTTCTTCTTTGACGGTCGCACTGCTACTGTGGTTACACGCGTGGATACTGCCTACCAGCGGTCTGCGCGTGCGTTTCCACATCGACGCGGACGACGACGCAAAAGTATAAATAAAAACTGACGTGGAACCTACGCCATCGCGGCTACGCCGTAAGACCTATGCACAACTATGATGAGCCCTTTAGAAGGGATTGTGGCTAGAAGGGATACAGCAAACACCAAAATCTTTATTTATTTATGCATCCAAAGTGACTTACAGTGCATTACAAAGTATACATTTCAATCAACGTGTGTTCCCTGGGTTTGAACCCATGACTTTTGCACTGCTCATACTATGCTCTACCACTGATATACACAGGAGCACAAATCTTGGGAAATCTCACCGGATGAGCATTGTTTTTATCCTAATCCTACCCCAAAACCTAACCTTAAACCCCCAATTTCCTAGGATTTAGGCAGTTGTATAAGGTGACCATACGTGCGATTTTTCCCCGAAAAACATCCTGTTCAGGATGTCCTCTGGAAGTCGCATTTGTCGACCGCATATACCATCGAGTTACTCACATTTCAGTTAAAAACAATATAATATTAAAATTTATTTCTCTTAAGACATACCATTATTGTAGTTTTATTCTTACCTTGAAATGTAACAGTTGCTTTTTTGAAAAATAATAAACCTCAATTACGTATGCAGTCGGCCAATGCGACCTCCAGAGGATGCACCCGAAATCCTGGCCAGGACGTGTCCGGGAGAAAAATGGCACTTATGGTCACCCTACGCAGTAACTGTATCCCATCTAGCCAGAACTGATGTTTTCATCCTAATCCTACCCCCAAATCTAACCCTTAACCCAACATCTCGCAAGACTTTTTGAGTTTACTGTATCCCTTCTAGCCAAAACGGTTTGATTACCAGGGAACACAGATATGGTTAAAAATGTAGGGCTTGCATCCACTGTAAGGCACTTTGAATAAAAGTGTCAAATGCATAAATGCAGAAGTACTGTAAATAAGCAAAATTTGGGATAGTATTATTTTCTGATTTAAATTTTATTTTATTTGACTTATTATTTTAACAGGTTATGTTTTGGAGATGGTATGTAACTTTCCGAGTTACAAACTTCTCATTTTTTTAAATAGTTAGCTAATGCTACCATAAGCTACAAACACAAAAGCAGAAAAAAAATTACACATTTTTTTCTGAATGTATTGAGAAAGAGTCTGAATGTGGACAGATTTATGTTTGCAGTTACAGACGCGAAGTCTGTCACAGAAACATGAGCAATCTTTTTTCAAGACATCTATTTTCAGCTATATAATGGGAATTTTATAAAATCGATAAAAATTGCTTACAGCATTCCATGCTTGAGCAACTTATGACACCAGCCTAAACTTTTTTTTTTGGTGAGGGTTTAAAGAGATGAAGTAAGATGAAGCCATAAAAAAAGAAATGACAGATCTTCCAAACACCAGGGTATGTCTTTTACAATATGTTTTAGGATTGCAACAAAGTAAAGTTTTATGGTTGGATCTCATTTTACACAGCAAAACAATCAGTTTTCTTTGTCTGGTCGTGTAGGTAAATAACAACGACCACAGGAGGTATGTCGTGTAATCATCACTGATTAGGGCATGCAGTGTCAGTCACCCATTTGAACTGAGATGTTCATTAAGTTTCCCATTATAGAAGTCATTACCAAATCACATCAAAGAGATCCCCTAGCACTGCACTGGTTCTCGCAGTATAAACCCATGATTCAAGTTTATAAAACAGATGCAGGTACCCCAAGATACTCCAAAATTAGATTATGGAGGTACCTTCAGTGTCTCCTACCTGATTTAATCCACCTCTTCTTACCATCATGACGCCACAGCTATAGAAATCATCAATATTATACAGAAATTTTGTTATATCACAGATAGGTATCTTATGCAGCGACAAATAATGCCTTCAAATATTTTCACATTCACATCTGCATTGGATGTCTCATGTCAAATATATTTTACATTCATATTAGAGACCTGCTATTATTATGGGTGAAATAATATTACCTTTCATTTATGGTGCGTATGTGGGTCAGGGAAGCAATAGGCACAGGCGGACTGGGGATCTAAAACCCTTAGAATTATAAAAATCATAAACTATATTCCAACATTACAAATCTCAACAGCAAATTTTTCCATTGTCCGACATTACACCTAACATCTTTTTGTTAGATGTTATGCCCAGATATCCAAGCACTAGAACACTGTGGACATGTAAAATGCATGTACAAAAATGAAAAGTAGTGGAAAGTGATGCTCATTGTTATTATGTGCATGACGTCTACCTCTACATTGGGATTTCTAGTCCTGTATATTAAAATAACCTATAAATTAATATGCATTTTTAACAGAGTGATTTATAGTAAATAATGTCACATTGTTTAGTGTGTTTGGGAAGCAAGCACAGTCATATCCTAATGTAGTCAGAGACAGAAGAGGGGAACACTATTGTAGGTAATATAGTACATCAATTTTGGCACGCATTTTCTGCGCAAGATGCCATGAGACGAGATGAATGGAGTAATATGGTGATTTTCCACTGAGCAGTGGTGCCAACAGACTGCTGAATTACATAGGAAGGTGTTTGCAACAGGAAAATGTCTCCTGTGTGAATTTATTCATCTAAGTTCAAAAGCTTTCCCACTTCTCAGTCTCAGTGAAGCGATCTCACCTGGCTCGCGAGCATTATGAGCGCATTAATGCACAGGAGCACATCATAATATGACAGCATATTTTTTGCTGTAAAGAGCATTCATATGTAGGGTCCAAGGTGATCTGTATTAGTCTCATTTTGTGAAGTAAAACAAGGCTATGAGGGATCGACCTATATGGTCCGTTCAAAGGAACAGTTCACTCAAATATGAACACTGACTCCTAATTACTCACCTTCATGCCATTGCACATTTATATGACTTCATAGTTAAACAAAGATACGTTATTTTATATTAAAGCTGACATAACACAAGACGGTTTTGCCAATCTAATGTTAATCTTGCTTACCTATAGAGTAGTATTTCATCATTCATATGTCCGAAGAGCCTTTCATGTTGTCAGATTTATAAAAGAAAGAACAGGCTTTCCAATTTTTGGCGGAAAAGGTCGAAACTTGAAGGCGTGCGGTGGGTGGAGCTGAAGAGTTACGAGTACACCCAGCTTTGGATACTACTTTTGGATTCACAGCCGACATAGATGGAAATCAAACTTAAAAAAAAAAAAACATTTTGTTTTTAAATAACCAGCCTTACATTATACATATGATCCAGAATCTGATACTAAGTCAGTAATGGACGAACAGGAACAACAGCAGCAACGATTACAGCAGAACATCTCTATCTGGTAATTAATCCTTGTTTGTTGATCCGCTATTTTAATAAAAAAAGCAACGTAATCTGTTTTTTTACTGCAATTGCCGGTTTTAAAAGGTGTAAATGCTGTAAATGCAGTACTATGCCAACTGAGGTGAAAATGTTTGCTGTTGTTGGTGTTGTTTACATTACATGCACTTATGCGCGATTGCAAACAAAACACGTGAGATTTTGATTTACTTACGCCTGTGGTTGTGACTCCTAACATGTTTTAATCGCTCCAACAGTTGTAAACAAGTGGAAAATCCGGAGTCAAACTGAGCCTTGTTTGTAAAGCAGTCCTCTCCGAAATGCAGCTAGGGAACAAACAAACTCAATCGCGATTACGTTGCTGTCCGGGAAAAACTAACTGCATCCACTGTTGTCTTAAGACAGGGAAAGCTAAATAAGGTTTTCTTCTCCTTACATCTAAAAACAGACTTCTTTTGTCAAACTATCTTGCTAAAACAAAGTTGTCGCGTGCTGTGCAGTGATACAGGTGACTTCTACTCGACGGAGCAATGCTAATGCGCATTCTCACTCTCATATTCTCATAGACTCTAATATGAATGTAAAATATATTAGACATGAGACATCCGAATGCAGGCGGGAACACTCCATTGAGAAACATTTACTTCCTTATAGACGGGTTCTCTGTTAAATTTCAACACTATTGGATCTGCCCAGAGACACTCAGGATTTGCCATAGGCAACTGCTAACGTGTGGTCGTGACGTATATCATGCGCCGACACCGGCCGGAAACAACAAGTCCGGATGATCAGACCAACAAAACTTAGCAAAGGTTGTTCTTGCTCCGGCTTTAACTTCTGTATATTCGGCAGTTTTGCAACAACGGACCGAATAGCTTTTTCACGTCTTTCTCAGCTGCCATTACTGAACTACAACTCAAACTGACGCACAACATCAACGTCATCGTTCTCAGCCCTCTCTCTGTTCGCTGATTGGTCCTACAAAAAAATTGATTTCTCGAAACGCTAGAATAGACCGAAATCCCAGACGTAGTACTGAAGGAAAATGAAATTGAGGGCACAGCCAGGCTAGTAACGGATACCCCCATTCGAAAAAAAACTTTTAAAAAACTTGTAGGAAAAGGAGGCATGAGTTTGCCTCAGAAATACTGTGTTACAACATCAACATTTGACACTTTACTTATGTTTAGCATGAGGACTACAACTCTTAAACTGTGTTAATAAGTCAGAATGCATGAAATAGCATTAAACTACCCCTTTAAAATGCCATCATGTTATCTTCTTATATGGGAGTCAACATGGCAAACCTCTAAAAAACACATACAGTCATCATTAAGTTGATGTGCGCGAGGGGGTGTCTCATGGCATGCGCAAAATCACACCCACACACCCTCTTGCAGCATCCTCTCTCGACCAGTGTTCGAATTATGTCAAAGATTATGGGGGTCCCCTAGCTAGCTAACTGTGAGAAAATATTTTAAAAGCCTCTAACCCAATCCTAAATCTAAGGCTTTGTCCAAAATTGCATACTGTGACAGTACTGAATTAGATGAAGTATCTACTCATCGACTGTTAAAACAGTAGGTACTATATAGTATGAATATGGATATTATGAATTAATTCATGCCAAATTTTATGATACCTACAGTAAATGCTGTATTATCTGATATATGTTTTATGTTTTACGTAGTGGAATCCAACAATTAGTAAACATTTGAGATCATTTTAGCCTACTTTTATTGTGAGCACATGGCTCTCTCGCAATAACAATTTAGTGTGCACACAGACACCTGTGATGCGCTCACTTTTTATTGGCATGAAAATGCCACAAGAGTGGTGCCCTTGAGCAAGGCACCTTAACCCCAAATGCTCCCGGCCACTGAAGGAAAGCTGCCCACTGCTCCGGGTTTGTGTGTTTGCAACTTGCAATGCGTGTTCACTACTCACTGGGATGCGGTTAAATGCTGAAGTCACATTTCAAGTATGTGTTTTATACTTGACCAACAAGACAAACAAGTAACATGGACTTACTGAGTAAGGTCATGTCAAAGGTTGAAATCAAACTGCGATGCTCCAAATCTCATAAAAAGATTATGGGACTTTACTCAGACATGGTCACAAATAGTGAAACATTTTCCAGATTGTTCTGTGCTGTTGGGAAGTTTTATTTTTAACTCTTTCACCGCCATTGACGAGATTTTCCGTCTTTCCGCAACTTTTTAAACCCGGAAGTATTGCCCTATGGCAAGCGGCTGCATGTCCGTGTCTGTTTTAAAGATCGCTCTGAATGGGATCTCTATTAAAAGTCCGTCACAAAAATGGAATTATCTCTGCTTTTTGCTCAAAATGTGGTGTTTTTGAAGAAACCTATCCATATTCAAAAGCTGATTGCAAGAGAACCACTGAAGGTAGGATGAAACGTTTTTTTTTTTGTTTGAAAGCAGAGGGTCTGTTCTTTCATTTGGTATATTTGTATGTTTATATATTTAAAGAAGAACATTTTCTGGAAGGCATTAAACTTTGGTGAAAATCATGAAAAACGCTGGCGCTGGCTGGCAACTTTAAAAAAAAACTCTGGCGGTGAAAGAGTTAATATTGTTTCAAATAAAGAGTTGACAGGAATGTTAAAACATTGCAGCCTATTGAACAGACTGTCTATCATCCACTTTCCCTTAGTTGCAATACTGAGCCAATCATCTGAGCCACAAATGCCACGTGACTTATGTTCTCTAGTGCCATGGGAACATAAGGTCCTGACATGCTGGCGACACTGATGTCTTCACTGGTGACTATCTGAAACTGTGAGGTCCAGGCAACAGAGAAGGGACATTTTCACCCTTTTAACAGACCTCCAAAGTATATTTTACAATATAATGGAATTTGTGATTGACATGTTGCTTGCAGCAAAATTGCCGTTAGGTGTGCAGGTGCGAGTGAGTGAGTGTGAATGTCTGTGTACCATGATGGACTGCCATCTATCCAGTGTCTTTCCTGCCTTTGGCCCAAAATGCTGGGATAGGCTCCAGCCCCTCGGGACTCTGCATATGACAGGAAGAATTGGTGAAAGGATGGATGTTGCCTGCGAACAGATTCAATTCATCTAAATTCAAAGCTTCGTCTGAAATAAGAAAACTGGTTTTGCAGCATCTACCATCAAAGGTTTCATGCTAACCTGTGCCACCTTTGGTAGGAATTCATTTGTGTAATGCACTGACATTCAGATTCAATATCAGTAATAGATTTGGGCTGTAGGCGAAAGCTTGGAGAACAATGAACAATGTTCTACATGTTCTGCATCCATATTTTATGCTGCATCGCTTCATCTAGTTTGAAAGCATAGCAACAGGTTATTTAATGCCAGTCCATCGCTATTATGGTAGTGTGTGTATTTTTCAGAAAGGAAGAGAGAGAGAAGGAAAGAGTTATGTTGAATAAAGTTTAGGTACAAAAAGAAAGTGAAAGTCTGACACTTCCAGCCATCCAGCAGTTCTGCGGTTCAATCGTTGAATCGATTCGTCACACTTGTATTATTGCTGTTGAACAACACATAAATTGTGAGACTTGACCAGAATTTGGCCATTTTGCAGACTCTGTGGTTAGTGTCAACACCAGCGTTGGTCAAAAGGCCAATTTACTCTCACATGTTCAGCGATCTTAATGCATTTTACACAAGTTAATTGAACAGTGAATGCTTTCTTGACCCTCCCCCTTTACATCCACTAGGATCTCTGTGGTAGAAAAACTACTCTTTTTTACTGTTTTGAATGTGATGACCAAATCGATTCCTCTATTGATCGGCAAACATTTAAGACCTAAGGCATCACAAAGCCAAGCCATGAGAAAATCTGGTCTATCAAGTGCAATACCAGCTATCTCTCTTTGGTTCTCGCATTCTCCCTTTCGATTTCTCTGCAGTTACTGTCCTCTTGTGTATCAGTCTATGAATACATCTTTCAGGTTGTGCAGCACGGATGCAGTGGATTATTCACCATACTGCTCTGCCGTCAAGGAAACACTATTTCTACGGCAGAAAGGCTTTGATAATAAAATCTATTGTTTTGTCCTCTCTGCCTTTTATTTTCTTCCATTAAAGAACATAAAAGCTGGTGGAGTGCAGTTGTAATTTTTGTGGCAGTAATTTGTTTTAGAATGCAGGGAAGTCATCGTCCCTCTCGGCAAATTACACATTACAGTGCAGGTACTGTGTCTGGAGGCCGGTGACCTGGGGGGGTAATGACGCACACGTATGGCTCCATCACACGTCATTGCATTTTTACACACTTAGGTATGAGGTTTGACATATACTTGGAACAAATTTGTATTTTTCATGATCTCCGGTAATTAAAGTAATTAATCAAAACCAAAATTCATCATTTATACACCCTCTTGTTGTTTCCAAACTGTAAAACTCTAAACGGCAAAATAACAATTAAAGGGGACATATCATGATAATCTGACTTTTTCTATGTTTAAGTGCTATAATTGGGTCCACAGTTCTTTTATCAACCTAGAAAATGTGAAAATAGATCAGCCCAGGAACTTAGTATTGGTAAACGATTCTCTGCAGGCATGTAAAAAATAGGCCATTGAAATTTGGCTACCCTTGTGATGTCAGAAGGGGATAATACCGCCCCTTAATCTGCACTATCCAACCACAGCACTGCCATTTAGTGCAGAGATCAGCTCATTTGCTTTTAAAAGGACACACCCAAAAATGACACATTTTTGCTCACACCTATAAAGTCGCAATTTTAACATGTTATAATAAATGATCTATGTTTTTTTTAGCTAAAACTTCACATACATACTCTGGGGACACCAAGGATTTATTTTATATCTTCAAAAAATTTGTGAAATGTCCCCTTTATAGCACCATTAATGAAATTTGTGTAATTTATTTAACAATATTCCACGTTTTCAGAAATAATATAATAGATTTGTTTGTGAAAGAGCCGGATGTTAAAGGGATAGTTCACCCAAAAAATCTGTCATCATTTACTCACCCTCATGTTGTTACAAACCTGTATAAATTTCTTTGTTCTGTTGAACACAAAGAAAGATATTTGTAATCAAGCAGGAAACAGAAGCACCACTGACTTCCATAGTAGAAAAAGATTACTACATTGGAAATCAATGGGTCTTCAAAATCGTTTTGTTACAAATATTGCTCAAAATATCTTCCTTTGTGTTCAGCAGAACAAAGAAACTAATACAGATTTGAAACAACATGAGGGTGAGTAAATGATGACTGAATTTTCATTTTTGGGTGAACTATCCCTTTAAGGCACGCTTTTATTTTTATCGCCTGATATGGCTTATACTGAGTAAACGTTGTTTAGGCAATTATGCTATTGTAGAAATGCACACTTTACAGTCTGCCATGGTAAATTTGTTCCACAAGCAAAGTGTCCGATAACAGGGTGGTTACTGAGATACTGTAAGTACTGTGTGCAGTTTGACTCGGCACAAGCACCCAACAAATCTTGTTGTTCATACTTCAAAAAATTTTAAAACATGGTGCACTGACGATACTCAGGAGAGCCAATTAAGTCTGTGCAAAGATTCTTCTCTTCCTTGCATTTGGGAATTTGGCAAACACTTTAATCCAAAGCAACTTACTGTGCATTTAAGGTACTGTATATACTTGTTACCAGTATGTGCATTCTTTGGGGATTGAACCCATGAACTTTGTGTTAAGCTGGGTACACACCAAAAGATTTTTAAAATCTTATCAGATTTTCAAAATGTGAGAGACCACAAACATGAAGAACAAAATTGACGATTTAGTACGTTTGTTCATATAAAGGTGCTGGTCATAAAAGTAGAATATCATCAAAAAGTTGATTTTTTTTCACTAATTCCGTTCACTTGTATCATATAGTCATTCATTACACACACACTGATATATATCAAATGTTTATTTCTTTTAATTTTGATAATTACCAATGACAACAAAGGAAAATCCCAAATTCAGGATCTCAAAAAATTTGAATATTACTTAAGACCAATACAAAAAGAGTTTTTTTAGAAATCTTGGCCAACTGAAAAGTATGAACATGAAAAATAAGTTGATCAGTCTGTGGCACTGCTCAGGTGTTATGAGAGCCAAGGTTGCTCTGATAGTGGCCTTCAGTTCTTCTGCATTGTTGGGTCTGGTACATCACATCTTCCTCTTCAGATTTTCTATGGGGTTAAGGTCAGGCGAGTTTGCTGGCAAATTAAGATTACGGATACCATGGTCCTTAAACCAGGTCCTGGTAGCTTTGCCTCTCCATAAAGTTGGTCAGCATGAAGTGCTCTAAAACTTCCTGCTATATGCCTGGATTGACCTTTGACCTCAGAAAAGCCACAGTGGACCAACACCAGCAGATGACATGGCACCCCAAACCATCACTGACTGTGGAAACTTTACACTGGATTTCAAGCAACATGGATTGTTTGCCTCTCCTCTCTTCCTCCAGATTCTGAGACCCTGATTTCCAAAGGAAACGCAAAATGTACTTTTATCAGAGAACATAACTTTGGACCACTTAGCAGCAGTCCAGTCCTTTTTGAATGTGAGACGCTTCTGACGCTGTCTGTTGTTCAAAATGGCTTGACACAAGGAATGCGACAGCTGAAACCCATGTCTTGCATACATCTGTGCGTAGTGGTTCTTGAAGCATTGACTCTAGCTGCAGTCTACTCCTTTTAAATCTCCCCCACATTTTTGAATGGGTTTTGTTTCACAATCCTCTCCACGGTGTGGTTATCACTATTGCTTGTACTTTTTTCTACCACATCTTTTCCTTCCCTTCGCCTCTCTATAAATGTGTTTGGACACAGAGCTCTGTGAACAGCCAGCCTCTTTTTTAATGACCTTTTGTGTCTTGCCCTCCTTGTGTAAGGTGTCAATGGTCGTCTTTTGGACAACTGTCAAGTCAGCAGTCTTCCCCATGATTGTATAGCCTACATAACTAGACTGAGAGACCATTTAAAGGCCTTTGCAGGTGTTTTGACTTAATTAGCTGATAAGAGTGTGGCACCAGGTTTCTTCAATATTGAACCTTTTCAAAATATATACATTTTCGGAGATACTCAATTTGGAATTTTCATTAATTGTCAGTTATAATCATCAAAATTAAAATAAATAAATATTTAAAATATATCAGTCTGTGTGTTATGAATGAATATAATATACAAGTGTCACAGGTGACGTTTTGAATGAACGATGGGCGGAACCCGGCTTCCACATTTTGAACGAACGACGGGCGGAACCCGGCTTCCACATTTCATTTCCGGGGTTTCCCCGAAGTCAAATTAAGCCTGATTGCGCGCAGGTGGGGATAATTTGCACAGCGGTCGTTGGTAGGCTGACGAGGAGAAGAGTCAGCATATAAAAAGACCTTTGTAGACATCAAACGGGGTGCTTGTGGTGTACTTTGTCTACGCTGTGTTGCTGCTTTGCAGATGAACCAGGCTGGTTGGATCGTGCTATTGGGGAAGAGAGAAGAAAGGGACAGTCAGTTGACGAAGGAATATTGAGGAGTTTCATCAGAGAAGGAGTGAACACAGAGCCATCAAGAGTGTAGCGAATAACAGTTGTGGACAACTAAGCGTGAGTAACCGATGCGGTACTTATCTGAGCCATACTTGTACGAAGAGTTGTTTTGGTGTGTTCCTTTGTGTTTTTGAGGTCCCTGGCCCCACTGGAGAGGACAGCGTGGGTGAGCCGTGGGTTGACCGGAAGTACGGACGAAGGACCTGATAGGAAGCACCGTTCGCTAGTAGAACAGTGGCCCTGTGGGGAAACGGAAACACAGGTGAGCCAGGGGAGAGAAATCAACACGCCGGGCCTGTGATTACACACATCTTACTCTCATTGGCGGTCCAGTTACTGCCCAACCATCCTCTCGAGGTCGTCGTAGCCAGGTGGCAAGGGCGATTTAAAAACCACGTGAAGTTTATAAGAGTGCTGTGGGTGAGTTTCACTGATTGATGGTGTTTACGCTTTACTTGCTGTGTGTATGCTGTGCTTGTAGCGTTCAAACTGCCTAGCCTCAGACGAGTCGCGAGACGACGACATCCGTTGTGGCCTGGGTCCTAAGGAGAGCGAGAATATTTAGCCCTGTGCCCGGGGTGTGTCCACGAGAGCTTCGTTTATCCATAGAGCAGACAGTGGTGAAGCCCAGTGAGTATTACCAAGAGTGTACTGTGCGGACTGTGGGTTGTAGCAGTGGATGTACTGACCTTTCCACCAGAAGCTCGTGGTGAGCGGAGCCCCGACGAAAGTTCGCCCCAACTCGTGACCCCGGTTGGTGAAGGAGGAGGGGGAGTTCGGGAAGCGTTCGGCTCCGTGTCATCAGCCCCACTAGTCCCTACGACGCCCGGACAGTTTGAGTGGATGGGCGAAGGAATACGGTGTACCAGCACTGTAGCGAAAGCCCACTGTTTGTAAGGAAAGCTCTGTGTACGAAGATCCCCAGTACTGTGAGTAACGTGACCTGTAAAGTAAACCTGTTCTGTGCTTATAGCAAATACCTACCTGTACAAGTGAAGCTCTGTGTGTGTACGAAGATCCCCAGTGCTGTGAGTAACGTGACTTGTGAGGTAAACCTGTTCTGTGCTTATAGCAAATACCTACCTGTACAAGTGAAGCTCTGTGTGTGTACGAAGATCCCCAGTGCTGTGAGTAACGTGACCTGTAAAGTAAACCTGTTCTGTGCTTATAGCAAATACCTACCTGTACAAGTGAAGCTCTGTGTGTGTACGAAGATCCCCAGTGCTGTGAGTAACGTGACCTGTAAAGTAAACCTGTTCTGTGCTTATAACAAATACCTACCTGTACAAGTGAAGCTCTGTGTGTGTACGAAGATCCCCAGTGCTGTGAGTAACGTGACCTGTGAAGTAAACCTGTTCTGTGCTTATAGCAAATACCTACCTGTACAAGTGAAGCTCTGTGTGTGCACGAAGATCCCCAGTGCTGTGAGTAACGTGACCTGTAAAGTAAACCTGTTCTGTGCTTATAGCAAATACCTACCTGTACAAGTGAAGCTCTGTGTGTGTACGAAGATCCCCAGCGCTGTGAGTAACGTGACCTGTGAAGTAAACCTGTTTTGTGCTTATAGCAAATATCTACCTGTACAAGTGAAGCTCTGTGTGTGAACGAAAATCCCCAGTGCTGTGAGTAACGTGACCTGTGAAGTTAACCTGTTCTGTGCTTAGAGCAATTACCTACCTGTACCTGTGATGTCCTGTGGACACGAAGATCCCCCAGCGCTGTGAGTAACATAACCTGTGAAGTAAAACTGTTCTGTGCTCCCAGCAGATACCTACCTGTCCAAGTGAACCCCTGCGTGGAGGAAGGGCCTTCAGCACCGGGGATAGCGAAACCTGTGGAGTAGACTTGACCTGTGTGCAAACCCTTACTTACCTGTTCTGCCGAAGGTCTCGGGTGGACGAACAGCGTTGGCATCAAAGTACTTCAACTTTCTGACTTTTGTTTGATTCTGCCTCCAGGAGAAGCGGAGCGCGCCACGGATTGTTGGGCCAGAGCCCCTACGGAGCCCCTGTCCCCAGTCTTTCCCTTAAGTGGCCCTGGAGGCGAAGAAGAGACACATTAGTTTTAAATTGCCCTTCCCCCTTTCCCCCCTTTCTTTTTAAATATTTAATAAAGTTTATTTTAATTATAGTATACTCGTCTGTCTGGTCATTGGGGTGGTCTTGGGAAACTCCTCGAGGTGGAAGAGTTGAGAGGGGTGTGACCCTTAGCATAGTTGGGTCCGCCCTCGGGGTGTGACAGATTTGGCATAGTCGGCAGGGCTCCACCTCGAGTTGAGCGACCAAGGCCCTCCAATGGCCGACGACGAGTTGCCCGAAACCCCACCTCGTGTTGTGCCTGAAAGGCCGGAAACCCCACCCCGTACTATGCCCGTGTTCCTGGGAAACCCCTGGGTACAGAAGTATGATGGGGTCGAGTCCGAGGTTCGTTTAACTGAGTGGAGGGCCCAGCTCGAGTATCTGGCCGGCCTTCAGGGGCTGAGTGCCAGTCAACAACAGCAGTTTGTATTAAACTCACTAGGAGGGGAAGCCCGGCGAGAAGTACAAGCTGCCCCCGAAGCTGTTCGAGCCACCGCTCAGACCATATTCCACTTCCTCACCGAGCAGTATGGTGACACCACCCCTGTGGCCGTCCTGAGGGCGCAGTTCTTCAATTGCAAGCAGGGTCCCCACCAGACTATTCGAGCCTTCGCCCTGAAGCTGCGTGAACAGTATACACGTCTACAGCGACGACGAGACCATGGGTTAGGAGACGAGGAGACCCTGTTAAGGGACCAGTTCCTGCTAGGGCTACGGGAGGGACCCCTACGTCAAAACCTCCGAGTGCAGTTTAGACGAGATCCGGAGCTCACGTTCGATGACCTGAAAAAGAAGGCCATGGCCTTGGAAGGTGACCAGGCGGAAGTGAAGGAGGCCCCCGTGTGCGCAGCGGTGAGTGGTCCGGCGGCAGCCTCGGAAGTAACCGACTGGAAACAAGCATTGAAGATGGAACTCCTAAAGGATGTGCGAGACCAGATGGCCGAACTAACGAAGACCCTGGTAGGGGAGCTACGCCTAGGGCCGGGTAGGAAAGAAGAAGGGCCCGCCCCCCGGGAACGGATGTACTCCGATCGAGGCCGAGGTAGGATGGGGCAACCCTGGCAGACTAGTCGGCCCAGGTTCGAGTGGGACGAGCAAGGGAGACCTATTTGCAATCGGTGTGGGACCGCGGGGCATGTGAGTAGGCAGTGCGTACCACGAAGAGCCTCCGAGGGGGGTTTTTAAGGCGACCGGCCACAGTGGGTCATGTGGTCGGCGCCCCCCAAAGTGACCCCTATAGAAGAATGGAGCCCAGGGACGAGATGATCGGGCTTAGCCCAACAGTGGAGGCCCAGGTATGTGGCACCATGGTACGCTGTCTCGTCGACACTGGTTCCCAGGTCACCTTATTTTCAGAAAGCCTGTCCCAGGAACTATTTGGAGCCTACCCCGCGCACAAGGCCGAAGCGCCCTGGCTGACCTTGAAGGGAGCCAATGGTTTGGAGATCCCCTATATCGGATACCGACTCACAGATTTCGAATTGTATGGGGTACGAGTCCCGCAGAAGGGGGTCATCATCGTCCAGGACCACTGCTTTGGCCGTCACCGAGCCCTTTTAGGTATGAATGTTCTCTCGGAGTGCTGGGAGGAGCTATTTCGGGCTAGGCCCGTTCAGACCATACCAAGGGCCGAACGGCCAGGCTGGGAGCGAGTAGTGGCCGACTGCAGGCGAGTACAGCTGGCTAAGAGCCGAGATGGCCGCGAAGAAGTGGGTCGAGTAGCCTGTCGATTTGCATTGTCAGTGCCAGCAGAAAGTGAAGCCATAGTGTGGGCCAGGGTGCCGCAACAGCGTCAAGGCCCCGAGAGCTGGGTGTTGGTCGAACCTCATGAAGACTGCACACAGGTGAGAGTGGCCCGAGGACTGACGGTGGTGCGACGAGGCCGAGTGCCGGTAAAGGTCTGTAACGAAAATCCCTACCCAGTACACTTACACAAGCACCAGCGGCTGGTGACAGTGACATCGGTCGAGGGCCATCAGGTGCGGGATAAGGAAGATGTGAGTTTCCGGCGGGTGCACCCCGCAGTAGTTGAGGTAGCGCTAACGCAAGCAGGAGGAGCGTCTAGGACGAGGGAGAGAAAGGTACCGGCCCATTTGACAGGGGACTCCTTACGAGGAGAGGACCTAGAGCAGGAACAAGTAGAGGAGCTGCAGAAGCTGCTGGAGAGATGGCAACACGTGTTTTCCACCCATGATGAAGACTACGGTTGTACGACGGTAATACGGCATAGTATCCCTACGGGAGAAGCTGCACCGAGTCGGGAGCGGTATCGACCAATACCCCCCACCTTATACACCGAAGTGAGGACCCTATTACAAGGGATGCTGAAGCAGGGGATTGTGCGGGAGAGTAGCAGTCCATGGGCGGCACCTATTGTGCTTGTCCAGAAGAAGACGGGGGCTTGGAGATTCTGTGTGGACTATAGAAAGCTGAACAACCTGACTAAGAAGGATGCGTTTCCCCTGCCTCGTATCGAGGACTCGCTGACAAGTCTGACCAAGTCTGCATGGTATTCCACCTTAGATTTGGCCAGCGGGTACTGGCAGGTACCGGTGGAGGAACGAGATCGGGAAAAGACCGCCTTTACCACGCCCTTTGGTCTTTTTGAATGGGACCGGATGCCCTTCGGTCTCTGCAATGCTCCCGCCACCTTCCAGAGACTGATGCAACGATGTTTAGGAGGTCAGTTAATGGAATCCGTACTTGTATACCTTGACGATGTGATTGTGTATTCTCCAGACTTCGAGACTCACCTGCAACACCTGGAAAAGGTGTTCCAAGAGATGGAAAGGTATGGGCTGAAATTACAGCCAGAGAAGTGCCACCTGCTGCGCCGTAAGGTGCAGTTCCTGGGACACGTGGTGAGTGCAGCTGGCGTGGCCGTTGATCCCGGGAAAGTATCGGCAGTTCGGGACTGGGAGGCCCCCAGGACCGTAAGGCAAGTGAGGTCCTTTCTAGGCTTTGTGGGTTACTACCGACGATTCATCAAAGGGTTCTCTAAGATCGCCAGACCCTTGAACCAGCTGCTGGTCGGGACTGGGCGACCACGGGGACGGGGATCCCCCATGGTGGAGTGGACCCCAGAGTGTGAGACAGCCTTTAGGGTCTTGAAACAGGAACTTTTACAAGCCCCGATTTTAGCGTATGCTGACTTTTCCCAACCTTTCTTACTCTATACCGATGCCAGCAACCTGGGCCTAGGAGCGGTGCTCGCACAGAAACAAGATGGAGTGGAACGGGTGATCGCCTATGCCAGCCGGAGCCTCCACCCCGCTGAAAGAAACGACGCGAACTACAGTTCTTTCAAGCTCGAACTACTGGCGTTAAAGTGGGCCCTGAGCGAGAAATTTAAGGATTATCTCTGGGGAGCCAAGGTAACTGTGATCACTGATAATAACCCTCTGGTACACTTGCAGACGGCCCGGTTGGGAGCAGTGGAGCAGCGATGGGTGGCCCAGCTTGCCAATTATGACTATCAGCTGCAGTACCGTCCGGGGCGGGAGCACACCAACGCAGATGCCCTTTCCCGGCTGCCAGCAAGGGCAGACTCGAAGAGCCCGGCCCCACTCAAAGAAGGACACGAAGAGGAAGGACTGATGATTGGAATAGTGGAGGCGCCTGGGAGCCGACAGGAGGCAGCGCCCGCGAGCTGGGGATGGGACCCCCAGCGTTGGAAGGCTAGGCAGCAGGAGGACCAGGAGCTGCGGAATCTGGGCGAGTGGCTTCAGCAGGCCCGGCGACCGACCCCCGCCGAGAGACAAGCACAGACAGAGGTGGGTCGTAAAATACTGGGACAGTGGGAGAGATTGACATTGCGAGAAGGTGTGTTGTGCAGGACTATCCGGGACCCGGGGACTGATGAAGAGGTCAGGCAGATTGTGGTGCCGACCAGTCTAGTCCGGACACTCCTGGAGGCCTACCATGACCAGATGGGGCATCAGGGGCAGGAGCGTACCACGTCACTACTACGCCGACACTTTTATTGGCCAGGGATGGAGGATTCGGTGAGTACGTTCATTAAAGCATGCCCCCGATGTACTCTGTTTAAATCTCGGCAGGAACCACGAGCACCAATGGTACCCATCCACGCAAAGGCCCCCCTCCATATTGTAGCGATGGATTATCTGACCCTGAGTCGTCCGAAGGACCAATATCAGAACATCTTGGTCGTGACGGACTTGTTCACCAAGTACGCCTGGGCCATCCCTACCCTCGACCAGACCGCAAGTACTACGGCCACCGCACTGTGGAGGGCGGTCTTCCAGCCGTTTGGGTGCCCTGAGTTCCTGCACTCAGACCAGGGCCCAAACTTCGAGTCCCGTATAATACGAGAACTGTGCCAGTTATATGGGTGTGTGAAGACCCACACGACCTCGTACCATCCCCAAGGGAATGGGGGATGTGAGCGGTTTAACCAGACATTGTTGAACCTGCTGGGAACGCTGGATCAGAGACGCCAGGACGATTGGGTGAGTGCCTTACCGAACTTATTACAAGCTTACAACAATAGCATCCACAGCACGACGGGGTATGCCCCCACGTATTTAATGTTCGGTAGACACATTCGCCTGCCCACAGATCTCCTATTGGGTACACCGGGGGAAGAGCAAGAAGGGAACGTGACCGAGTGGGTAGGACGACACCACCACCGTCTCCACTTCGCATATGAACAGGTCAATAAGAAGATCCAGGCGGCGGGGGACAAGAACAAGAGGTTATACGACAGGACGGCACGGGACGCCCCCTTGCTTCCTGGGGAAAGGGTACTGGTCCGAGATAATCGGCGGCTAGGCGGAGGCAAGCTGAGTGATCGGTGGGAGGCGAGGCCATATATTGTGCAACAGCAGCAGAGACCGGGGCAGCCGGTATATACGATCCGACCAGAAGGGAAGCCCGGACCAGATCGGGTGGTCCATCGGAACATGATTCGCCCCTGTCCAAACTATCCCCCGCTAGTCACAGAGGTGGCTCCTAAGGAGCCAGAGACTGCTGCCCCCTGGTACGGAGGGTGGGTCATCTTTCCAAGAGGCCCGGCGGAGGGGCCGGCCCGAGTGGCCCCAAGGGAGCCTGAGAACTTACCTGTCGTAGTGGATCCAGCGAACGACGTAGCCCCAGAGGCTCCAGGAGAGCCGGACAACTTACCTGCCGAAGGAGCCCCAGAGGCCCCAGAAGAGCCGGATGATTTACCTGCGGAAGAAGCCCCAGAGCCCCTACCACAGCGCCCCCAGCGGGAAACCCGGGGGCGGCCGCCCATCCGGTATGGAGAGTGGGTTACAGGAAGCGGTTCTAGGGACTAGAACCATTTCGGCGGGGGAGGATGTCACAGGTGACGTTTTGAATGAACGATGGGCGGAACCCGGCTTCCACATTTTGAACGAACGACGGGCGGAACCCGGCTTCCACATTTCATTTCCGGGGTTTCCCCGAAGTCAAATTAAGCCTGATTGCGCGCAGGTGGGGATAATTTGCACAGCGGTCGTTGGTAGGCTGACGAGGAGAAGAGTCAGCATATAAAAAGACCTTTGTAGACATCAAACGGGGTGCTTGTGGTGTACTTTGTCTACGCTGTGTTGCTGCTTTGCAGATGAACCAGGCTGGTTGGATCGTGCTATTGGGGAAGAGAGAAGAAAGGGACAGTCAGTTGACGAAGGAATATTGAGGAGTTTCATCAGAGAAGGAGTGAACACAGAGCCATCAAGAGTGTAGCGAATAACAGTTGTGGACAACTAAGCGTGAGTAACCGTGCGGTACTTATCTGAGCCATACTTGTACGAAGAGTTGTTTTGGTGTGTTCCTTTGTGTTTTTGAGGTCCCTGGCCCCACTGGAGAGGACAGCGTGGGTGAGCCGTGGGTTGACCGGAAGTACGGACGAAGGACCTGATAGGAAGCACCGTTCGCTAGTAGAACAGTGGCCCTGTGGGGAAACGGAAACACAGGTGAGCCAGGGGAGAGAAATCAACACGCCGGGCCTGTGATTACACACATCTTACTCTCATTGGCGGTCCAGTTACTGCCCAACCATCCTCTCGAGGTCGTCGTAGCCAGGTGGCAAGGGCGATTTAAAAACCACGTGAAGTTTATAAGAGTGCTGTGGGTGAGTTTCACTGATTGATGGTGTTTACGCTTTACTTGCTGTGTGTATGCTGTGCTTGTAGCGTTCAAACTGCCTAGCCTCAGACGAGTCGCGAGACGACGACATCCGTTGTGGCCTGGGTCCTAAGGAGAGCGAGAATATTTAGCCCTGTGCCCGGGGTGTGTCCACGAGAGCTTCGTTTATCCATAGAGCAGACAGTGGTGAAGCCCAGTGAGTATTACCAAGAGTGTACTGTGCGGACTGTGGGTTGTAGCAGTGGATGTACTGACCTTTCCACCAGAAGCTCGTGGTGAGCGGAGCCCCGACGAAAGTTCGCCCCAACTCGTGACCCCGGTTGGTGAAGGAGGAGGGGGAGTTCGGGAAGCGTTCGGCTCCGTGTCATCAGCCCCACTAGTCCCTACGACGCCCGGACAGTTTGAGTGGATGGGCGAAGGAATACGGTGTACCAGCACTGTAGCGAAAGCCCACTGTTTGTAAGGAAAGCTCTGTGTACGAAGATCCCCAGTACTGTGAGTAACGTGACCTGTAAAGTAAACCTGTTCTGTGCTTATAGCAAATACCTACCTGTACAAGTGAAGCTCTGTGTGTGTACGAAGATCCCCAGTGCTGTGAGTAACGTGACTTGTGAGGTAAACCTGTTCTGTGCTTATAGCAAATACCTACCTGTACAAGTGAAGCTCTGTGTGTGTACGAAGATCCCCAGTGCTGTGAGTAACGTGACCTGTAAAGTAAACCTGTTCTGTGCTTATAGCAAATACCTACCTGTACAAGTGAAGCTCTGTGTGTGTACGAAGATCCCCAGTGCTGTGAGTAACGTGACCTGTAATGCAAACCTGTTCTGTGCTTATAACAAATACCTACCTGTACAAGTGAAGCTCTGTGTGTGTACGAAGATCCCCAGTGCTGTGAGTAACGTGACCTGTGAAGTAAACCTGTTCTGTGCTTATAGCAAATACCTACCTGTACAAGTAAAGCTCTGTGTGTGCACGAAGATCCCCAGTGCTGTGAGTAACGTGACCTGTAAAGTAAACCTGTTCTGTGCTTATAGCAAATACCTACCTGTACAAGTGAAGCTCTGTGTGTGTACGAAGATCCCCAGCGCTGTGAGTAACGTGACCTGTGAAGTAAACCTGTTTTGTGCTTATAGCAAATATCTACCTGTACAAGTGAAGCTCTGTGTGTGAACGAAAATCCCCAGTGCTGTGAGTAACGTGACCTGTGAAGTTAACCTGTTTTGTGCTTAGAGCAATTACCTACCTGTACCTGTGATGTCCTGTGGACACGAAGATCCCCCAGCGCTGTGAGTAACATAACCTGTGAAGTAAAACTGTTCTGTGCTCCCAGCAGATACCTACCTGTCCAAGTGAACCCCTGCGTGGAGGAAGGGCCTTCAGCACCGGGGATAGCGAAACCTGTGGAGTAGACTTGACCTGTGTGCAAACCCTTACTTACCTGTTCTGCCGAAGGTCTCGGGTGGACGAACAGCGTTGGCATCAAAGTACTTCAACTTTCTGACTTTTGTTTGATTCTGCCTCCAGGAGAAGCGGAGCGCGCCACGGATTGTTGGGCCAGAGCCCCTACGGAGCCCCTGTCCCCAGTCTTTCCCTTAAGTGGCCCTGGAGGCGAAGAAGAGACACATTAGTTTTAAATTGCCCTTCCCCCTTTCCCCCCTTTCTTTTTAAATATTTAATAAAGTTTATTTTAATTATAGTATACTCGTCTGTCTGGTCATTGGGGTGGTCTTGGGAAACTCCTCGAGGTGGAAGAGTTGAGAGGGGTGTGACCCTTAGCATAGTTGGGTCCGCCCTCGGGGTGTGACACAAGTTTCACTTTTTGAATGAAATTAATGAAATGAATCATCTTTTGATCATATTCTAATTATATGACCAGCACCAAAAGTGTGTGGGGTGCCGCTATGTGGTCATAACAGCACATTACACACCATTAAATTAATTAGTTAACTAATGGTAACTAATGGTGATTAACTAGATTCTGGAGGGCCAGTATCCTCCCAACCCTAACCAAACACACATGTAGCAGCTAATTAAGATCTTACTAAGCATACACTCTAAAAATGCTGGGTTATTTTCACCCAGCACTTTGGGAATAAAAGGGACATGCCCAGCTTTTGGGGTAAATGAACCCAGATAATGTTTATATTTGCCCCAACAATGGGTTAAAACAACCCAGTATTTTAGACTGAAACAACCCAGCATTGATTAAATTACAAGACAAGGGGCTGGGCTCATTCATTTATGACCCAACTCTGGCCAAATAACCTAGCATTTTTAAGAGCATACTAAAAAAAATCCCCCACCACCAGCCCTCCAGGATAGAGTTTGTGTACCCCTGCATTAGATTTAAATATGCCAAACCCTGGTGAAAAAATAGTATGCTAAATATATTTAATTTTGATATACTTAAGTATACTTGCAGTCACACTAATGACCAGTATACTTAAAGTGTGCTATTGATTAGTTTATTTAAAGAGTGCTATTTTGGAACAACTAATTTTGTACTTAATATATTTTAGTTGTATATTAATTGTAACAAAGTACAACTTTAAGTGTATTTAGTGTACTTTTGTGTGCTAAAGTGGAACAACTTTAAGTGTATTTAGTACAATTTAAGTACATGACTGTTTTTGTGCTAAATTCATGCTTGATAAGTGGATTTAGAGTGTGTTTTATTTATGTTAGGAGTACATTACAAATGTATTATGAGTGTCTTGCAAACATACAATCAGTATACCTTGAATAGACTGTTTGCGTACATTCTATATATTTTTGGCCAATCCAAAATTCTAAAAACTGCCCTGGTGAAAAATGAATATGCCAAGTACATTACATTTTGTATACTTTTACATACCTGCAGCTAGATTAGTAATGAGTATACTTCAAGTGCGTTAATAATTAGTTAACTTAAAGAGTGCTATTTTGGGAATAGATTACTTTAGCTGGTAACATAACCAAAATAATTTTTTCCAAATAAATAAAAGCAGTCAAAAACAATTCATTTTAAATATATTTAAAATAAAGTTTTATTCACAGCATTCAAAGTGTACAGTATTTGCCTAAAAATTGAACAATTACTCATTGAAGAATGTCAAGATGATTGAGTTTACAACGTCTTTCTCTCCCAAATCAACTTTAGTCTGGCAGGTTTTGGTTCAGCCTAAGGAAATCTGAAAAAGAGAGACAATAAGCTCAATTAAAAAGTGTTTAATATTAAAACATTACATTTATTTAAGACTTACTGTATTAAATCTATAGTTTACTGGCAGAGATTGTATAGCAGATATATTTTTACCTAAACTAGAGCTTGACTTAAATGTCATCATATATATTAAGGGGCGGTTTCCCAGACAGGAATTAGTCTAGTCCTAGACTAAAATAAATGTAAGAGCTGTCCAAACTGAAAACAACTTGCTCTGACATATCTTAAAATACATCAGTGCCCTTTGTTTTACATCGTAATGCACATAAGTAATGTTTTTAGTAAGGCATGTTTGTTAAAACTATCCTTATTAAACTAAGGTCTAGTCCTGGATAAAGCTAATCCCTGTCCGGGAAACCACCCCTAAGAGTTTTCATTATAATGACTTGCCTATATGGGCTGCAAAATCCTCCTTACATAAAATACTTCAGCTCCTAAAGAAAGATTTTATTGTATTAAATTTAAATGTAAAAATTGTCAGAAAGAAAATGCAACAAGCAGACAATTGGGTGTTTCCTGGAAAGGGATTATCTTAAAACAGGACTAGGCCTTAGTTTAATTAAGAAATATAACCAGTTTCAAAAAACATGCCTTAATAAAAACATTACCTGTGTGCATTTTGAGGCAAAACAAAGGACACTGGTGTATTTTAAGATATGTCAGTGCAAGTTGTTTTCAGTTTGGACAGCTCTTACATTTATTTTAGTCTAGGACTAGTCTAATCCCTGTCCGGGAAACCGCCTCAACATGTATAACGTTATCTAAACTGAAGCTTGATTTACTACTACGAATGAATAATTATATCTTAAGAGTTTAAAATGACTTACCATTAGCTGCAAAGTCCTCCCTACAAATGTCTTTGAAAAACTTTAGCTTCTGAGGAAAGAATGCAGCATCATTAATACTAAATACAGTTAACTTAGGTAAAAGCCTTACAGCCTCTAAACAGTCAATAAATGGTTAACTTTCACGCTACATTTAAAAAACAGATTTTCTGACGCTACCTTTTTTCATTAACATATACATACACACCAATACATATATTTAACAAAACAATCGGGTGTACTAATTCGATATAACAGGCTGACAGTGCTATCTTTCAAACCTTTAACATTAGCTATAAGCTAAGCTAAGCTACACAGCAGCTTATCACTAATAGCGAGTTAACGTTAGACACCGCGTTATTGACAACATTTCGCATTCGAAATATGATAGTCTACTGATAAACTTCAGAATGGTCAAACGATAATCAAATATAATTAATTTTAAGATATTTTCACGTACCTTGGGACTGAATCCGTCCGCCTTGAACAACTGGTAAAAATCAAAATACGTGCGTCGTGACGTCATCACACACACGTAAGATGCATTATTCAAATCTCAGAATTCACTTTTCTCTGAAATGCATTTACGAAAACTGTTTAAGTTTTGTACAGCTAAAGGCGGTATGCAATTGACTGAAAAACTACAAAAAAACAAACACTCATATTCCCCTTACGAAAATGAATGTTTTTTTTTGTGGTAAAAGTTTAGTAACCATGTTTTTTTGGTGTATTGATTATTATTAGCAAAACCAAGGTTATTTTGTGGTAAAACACAGTTAATTGGTTTATCCAATGCTTGACTATAGTGAAGTTAAAGTGTACCTTATGTTAATAGTATATTACAAATGTATACATCTACAATATAAAATGTAACTGAACATACTGCTCTCTCGTCATTTTAAGCCCACGTTATTTCTCCGTAAAATAATATACATTTGTACACCCCATATACTTTCAAAATGTACTTAAAATATACTGTTTCTAAAGAATACTAAATAATGTATTTTAGAAATATACTGTCAGTGCATTATTATAATGATAACTTTAAGCATACCGATAAAGTATACCTAAAATACATTTTAAAATAAGTTTAAATTTAGTATACTTTAAAAATTGCACAAAACTTTAACTTTAAGTATATTTTTCTAAAGTATACTTTTAGAAAATATACTAAAGTATAATTATTTTGAAGTATGTTAAAAGTTTAATTGTAAAAAATACGCGCAAATATGTTGTAAGCATACTTTAAATATGTTTAAAGAAAGTACATTCCTTTGTAAGTATATTTGTAATGTACTATTGCAAAGTTAAATATACTTGAAATACAATAAAGTATATTTGTTTTTCACCACGGAAGGTAAGATTTTCAGTGAATTTTCTGCTGACAAAAATCTGCATAATGTAGCCGGTCACCAGCATATGTTGTCAACCAGCTCCACCGGTTATGCTAATCCAACAGCGGGACCGACATCAAACCAGCCTGGACCTGTGTGGAGATTCTTGCTGTCATAGGTTGGTCTTGTAAGGACTGTAAAGACTTCAGTTGCAATCTGTTCAGTAATTCAGTAGCTTTAAACACTTAGAATGTTATGTATTAATTCATACAAAAGTCACCATCTACTTGTATTGTTTGGAATAACACAGCTTACATTCTGCTTAAAATAATTTACTATTTCACAGAAAGAAGAAGGCTTTAAAAAGGTGGGTATAAAATAATTACATTTTCATACTGTATGTCTGCCATTTTAAAACTACACGCTTTGAACTGTAGTAGTCAATTGCATGTCCATTTCAATGAGTCTGTGTGTCCGCATGTTAACATGAATGGTAGCGATGTGAGCTCTGCTGTTAGAATGCATTATTGAAGGGACTCCACTGAGGCCATCTCACCTCTGCTAAGAGCTTCGAGTGGGGCTTTGATGTGCAGTGTCGGGGTGCCAGATTGTGGAGCCTGGCCATCACTGGACATATGGGATCGGAGCCATCCAAAGGGGACAGATGGAGTTAGAGTTGAACGAGAAGATGCGGGGTGAGAGAGGAAAGGTGCGAGCCACGGATGGAAAATGCAGAGCGAGGTTATATATATACTGTAGCACTTTCGAAAGGAGGACCATTTTTAGGAGATGCTAAAATGGAAAATGTGCAATAATAAGTGAAATGCAGACCTATGAGAAAATGATTTCCCCATCCACATATTGCAAAACTGTTTAGCATTTATTTTACATTTATGCACTAGACAGACGCTTTTATACAAAAAAAAAAAACTTACAGTGCAAGCTATATTTTTTTCTTATAACTTGTATAGAAACTTACAAGCTATATATTTTATGAATAAGTATGCAACCAGGGATCAAACCAGGGCTGGACTGGGACAAAAATTAGGCCCTGGCATTTTGGCCCAAACCGGCCCACACTACATATATTTACAAATACCAACCATCTTTGCACGCCTTTAAGCAATAGCAACTCCAATTCCATAAAAGCACTAAGCCCAATTAATAGCAGGTAGAAAAGAGTGAGAGTTGACACAACAAACACTTCTAGAACGTGTTATTTATTAATGCAGTAAAACTGTATAATCCACATGAATCCTTAAACAAGCTTCATCCTTCAAACATTTGTAAACATTTTTGTTAGGTCCTAAGAACACTATTCACTACACACTGCAGCCTATAATAAATAATGAACACAACAAAAATATTCCTATCTGATTAACTGTCATATTATATGTTGATTACAGTTTTTCTGAATTGCTAAAACACTAAACCCCAATCTCTGAACCAAATTCATAGCGGCCTAAACACATTCGTCATGCACTCTTTTGGCTAAACTCTAAACAAACTTCTGAGTAAAACACACATTTTACACTGCAATGAACTTGTTTTATAAATGCTAAACACAGGCAGGCTGCTAAAGATGAACACAACTACAACTCAGTTGTCATCAAGCAAACACAACAACTCAAAATTGTACACGCTTTTTTCTAATGGTATTCTTTACCAATTGTGTGGATTGTAAACAGTCTGAGAGGCAGATGAAGAGTACCATATGATGAAGAACAGGACACCAGAGATGGTGCAATTGGCAAAATTTGCCATTAAATTGCTGACTTTTAACAAAATACAAGTGCTGCTTACAGTAATGATGTCACGGGGTGACGATCTTTCAGGGCGGAACCAAAAGTTGAGGAAGTTTTGGTTCCGCCCGGATGTTTCCGTCCAGACCGGAAAACGGAAACACCGGACATCCGGCAGATTCACGGAGGCTGTAATCAGCCGATTGGGCACAGCTGCGCCTAGTTGAAGAGATCGCCGGGCAATTGGATGATTATAGTACAAAGAGGAGTATATAAAGCACAGTTAGAACACAGTTAGGGGTGCTTAGTGTGTGCTGGGAAACGGAGCTGTGCTCGTTTTTGGACGTGGTGGCTGTCTGTGGTTCTCTCTCTCTCTCTCGTTGCAGTCTTGATTGTGGAGCTGCTGGAGTAAACAGGAAAATCCTATGGGTCGAAAGGAACTTGTTCTAATCAATACTGAAGGAGTAAAGCAGGAAGAAAATTGACCTTCTGGTACAACGTAAACAAAGGCTATTCGCCGTGAGTATACCCTTTTTTGTGTGGAGTAACTGGCAAAAGTTAACTTGTATAACTATTGGAAACCTCCAGGAGAAGGAGGGCGGCCCTACCCCTATAAGAGTGTGGTGGGCGAGCCGTGAGAAGTCCAACTTCAAACAGCCACCGCAACGAGACTTATTGTGGTCGTATTTCCCATCGCCTTATCGTAGCCCAAGCGCAGTGGAGGACACCGGGCGCTTCCCTTGTTGTGGTGCACTTATAGTGTGGTGAGTGAGACTGTGTAATAAATCTTTTTCACGTTTGGAGTGGTGCTGTGTATTGCTGTGGGTTGCTGTGTGTCTTGTAGACGAAGCCCCGCATCATCCATTTTCTTCCACTGGGCAGAGGACGGAGAGGCCAACGACTACAGAAACCACTGTTACTATAAATAGTGTGCTGTTTGGAGTACGAGGAGACGCAGACTAAGAGCTGTCCGTGACCGTGAGTAAACCATTGGAAACATTCGTGGTGTGAACTTACCTGTGTCTGTTTTGTCGCAGAGTCAGAGGCGAAAGGGTCCGCCGCCCCGTGGTCTCTACGAAAAGGGCGCCCCCGTCTAGGAATCGATCGGCCTATGGGCATTGGAGATAGGGCAGCGCTCGACCCGGTGAGGTGGTGTGTGACCTTCGCCCCTCTGCTGACCTACGGAGGAGAACCATACTTACCCAGAAAGCTGTAAGCAGCAGAGCCGGTGAGAAATACTCGAAGTCTCAGTAACAGTGTCGTTGTGTTCTAGCGGCCACTTGTGGAGAGAGAGCAGAACGAGAGTGAATCATTGAAGAGCCACCTGTGAACGTGATACCTATCCAGAAAGCTGTAAACAGCAGAGCCGGTGAGAAATACTCGAAGTCTCAGTAACAGTGTCTTTGTGTTCTAGCGGCCACCTGTGGAGAGAGAGCAGAACGAGAGTGAATCATTGAAGAGCCACCTGTGAACGTGATACCTACCCAGAAAGCTGTAAACAGCAGAGCCGGTGAGAAATACTCGAAGTCTCAGTAACAGTGTCTTTGTGTTCTAGCGGCCACCTGTGGAGAGAGAACAGAACGAGAGTGAATCATTGAAGAGCAAACTGTGAACGTGATACCTACCCAGAAAGCTGTAAACAGCAGAGCCGGTGAGAAATACTCGAAGTCTCAGCAACAGTGCCTTTGTGTTCTAGCGGCCACCTGTGGAGAGAGAGCAGAACGAGAGTGAATCATTGAAGAGCCACCTGTGAACGTGATACCTACCCAGAAAGCTGTAAACAGCAGAGCCGGTGAGAAATACTCGAAGTCTCAGTAACAGTGTCTTTGTGTTCTAGCGGCCACCTGTGGAGAGAGAGCAGAACGAGAGTGAATCATTGAAGAGCCACCTGTGAACGTGATACCTACCCAGAAAGCTGTAAACAGCAGAGCCGGTGAGAAATACTCGAAGTCTCAGTAACAGTGTCTTCGTGTTCTAGCGGCCACCTGTGGAGAGAGAGCAGAACGAGAGTGAATCATTGAAGAGCAACCTGTGAACGTGATACCTACCCAGAAAGCTGTAAACAGCAGAGCCGGTGAGAAATACTCTAAGTCTCAGTGACAGTGTCTTTGTGTCCTAGCGGCCACCTGTGGAGAGAGAACAGAACGAGAGTGAATCATTGAAGAGCCACCTGTGAACGTGATACCTACCCAGAAAGCTGTAAACAGCAGAGCCGGTGAGAAATACTCGAAGTCTCAGTAACAGTGTCTTCGTGTTCTAGCGGCCACTTGTGGAGAGAGAGCAGAACGAGAGTGAATCATTGAAGAGCAACCTGTGAACGTGATACCTACCCAGAAAGCTGTAAACAGCAGAGCCGGTGAGAAATACTCGAAGTCTCAGTAACAGTGTCTTTGTGTCCTAGCGGCCACCTGTGGAGAGAGAACAGAACGAGAGTGAATCATTGAAGAGCAAACTGTGAACGTGATACCTACCCAGAGAGCTGCAAGCAGCAGAGCCGGTGAGAAACACCCTAAGTGTAAGCTAACAGTGCTTTTGTGTCACAGCGACTATCTGTGGGGCACAAGGAGAACGTGGGCGGACGTACGACAGGGAACGTAAAGGCACGTGGGGCGAGGACCCCCTGCCGACCCGAGGAAGGGTACACCGACAGTGGAGATCCTCCTTACCAGTCACACCAAAATTATTCTGCCTCCAGGACGGAAGAAGGAGGGCGCCACGGTTAGCAGGGTCCAGGCCGGAGCCTGACGTTTCCCTTTCTCCCCCGGCTTATGGTGGTTGGCACCCCTGTTGTCCTTGGCCTGTCTGCCCGTGGCTGCAGTCTCCCTGGAGGGAGAAGAAGAGACCTATTAGTTTTAATTTCCCCTTACCCCAAATTCCCAGTTCTTTTAAATATTTAAACTAAATAAAGCTTGTTTTAAATTTTACTTACCTGTTCCCGTGTTTGTCTGGTCATTGGGTTGGCTTTGGGGACCTCCTCGAGGTGGGAGTTGCAAAGGGGCGTGGCTTTAGTTTAAACCAGCCAGCCCCTGGTGGTGACAGATTTTGGCGTAGTCGGCAGGGCCCCACCTCGAGTTGAGTAACCAAGGTCACCCAATGACTGACAACGCGGGGCCTGCAGCCCCACCCCGTGCCACATCTATTATCATGGGAAGCCCATGGATCCAGAAATACGGAGGAGCAGAGTCGGAGGTACGACTGACCGAATGGAAGGCCCAATTAGAGTACTTGGCCGACTTACAGGGCCTTAGCGCCGCTCAGCGGCTCCAGTTTGTGTTGAACTCCCTAGAGGGGGAAGCACGGCGAGAGGTACAAGCCGCCCCCGAAGCAATCCGAGCCACCGCCCAGACTGTGTTCCAGTTCCTTACTGAACAATATGGCGACCATACCCCCGTAGCTGTCCTCCGTTCACAATTTTTTAATTGTAAGCAAGGCCCCCGACAACCTATTAGAGCTTTTGCCCTCCGGCTGCGAGAGCAGTTCACTCGCCTGCAGGCCCGACGAGACCATGGGCTAGGAGACGGAGAGACCTTGTTACGCGACCAGTTCCTCCTGGGGATGAAAGAGGGCCCCGTGAGACAAAGTCTGAGGGTCCAGTTTCGACGGGACTCCGGGCTCACCTTTGAGGACCTAAAGAAGGAGGCGCTGGCCTTGGAAGGCGATGAGGTCGAAGTAAGTGGAACCCCTGTATGTGCAGCCGTACGTGGGAACACCGCAGCACCACCTGAACACGCAGATTGGAAGCAAGCCCTCAGAGTAGAATTGTTGAAAGATGTCCGAGAGCAGATGTCGGAACTATCTAAGGCTCTTCTGGGAGAACTTCGTCAAGGTAGGGCGCAAGAGGAACCGAGGCCGGCACCCCGAGAGCGAGTCTACTCTGAGAGGGGCCGAGAGCCACCGGGGCGCCCGAACCGTTTTAACCGGCCCCGCTTTGAGTGGGATGACCAAGGGCGGCCAATCTGCAATCGTTGTGGAGAACCAGGGCATTATAGCCGTCAGTGTGGGCCCCGCAGGGCATCGGAAGGGGGTTTTTAGGACGACCGGCCACAGTGGGTCGTGTGGCCGGGACCCCTCGAGGAGACCCGGAAAGACGTGATAATTCAAGAGGCCAGATGGTGGGGCATAGCCCAACGGCGGAGGTGAAGGTATGTGGCAAGACAGTACAGTGCCTGGTAGATACAGGCTCTCAAGTGACATTGTTTGCCGAAAGTCTCTCGCAGGAAGTATTCGGGAAGCAGAGAACCCAAGGAGGAGAGGCCCCCTGGCTGACGTTGCGGGGCGCCAACGGCTTAGAGATTCCTTACATTGGCTATCGGCTGACGGACTTAGAAGTGCACGGGGTGTTAGTTCCCCAAAAAGGGGTGATCATCGTGGAAGACAGGTGTTTGGGAGTCCACCGAGCCCTACTAGGGATGAACGTGCTCTCCGAGTGTTGGGAGGAGTTATTTCGGGCTAGGCCCGGCCCTAGGATCTCCCCTGTTGAGAGGCCCCTATGGGAGCGAGTGGTCGCCGACTGTCGTCGGGTCCAGATGACCCAGGTCCGTAGAGGCCGGGAAGAGGTAGGAAGAGTGATGTGTCGCTATGCTTTATCTATCCCCCCTAGGAGTGAGGCCATGGTGTGGGTGAGAGTGGCCCCCCGAGGAGTTGGCCCCGAAGAGTGGGTATTGGTTGAACCCCACGCTGATTGCCCCCAAGTGGAAGTAGCACGAGGCCTAGCGGCGGTCCACCGGGGGAGGGTCCCTGTAAAGGTTCGAAATGACCATCCCTACCCAGTACACTTACACCGACACCAGCGGCTGGCCCGACTCACGGGGGTTGCACCCCATCAGGTGAGGGAAGAGAGAGATGTTAAGTTCCGTCAGGTGTGCCCCACTGTCATCGAGGTGGCCCTGACGCAGATGGAAGCCCCTTCGAACAACGGGGAGAGGGACGTGCCGAGACACCTGGCAGGTGAGTCCCTGCAAGGGGAAAAGCTGGAACAGGCGCAGACACAAAGACTCCAAGCCCTCCTTCAGAAATGGCAACATGTGTTTGCAAGACACGAGGAGGATTACGGATGCACTAAGGTGGTAGAACATCATATCCCGACTGGAGATGCAGGACCCAGCAGGGAGAGGTACCGGCCGATCCCACCCACTTTGTATACAGAGGTACGCTCACTATTGCAGGGTATGCTGGGGCGGGGCATCGTCCGGGAAAGCAGTAGCCCATGGGCAGCCCCCATCGTACTGGTGCAGAAGAAGTCGGGAGCTTGGAGGTTTTGTGTGGACTATCGTAAGCTCAACCTGGTGACTAAGAAAGACGCTTTTCCCCTACCCCGGATCGAAGACTCCCTTGCGGGTCTCACGCGGTCTGCATGGTACTCCACTCTGGATCTGGCCAGTGGGTATTGGCAGGTGCCAGTGGCCGAGGCCGATAGGGAGAAGACCGCTTTCACGACCCCGTTTGGACTATTCGAGTGGGAACGGATGCCCTTCGGGCTCTGCAACGCCCCAGCCACGTTCCAACGCCTGATGCAGCGCTGTTTGGGAGGTCAGTTAATGGAGTCAGTCTTGGTATATCTAGATGATGTAATTGTGTACTCCCCAGATTTCGATTCCCACCTCCGGCACCTCGAAGAGGTTTTCCAGGCAATGGGGAAATATGGGCTGAAGTTGCAACCCGATAAATGCCATCTGCTGAGGCGAGAGGTCCAGTTCCTGGGTCACGTGGTCAGTGCTGCTGGGGTGGCGGTAGACCCTGGGAAAGTCTCTGCAGTGAGAGATTGGAGTGCGCCCAAGACTGTGAGGCAAGTACGTTCATTTCTGGGGTTTGTGGGATACTACAGACGGTTCATCAAAGATTTTTCCAAGATCGCTAAGCCACTTAACCAGCTGCTGGTCGGTACAGGGCGGAACCGGGGACGGGGATCACCCCCGATTGACTGGGATGAGTCCTGTGAGGGGGCATTTCAGAGATTGAAACAGGAATTGTTACAGGCTCCTATCTTAGCCTATGCAGACTTTACTCAACCATTTATCTTGTATACAGACGCTAGCAACCTGGGGTTGGGGGCGGTCTTGGCCCAACGACAAGCGGGAACAGAACGGGTGATTGCTTATGCAAGCCGAAGCCTCCACCCAGCTGAGAAGAACGATGCCAACTACAGCTCGTTTAAACTGGAACTGCTGGCCCTGAAGTGGGCCCTGAGCGAGAAGTTTAAGGACTACCTCTGGGGCGCTAAGGTAACGGTGATTACAGACAATAATCCTTTGGTACATTTACAGACAGCGAAGTTGGGAGCTGTGGAGCAGCGCTGGGTGGCACAACTTGCCAATTTCGAGTATCGACTGCAGTATCGGCCTGGACGAGAACACACGAACGCGGACGCCTTGTCCCGATTGCCAGAGGCGGACCACCCCGGTTGCCGGGGAGGCAAGGAAGAAGAAAGCCAGAGGGAGGGCTATCTGATAGGGGCCGTGGAGGCCCCCGGAGGCCAGCAGGAGGCGGTACCGGAGAATTGGGGCTGGGACCCCTGTCGGTGGAAAGCGAGGCAGGCCCAGGATCAGGATGTGTGTCAGGTAAAGATGTGGGTGGAGCAGGGCCGACGGCCGACATCGTCTGAGAGGCTGACCCAAACAGAGACGGGAAAAAGACTGCTGGGACAGTGGGACAAGTTGGAACTACAGGAAGGGGTGCTTTGCCGGAAGGTTAGTGACCCAAAACTGGACGAAGAGGTGCGCCAGATCGTGGTGCCCGCCGATCAAGCAGCAGCCTTGGTGTCCGCCTATCATGATCAGCTGGGGCACCAGGGACAGGAACGGACAGTATCGCTGCTGCGCAGGTTTTTCTACTGGCCGGGGCTGGAAGCGTCAGTACGCAGCTTGGTCCAAGCTTGCCCCAGGTGTATGTTGTTTAAATCTCGACGAGAGGCTCGAGCGCCGATGGTGCCCATACATGCCAAAGCCCCCCTCCACATCATGGCAATGGATTTCCTGACACTGGGCCGGCCACAGGACCGCTATCCGAACATCTTAGTAATCACCGACCTGTTTACAAAATACGCATGGGCAGTTCCCACCCTTGATCAGACGGCAAACACCACCGCAACGGCTCTATGGCGGCACGTCTTCCAAACGTTCGGATGTCCAGAGTTCCTGCACTCAGACCAAGGGGCAAATTTCGAATCAAAGGTGATCCGAGAATTATGCCAGCTGTATGGGTGTACGAAGACCCATACGACGTCGTATCACCCTCAAGGAAATGGCTGTTGTGAGAGGTTTAATCAGACCCTGTTGGGGCTCCTAGGGACCCTGGACCAACGGAAGCAGAGCGATTGGGTGAGTGCTCTACCGAATCTTTTGCAAGCTTATAATAACAGCGTTCATAGTACGACGGGGTATGCCCCCACTTATCTGATGTTCGGCAGACATGTGCGGATGCCCACGGACCTGGTCTTGGGAGTGGCCGCTGGCCAAGAGGAAGGGAGCGTGACGGAATGGGCGGGGCGCCATCACCAACGGCTACACTTTGCTTACGAGCAGGTATCCCAGAAGATACGGGCTACAGGGGAAAAGAACAAGCGGCTGTACGACCGGACGGCCCGGGACGCCCCCTTGTTGCCAGGAGAGAGAGTCTTGGTACGAGACAATCGGCGGCAAGGCAAAGGAAAGCTGAGTGACCGTTGGGAGCCCATCCCGTACGTAGTCTGCAGGCAACAGAGGCCGGGACAGCCGGTGTATACCATCCGGCCGGAAGGAAAGGCCGGCCCGGAACGTGTGGTGCACCGAAACATGATTCGCCCTTGCCCAAATTATCCCGAGGTCGCGAAGGAGGTAGTGGCAGAACCGGCACCGACGGCCCCCTGGATGGAAGGATGGGCTGTGGTACCAGGCCTACCCGTGGCAGCACCACCCCCGGCCGCCCCAGGAGAGCCAGAGCTAGCACCTGAGCCAGTTGAACCCCCGGCCGCCCAGAGACAAGCAGAGCCGGTACCAGCGCCAGCCGAACCCCCGGCCGCCCAAGGACAACCTGAGGTTGTGCCCGAGCCCGCCGAACCTGACTCCCCTGTGAGGCGCTCCCAACGGGAGAATCGAGGCCGACCCCCTTCCCGTTACGGTGAGTGGACTACTCAAAGGCATTCCAGGGACTGGAATGCATTGGCGGGGGAGGATGTCACGGGGTGACGATCTTTCAGGGCGGAACCAAAAGTTGAGGAAGTTTTGGTTCCGCCCGGATGTTTCCGTCCAGACCGGAAAACGGAAACACCGGACATCCGGCAGATTCACGGAGGCTGTAATCAGCCGATTGGGCACAGCTGCGCCTAGTTGAAGAGATCGCCGGGCAATTGGATGATTATAGTACAAAGAGGAGTATATAAAGCACAGTTAGAACACAGTTAGGGGTGCTTAGTGTGTGCTGGGAAACGGAGCTGTGCTCGTTTTTGGACGTGGTGGCTGTCTGTGGTTCTCTCTCTCTCTCTCGTTGCAGTCTTGATTGTGGAGCTGCTGGAGTAAACAGGAAAATCCTATGGGTCGAAAGGAACTTGTTCTAATCAATACTGAAGGAGTAAAGCAGGAAGAAAATTGACCTTCTGGTACAACGTAAACAAAGGCTATTCGCCGTGAGTATACCCTTTTTTGTGTGGAGTAACTGGCAAAAGTTAACTTGTATAACTATTGGAAACCTCCAGGAGAAGGAGGGCGGCCCTACCCCTATAAGAGTGTGGTGGGCGAGCCGTGAGAAGTCCAACTTCAAACAGCCACCGCAACGAGACTTATTGTGGTCGTATTTCCCATCGCCTTATCGTAGCCCAAGCGCAGTGGAGGACACCGGGCGCTTCCCTTGTTGTGGTGCACTTATAGTGTGGTGAGTGAGACTGTGTAATAAATCTTTTTCACGTTTGGAGTGGTGCTGTGTATTGCTGTGGGTTGCTGTGTGTCTTGTAGACGAAGCCCCGCATCATCCATTTTCTTCCACTGGGCAGAGGACGGAGAGGCCAACGACTACAGAAACCACTGTTACTATAAATAGTGTGCTGTTTGGAGTACGAGGAGACGCAGACTAAGAGCTGTCCGTGACCGTGAGTAAACCATTGGAAACATTCGTGGTGTGAACTTACCTGTGTCTGTTTTGTCGCAGAGTCAGAGGCGAAAGGGTCCGCCGCCCCGTGGTCTCTACGAAAAGGGCGCCCCCGTCTAGGAATCGATCGGCCTATGGGCATTGGAGATAGGGCAGCGCTCGACCCGGTGAGGTGGTGTGTGACCTTCGCCCCTCTGCTGACCTACGGAGGAGAACCATACTTACCCAGAAAGCTGTAAGCAGCAGAGCCGGTGAGAAATACTCGAAGTCTCAGTAACAGTGTCGTTGTGTTCTAGCGGCCACTTGTGGAGAGAGAGCAGAACGAGAGTGAATCATTGAAGAGCAAACTGTGAACGTGATACCTACCCAGAAAGCTGTAAACAGCAGAGCCGGTGAGAAATACTCGAAGTCTCAGCAACAGTGCCTTTGTGTTCTAGCGGCCACCTGTGGAGAGAGAGCAGAACGAGAGTGAATCATTGAAGAGCCACCTGTGAACGTGATACCTACCCAGAAAGCTGTAAACAGCAGAGCCGGTGAGAAATACTCGAAGTCTCAGTAACAGTGTCTTTGTGTTCTAGCGGCCACCTGTGGAGAGAGAGCAGAACGAGAGTGAATCATTGAAGAGCCACCTGTGAACGTGATACCTACCCAGAAAGCTGTAAACAGCAGAGCCGGTGAGAAATACTCGAAGTCTCAGTAACAGTGTCTTCGTGTTCTAGCGGCCACCTGTGGAGAGAGAGCAGAACGAGAGTGAATCATTGAAGAGCAACCTGTGAACGTGATACCTACCCAGAAAGCTGTAAACAGCAGAGCCGGTGAGAAATACTCTAAGTCTCAGTGACAGTGTCTTTGTGTTCTAGCGGCCACCTGTGGAGAGAGAGCAGAACGAGAGTGAATCATTGAAGAGCAAACTGTGAACGTGATACCTACCCTGAAAGCTGTAAACAGCAGAGCCGGTGAGAAATACTCGAAGTCTCAGTAACAGTGTCTTTGTGTCCTAGCGGCCACCTGTGGAGAGAGAGCAGAACGAGAGTGAATCATTGAAGAGCAAACTGTGAACGTGATACCTACCCAGAAAGCTGTAAGCAGCAGAGCCGGTGAGAATTACTCGAAGTCTCAGTAACAGTGCCTTTGTGTTCTAGCGGCCACCTGTGGAGAGAGAACAGAACGAGAGTGAATCATTGAAGAGCAAACTGTGAACGTGATACCTACCCAGAGAGCTGCAAGCAGCAGAGCCGGTGAGAAACACCCTAAGTGTAAGCTAACAGTGCTTTTGTGTCACAGCGACTATCTGTGGGGCACAAGGAGAACGTGGGCGGACGTACGACAGGGAACGTAAAGGCACGTGGGGCGAGGACCCCCTGCCGACCCGAGGAAGGGTACACCGACAGTGGAGATCCTCCTTACCAGTCACACCAAAATTATTCTGCCTCCAGGACGGAAGAAGGAGGGCGCCACGGTTAGCAGGGTCCAGGCCGGAGCCTGACGTTTCCCTTTCTCCCCCGGCTTATGGTGGTTGGCACCCCTGTTGTCCTTGGCCTGTCTGCCCGTGGCTGCAGTCTCCCTGGAGGGAGAAGAAGAGACCTATTAGTTTTAATTTCCCCTTACCCCAAATTCCCAGTTCTTTTAAATATTTAAACTAAATAAAGCTTGTTTTAAATTTTACTTACCTGTTCCCGTGTTTGTCTGGTCATTGGGTTGGCTTTGGGGACCTCCTCGAGGTGGGAGTTGCAAAGGGGCGTGGCTTTAGTTTAAACCAGCCAGCCCCTGGTGGTGACAATATTAAAACCTGATTATTACTTGCAGTACTTACAGGAAAGTATTCACTACTACATTCACTGAACTAAACTTGTGTGATTACAGTAATAGAGCTTTTTAACATTATCTGTCAATTGTGTTGTTATATACAATAAACATATATTTTGTCTGTAAGCAGATGTCCTGGATTGTTTGATTTTGCTTGAAGAGAAATGACACGTTTTGAAACAGACAATCAACGAAAAATCTACGAATCAGATACACTCTCGTAGTCACTAACACAGTCTCACCCCATGTCGTCAATATTTGACGACACTTGACCATTCGTCAATATGTGACGCGGAGGGTATACCTTTCGCATCATTTTTTGACGAACTGGGGACTTCAATACTATTACGTCCGTTGCATTCTCTTCTCCTATTTTCTTACCATTTTCGCGTCGGTTTAGGGTTAGATTACGCAAAATTAAACAGTGTACGCGAAATTAAACAGTGTACGCGAAATTAAACAGTTGTCACCTGGCGTTGGGGTTAGAAACAGTTGTCACCTGGCGTTGGGGTTAGAGTTACGTTTGGGTAGGGATGTCATTATGTAAATCTAACCCTAAACCGACGCGAAAATGGTAAGAAAATAGGAGAAGAGAATGCAACGGACGTAATAGTATTGAAGTCCCCAGTTCGTCTGGGTTGTAGTCACAGAGCAAAGAGTGCAATTATTTTATTGCAGCTTTATCACCATAATTGTGTGTTTTTGACTTGGTTTTATCAAGGGGTATCTATCTAAACTTGTGTTTTGAAAGCAGTTCTGCTTACCGCAACTCACTTCTCCCTCGTCTCTCTCTCCCTCTCCTCACTGACATTTTGCGTACTGGTGCTGCCAGTGCCACGCGCCACCATCATCATCATCATCATCACCAGCGACGCGAGTTGAAGAAAACAGTTGTGTTATTTTCCAGCGTCTGCCTGAAGAGTCTGTTTCTTTTTGTCGCGCAGTTTTTCTGCACCTCCCTTGAGTTTTTTCTCCATCTCTCTCTCTCTCTATTTTGACACGTGAACTGACCGACGTTGCACGCTCGCTTGCACAGAGACCAAAGCGGTGATTGGGCCAGCTTTATGTCATTAAAAAAAATAACCAATTGGCTGCTGCTTAAATGTGAGTGGGCCGGTCTATTTAGGGTAAAAAAAGGACGATGACTGGGCTGGTCCGTCATTGGGCCAGCTTAATGTCGTTTAAAAAAAATAACCAATGGGCTGCTGCTTAAATGTCAGTGGGCCGGTCTGTCTAGGAAAAAAAAGACGCTAACTGGGCTGCTGAGACAAAAAATAGTATGAGATGGATCGGCCCAAAAAGTACGTCGGCCCACCGGGAAACTGCCCGGTCTGCCAGATGGCCAGTCCGCCCCTGGATCAAACCCATAACTTTTGTGCTGCAAATGCAATACTTTTCAGAATATGTAACTGCAAAGGGTCAGGTTAGTGTTCCTGTAGCTCAATTGGTAAAGTACTAAAAAGTTCATTATCATGATTGCTAATGAGAACACTATAACTTCATGATCTAGTTTTTATTAATTTATTTCTTTAAATGACCTTGCATGAACAGTCAGTCTAAAGTTAGGTTAGATCAAGAGCTCTCAAACATTTCTGGTCATTTCCTGTTGTTTCAGAATAACATAAATTATATGCATTATTACTCTTCTATAGGTTATACATTAAAATGCAGCAGATCACATATAAGTGTTTATTGGGTTTTAACTGGTTTTGAGAATGGCACACTTGAGTCACACTATGTTCACTGAGACGGGAGTGGATTACAAGGTTAGAGCTTTACAATAGGAAGGTGAAAGTTTATGGGTATCTCATTGTTTGCACTGCCAATTGCTCTTGTGGCCTTTAGAAAACCCATTAATGCAAAGGTGATCCAAGATTGCTATAATGTGGACCTTGGGTAAGCACACTTTCATCTTTTCATTTTTCTGTTTCAAGAGGCATGTTTGCAAATGGAAAATTTAAATAAAAAAACCTAAACAATAAATAAATCTCAAACTATGTATGGGAGACCCCATATATTTAGACGGGAATATAACCAGTAATACAAAATCAAAGCCAATATGTCAAAATTAAAGGTATCCCAGCAAGCAATTCTGTATTTTAAAGATAAGAGCCATCAAAACATAGCCCAAACAGCTAGCCTTAAAAAGTTTAAACATAGCCCAAAATAAATGAAACAAAAATAAACACATTGTAATCACTCTTGACTTCACTTACATGATGAATTATCAAAGAGCACCTCCAGTTGAACATAGCTAAGAGTTGCTTGTATTTCCGGCACAACCCAAGATACAACTTGGCAACACAACCATTACTTCTTCCAAAACTGCCATAAACCTTGGTGTAGTTTTAGATGACGAACTGTCCTTCACTGATAACACAGCAAAGACAGCGGAATCATGACGATTTATATTATACAATATTAGAAAGATATGGCCATAGCTTAGGAAACATGCTGCACAACTCCTGATCCAGGCCGTTGTCTCTCTAGGCTGGACTAGTGCAGTGCACTCCCTGCTGGTCTTCTACCAAACACTCTAATTGGTTCAGAACACAGCAGCTTGACATATCTTCCAGGAGCCCAAAGGGGCTCATGTAACGACGCTCTTCATCTTCTTTCACACCTTCCCATATTCCTACACCCCATCCAAAACCTTACGTTCAGTAAGTGAGCGGCACCATTGTGTTACCTTCACAAAGGGGCACTAAATCAGGTTCCCGCTTATTTTCCTACACATCTATCTGCTGGGGGAATGATCTTCCTATTGCAATCCGGTCAGCCACATCTCTTGCAACAGTGGAAAATATAAAAAACAAATCTTTTAAAAAAATACTTGACAAAGATATTGACTGCATTTCTATCTCTTTTATCTTTGTTTATTAAAATAAATGATCTATTTCGCTCTCAACAGTTATTGTGTCGGAATAGTAAAAACCTGTAAATTTGTATTAGCACTTTTTGTATTATTGCCTCCCTATGACATAATGCTTTATTTTTTCCTAATCTTTGTAAGTCGTTTTGGATTAAACTTCTGCTAGATGCCTAAATATAAATGTACATCTCAAAAGTTATTTTGGTAAAAACAACCTGTCAAGTTTATTTTGGCTAAAAGTGGATTACTCAAACCCAGACTATATCGGGTCTACCTAGACAATAAAATTACTGCCTGCTGGTTACAAGCTCATGCCTGCAACTCTCATAACATCTAAAGTATTTTAAAAAAGTATCAAAATGTTTCAAACAAAGTTATAAAAAATGCTGGTTTGTTTCAACACGGCTTGGGTAAAATATGAACAAACTGATTTAAAATTAACCTAGAAAATGTCCATAGGTTATAACTTAAATCCAACGTTTAATGGGTTTTCCATGTTTTACTCAACCATTGGTTGAAACATTCATTTTTACAAAGAATTATAATAACTGCCAGAACAAATGTACAGAATTTTGATGCTGTTTTTAATCTACAGTAAGTATGGGAGGAGCATGGTCAAATATGACAGTTTTTAAAGTATTCCTTCTCCACCCTATCGCCTCACTCTCAGCTGGTATATCTATCCCAGTAAAAGAGGGGGAGTACTTTGGGTTAGGGCTATTTTTCTGAGCTTGATGTCCTCCAATTGGACAGCACGCCAAATATGCTTTATTTCATATTTGATTACATGTTAATGCGAACTCGTGAATTTGCCAAAAGATATACACCCCCTCCCGCAAATCATTTTATTTCTGTTGTTCCCTTGCCTTGGCTGTGATGGCAGGATATTATTTTTGATATCGCAGGGAAGTAAATTTGACTCCCAATTTCAGAAGTCTATCTTTCCATTCATTGCAGGTAGAATTTACACATCATTATGTGACCTAATAATCATACAGACCTTAACGCTCTGTCTATTCCATTTTCTTTTCTTTATTTGATGATGCTGGTCCGATGCTCCTATTTGACTCCACGCTTGGCAGCAGACACATGGAGATAATGAGAAAGAGAAGAGGTCTTGACATTCTTCCAGGATGATGCCTGCCTCAATATTGTCCTTTACACGTTTGCCTCTTTGATAACACTGCGGAAGACCTTTCCCCCAAGGTGAAAATAAAGACACCATCTATGCATTATGTAACAGTCTCACCAAGCTGTTATAGGATGTACAGTTTGAGCAGAACTTTGATTTATCCATTCGAATTATAGTGGAATGTGGGATCAATATACATCATTGAAGAGGTCATCCGTTGGGAAGTCAGTTTTTCTTTGATCATTTATAATATAAAAGACCACTGAACTAAAAAAATAAATAAATAAAGGCACAATGGCTTAGTGCCCTGTGATGGATTGTCCATATAGGAGGGTGTAACCTCCCTGTGACCCAAGATGCATGGATAGACTTCAGATCCTCTTGTCACCCTGCAAAGGATAAATGGGTTTGGAGAATGGATGGAACTGTACGTTTCAGGACTTAAAGCGATACTCCAGCGAATAATGAAAATTACCCCATGATTTACTTACCCTCAAGCAATCTTCGGTGTACATGATTATCTTTTTTAGATGAACATAATTATATTAAAGTTATATAAAAAATGACCTTGCTCTTCCAAGCTTTATAACCGTAGTAAACAGGGACCAGGGAATAACTTCTAACTATGAAGCACAAAAAGTGCATCCATCCTTTACAGACGTAATCAACACGGCTCAAAGGGGTTAAAAGGCCCTGTATGTGTAATTTACAGTCTTGACCGAAAACAACACAAAGCTGTCTGATCGAAAGGGAAATCTGGCGTGTTTACATTGGTGGCAATATGCATCATCATGATCTAATAAACGCTACACTTTGCAAGTATGGAAGGTTCACAAAATAAAGGGCCCTGTCATACAGTACACCCAAATGTTTTTTGCTAGTTTCCCAATGCAGCTATCACTTTTATGTTCTGCAATCAATCTTAAACTTGTGGTCTTACAAACTCCACCATGTATATAGAGAATCCGCCATGGCGTGAGCGCAACTGGCTTTTAAATGGGATGGGAGATAAGACTCTCATTGGTTTATTGCACTTTACGCCCAAAACACACCCATTACGGGAATTGGAACAACCCTTTTATACCAACCCTTTTAGACCATGCGCCAGGTGCACCAACACTTTGTGACACTACATAAACTACTTAAAGGGAAGTTTGGCCAAAAATTATATTAAACCCATGATTTACTCACCACCAAGCCATTTGAGATGCATATGTCTCTAATTTTTCAGACAAACACATTTTCATTTTATTTTAAAAAATGTTTTAGATCTTTCAGTTAATAAAATGTAAAGTTACGGGGTTGTTGTAGAAATATTCAAATGTAAAACTTTATAAACAAAAATAACTTACTTTCGGTAACGGCGCCATCTTAGTCGTGATGAGAGTGTACGCCGTTTACATAGGGTTCTGTGCTTCTGCTCTGTTCCCCCGCTCTCCGAATTCGTCATACGTCACTAAGAAAAGTGTGTACACTACGTTGATACTCTCTCCTGAATACAGGGGAGTCTTTATGGACTTGAAGGACGTGGACCCGGTAACTTTACATTTGAAAGATCTAAAACATTTTCTAAAATAACTGAAAATGTGTTAAGTCTGAAAAATTATGGACATATGCATCTCGGACAGCTTGGGGGTAAGTAAATAATGGGTTTAATATCATTTTTGGCTAAACTACCCCTTTAAGTTTCCATGGACGTTTTTACTCCAATCCAGGTGTTGTTGACTGTATTTTATAATTTTCATTTAAACAGTGAAATCAGTGGCATCACTTCACATAAAGCCAAAGTATGGTAGACTATATAGTAATATCATATAATCTTACTTCCTCGATGTGATAGTCCCATATATTTTCATGTATTCCTGACCCTATCATAAATGCAGCTGCAACAAATAACTTTAAGTGGTAGCGTCAGTTTCTTAACTTTGAAAAGTCTGTTACAAGGTCTTTTAAATTAAGATACTTAAACTGTAGGTTCAACAGCCATCAGCATCGGGTAATTTAATCTGTCGACAGTCATCGTTGTCCGCAAGTAATCCTTGACCCATTTCAGGAGAAGAATCTTTCATGCAGTGGAGATAGGCAATGTCACAGCAATTTTAAACAATTTAATCAATGCTGAATAAGCAATGGGTAATGAGCTCATTCTTGTAAGGGCTGTATTCACATCGTTTGGCTTCATGTTTAGAAAGACTTTTGATCTGTGTTAGAAGCAGTGCATCATCAATGTGCTTGTCATATTGTTTGGCAAACTTTTAGATCTCGTTTGCATTCATAAAACCAATAAAAACACTCAAATGCCTGGACAGCATCAATAAGTTCTTCATTATCCATGAAGCCTCGATCAAACTCAATGTTGAAATGATCAATACTTCAAAGTACAGCATTACTTCATGATCACGTGGGTTGTCTGTTGCTGGCCTTTGGCCAATGCTTTACCCTACTATAAAACCTGCTAATGCTCTAGACACATTTTGTATTCCAACTCAGCATCTGACCTCAACATCTCCAAAACCGTCTGTACTGTTGTGCGCTCCAAATACAGGTCTCTCTGCCCAAGGCGATTTTGTTCATCAATAAAAAGATGCATCTGATATTAAAATTATTTTAAATTATTTGTACAATGCTTGAAAACTCCTTTAGTTTACCTCGGGGATGGTGATCAACATATTTCTCTCTGCACCCATCATATATGTGTGACAGTATGCATTGACTGCATAAGAGGTTGAATCAATAGATAATCACTGAATTAGATAAAGCTTTGTTAAGTAGGATATAAAAGGGGTGAACGTGTGCCACCCGGATGTGATCATCTGAGCTTTACTGTTTCTGGGTGATCGTGCGCCACCCAGATTGTGGCCTGAGAGGTAAGAGCTGTAAGCTGCTAAGCATACGGTGGCTTGTTGCCATTTATTTTGGGAATGACACAAACTTTTTTTCGTTATAGTGGACTGAGGAAATGCAGGGCGTGTAATAAACAGGTGCCTTGTTCCGTGACTGTGTTAATCTGTGCAGCGGTCGCCATTCACAGAGGCATGCCTTTTTAATTGTGGCACATGGGGTAAGTGTTTTGTTAGTTACACTTTTGTTTTTTCGTATGTGTACACCTAGGATGCGTTGTGGTGGGCTGACAGACCAGCTGTAATTTAAATTGCTGCTTGTGCCGCTGCAGGTTGTGCTAGGCTTCTTCCCCCGCCGTGTGTGTTTTGCCAGCGAATCAACTTTGTGTTGCTGTCCGCTTGGACTTTGATGAAGATAATTGTGTGGTGATTGCGCTTTGCTCGTTTCTTCAACTGCTCGTGGTTATTGACAGATCATTTAACACATTGCTTCCAGATCGAAGCTCTATTGTCTGACTGTTTGTGTTAAGCGTACTGGATTAAGCCGTATATTTCTTATCAACTGTGACTAACGTTCTGGGGTCTACTTCTCAGTAACCACTATGTTAAGGTTTTGTGTGGAACATTTTACTGTTGGATGTTGTTAAATTATGTGACTTTAAAGTTGGTTTGTTTTCTCTTTATCTTTAATTTGTTTTGGTTTGTTTAAATGTGTGCACGTACTTAGCAAAGGTATTATAATTTGTTTCTTTTTCCTTTTTTTGATTTAAATGTGTTTGTGTATTTTCATACACTTAACTGAGGTATTGTAAGCTGTGCTGAGGTCGCCTTTGGCCCTGGTGTTGTGTGCTATCTCTATACTGTTGCAGGCTGCTACGGGTAATGTTCAAATGTATATGTAATACTTGAGTGCAGGCATGTTTATGTACATATTAATTGGGATATTTATCAGCTTGTAAGCTGTGCAGATGTTCCCTGCTGAAAAAGAGCATATAGCAAGACCAGCATATGTTGTGTTTTGGTGCTGGTTTTCTGGTGACCACAAGCTAAACCAGCACCAAACCAGCATCAGCACCAGCACTCCCACCAGCTAAACCAGCACCAGCATGCCATGCTGGTCATACCAGCAAGGCCAGCATATGTTGTGTTTTGGTGCTGGTATGCTGGTGACCACCAGCTAAACCAGGAACAAACCAGCATGGGAATTATGCTGGTCTGTGCTGGTTTTTACAGCAGGGTTGCCTTTAGCCCCGACTGTTTTCACAGCTTTACGTCCTGACAAGGTGTTTAAGTGTACAGAATATTTGTGCATGTTTGTATTAGTGTTTTTGTGTCTGTTTTTTAAGTTATTTGGGCTTTTAATTCTGTTGTCGTTTTCTATTTCTTTGTATCTGCCACATATGCATATCTGCTTGACTGTGGATGATTCCATGAATGGACCCAACGCTGTTGGCCTTAGCGCTGAAGAGCATCATCTTTAACATCAGCATTGTCAGGCTCTTCGTATTGGTGAGCTTACAAATCTCTTCCAGTTTTCTCTCGTTTCGCTTTCTCTCGAGAGCAAAAGATGCTAACCGTGTGGTTAAACAGTGAGGGCGGTTTGTGTTGGCACTGCTGTAATGCAGGTGATTATTATGTAATGAATATAAATCTGTGTTATTATCACTAATACGGCAGAGCCCATGAGTAAACGGACTCCCACACTGTGGGAAATCTATGATAACGACAAACTAATGCAGGTCTGACAGGAATAAAGACTCTTTAGACTATTAAGTTCAGAGAAACTATCAGCTTAGATGGTCAAGATTATTTAAAGTAAGTTGGTTATTAAGATTGTCATCTTTGGAAGGCATCATAAACGAAAGTCAAGTGTGGTAGAGTTTCAGAGGGTTTCGTGCTTGGGTCTCAAATGCACAGAATAAGATATGTCCACTTCCTCTTGTGATTCTTTTTGTCCGCTATGATGGTGGATGCACTGGTTTAATTTTACAATAGATAAATTACTCATAAAGAGCTGATTAACCAGGTTGAGAAGATACGTATAGATTTTACAAGCTATAAAAGCTATTTATTGTATTAATTTGCAGAACAATAGGGCAGCATATATATATATAACCCTGGACCACAAAACCAGTCATACTGTAAGTCACACGTGTATATTTGTAGTGATAGCCAATAATACATTGTATGGGTCAAAATGATCTATTTTTTATGCCCAAAACTTTTTAGGATATTAAGTAAAGATTATGTTCCATGAAGATATTTTGTTAATTTCTATCGTAATATTTTAAAAATGTATTTATTATTAGTAATAATGGACAAGGAGATGACAATAGGCTGGCTGGACAGCAGTGGAGGGACACAGCTGATGTCCACTGAAACTATTTCATCAGCCAGAGTGCTTATAAAATTTAGAGCCGTGTCAGCACCAGGACTAAATGGCATTTCATAAAAAGTCTACAAGAACTTCCCCACAGTCCTGAAGTTGCTATGGAGGCTGATGTGTGTTGCCTGGAAAACCAAATCTATTTAATCAGCATGGTGCAGGGCAATCACAATATTCATCCCACAAGAGAAACATTCCAGCAACATTAACCAATTTAAAGGCATTGCTTACTGAATGTGGAAGGGAAGAGCTTTTTCTTTGTGATGGCATTGCGTATGTCCAGCTACCTTCTAGAAAATAAATATGTTGACACCAGCTTCCAGAAGGCAGGCATTTCAGGATTTTTTTGGGATCAAATTCAGTCAGCCAAACGTTATAAATCAGACCTCCACATTGTGAGGCTAGATCTCGCAAACGCACCATCATCTGCTGTGGCCTCCAAAGTTATAACAGATAACCTCATCGACAGTCCTGAAGATGGATATGAAAGCAAAAAACTACTTTCGTAAGTGGCTTGGCCTGTCTTTTTCAGCTACTGTATGTTTGGGAATAACACCTGAGGCTTCTATTGAAATCCATCAGCTTGGATTACAACTGGAGAAGGTGAGGTTGCTGCTTGAGCTGGAAGAATCCCATGACCCAGCGGTACAAAATTGATGCCCCTAAGTTAAGTGACTTTTAACAATGCACACAGTTTCTGTGATACAGGGTGCACACTTGTCAGTTTCTGTGACAGCTGAACACACAGCTTGAATGTTTATTTCAAAGGGTCAGAATTCAGGTGACACAATCCATGTATCCAAAATCGCATATTGTGACAGTACGTACTAAATTATATATAGTACCGTTAAAATAGTAGATATACTACATCCGCCATGTTAATACATCACGTGACATACGTTGTCATGACAACAAGTTTGTCGTTATCTTGAATGACGTTAAACAAGCGCAATTTAACCACAAGGGACAGCTTTTTAATATATATATATATATATATATATATATACAGTATACTGCATGGACATATAATACGTGGGGGACATGTACGACATGTACAGATTTGAGGGAAGTATATCATATACCCAATCCCAAGCAAATCATCTTTTGCACACACATGTCTTTCTGGTATTGAAAATTTAAATATTTAAGCACAAGTAGATGCGAAACAGATTAACTAACATGGTGTTTGGAAGTTAGGTGTGTGTGCGCGCCCATGACATGCGTGACCGCAATGCTGCATCTCAAGGCTTCATAGATCTGAGTTCATGTTTTCATGCGTGTGAACTGACATAATTAGGTACTCAAAACTAAAAACTGTGTTATTTTCCTTGTAAACAAACACTGTTTAAAGTGAATGTAAGCAGATTTGTGAATCCATGCACTTATTGTAATCTTATGCTGTCTGTTTTAAGATGCCGGCTACGTCCATGTGTATTTACATTTAAATAGAGTGGAGTTACTGCTTTCGGACATTTTTGAATAAATCAATGGCTCTCCTTCTTCTTCTTCTTCTTCTTGGTTGGATAACTCCTCTCCCGGGGGCTCATGGGAGAGTAAAGTGTCCGTCGAATCCAAACTTCGGGATCTTGAATTAGTAGTTTATCCAGGTACTTTTCGCTAACTGTTTTTCGAATGCCATGAATTCAGACATACTAATCGCTTTGCTTTTTGCCTATATATAGTTTACAAGTAGGTGGTTTTGGATGCAGTGATGGTCATATATATACTGCAAAAAATTATTTTCTTACTTAGTATTTTTGTCTTATTTTCAGTACAAATATCTAACAATTCTTAAATCAAGATGTTTTTTCTTGATGAGCAAAATGACCTAAGAAAATAAGTCTAGTATTTAGACAAAATGTATCAAATTTAAGTTAATTTGTGAATAAAACAAGCAAAAAAATCTGCCAATGGGGTAGGCAAATTTTTCTTGAATTAAGTGTTTAAGAAAAAAGCTCCAGATTTTTTTTTTTTTGCTCACCCCATTGGCAGATTTTTTTTGCTTGTTTAATTCACAAATTCACTTAAATTTGATATTTTTTGTCTTAAAACAAAAATTATTTTCTTATCTTATTTTTATAGTTATTCTGCTCATCAAGAACATGCATCTTGACTTGAGTCAAGAAAGTCTAACTAAGAAAGTCATTTTTTGCAGTGTAGCTAAAGTATGAGCTTAATAAACCTTACTTACATTATAAGAGGACGTTACATAAATGAATAAAAAAATATATGAATAAAACAAAAAATAACATGGCACAAGTTTAAAAAAACGTCTTTTAAAAGACAAGGACTGCAGAATGTCTGATGAGATGCCAGTCATCCTAATTAAAGTTTAGCAGGTGTAGCTGTTTGTTACTGTGTGTGTTTGGTTGTTTTATCCCCTTTGGGATACTTGTAATATTTAGGAAATGCATACATACATATGCCACACATACACAAAACATAATTGCGAATTTTCTAATTGGGGTCATTTCTAATTAGCATACACCACTGAAACAAAACTAAACACAAAACATAATCAACCTTTACAATCCTAGAAGTGATTTAAGCATAACTCTTGAATTACTCTTTACAAACTTTAAAAATTGGTGAGCACATTACATTCACATTATGAGTAGACTTTAAATGAAATAAGAGGTGTCCTTCTTTTCTACAGGCTATGTGAATAATGGTGAAGTATGCAGAAAATCATTACATTTGAATTACACGTTGCTGTACCTATTTTCACTTAAGCATCTGACATGAGGTTATTAGAGGTAGAAATTTGCTCAGTTATTACAGACTGTGATTTTTTTCTTTTTAAGAATGGATGAAACAGCGACAGGTCCTAGAATATTATGGAAAAATAATGCCTTCACCTTTTTTCGTCTTGAACTTGCGATTTTCTTCATCTTTCATTAATGTTTCTTCAAGGCTATATGCACTTCAAAAGTTAGTTTCTCCTGTCATCACATGTCTCATATTTAATCTCAAGCTTGCTCTTTATTGATGCTGATGTCTTCTTGAAATCCTGAAAATACACTAATGCTGTGTCCAAAACTGTTCAGTCCTTCACTATTGCCTATAGAGCCCTATATGAGTCCACTATATGAAGGTGTAAATACCAGTTTACTTAACAGTAATTTTGCATAGTAGAACACCACAGAACATTTAACATTCAACATATTTGATCAGAATTTTTTACAGTTTTGATGAGGTAATAAATCAGGCTTTATAAGTATTATAGTGAAAGGTCAGTAGCTAATTGGTGGTTGAAATATCATTTTAAATAAATCATTCAATGCTAGAACATTAATTTAATAATACAAATATTGCACAGTCTGTCTTAATGGGAAGGGTGAGACTGTTTTTCTTTGCAGAGCTTATCAATTCTGGGTGTTATTGGTGACAGGCACACTATCTTCTACATTAAGCCGTGCCTGTATTTTGTCTTTATTGCCATCATGGCTGAGCACCCTCCTTGTACTCTTTTTCAACCATGGGCCAAAATTCTGATAAGGTCTGCTGATTAAATTTCATCCTGAGAGTGCGATCACTGGATAATTCCAGAAGCTCATCCTCAGCCTTTGCACTGAGGCCACTGGCCATCACATCACAAGAAAAGGGATCTCGAACCCATATTTCTACATGTCAATATCTTTAAAGTAGTGACCAAAATGCTCATTGAGTAAGGTGAGATGAGTGGTAATTGTGTCTAGCATAAAGTCCACCTTTAAAATGTTTGTGTCCAAATATTCAGATAGATTTGGAAACATGTCAGTGATTCCTGTTTGTAGTTTACGTATCCACAGATCTAATTTTGTCACTTGCCTCTAGTATTGTGGAATAAGACCCCTGCAAAGACAGATTATGCCCATTGAGGTTGGTAAAAATGTCAGCGAGGTAGGCCAGTTTTTCCATCCATTGTTGGTCTGAAAATAACAGTGCCAGGTCAGGTTTATGTTGTTTTAAAAAGTCCTGTAGCTCATGTCTCAGTTCGAACACTCACTCCAAAACTTTCCCGCGTGACAGCCATCGCACCTCGGAATGGAACAGTAGCCGATCATGAGCCGCCCCATCTCTGTGCATACTTTGGCGAAGAGACGTGACTTCAGTGGTCTCGACTTAACAAAGCTCACAGCTGTTACTACTGCCTCAAACACATTGTGCAAGTCCGGTGCCATTGATTTTGATGCAAGTGCTTCACGATGAAGCATACAGTGAGTTGCTACGATCTTTGGATTTATGGCTTGAATTCAGGTGACAACCCCATTCTTATGTCCTGTCATTGCTGCCGCACCATCAGTGCAAACAGACACGCGGTTTTCCCAGCTCCGATTTTCTTCTGTAAAGAAAGTGTCCAACAATTTAAAAGCTCTCCCCTCAAGTTCTTTGGTGAATAAAATTTATTCCAAAATGTGTTCATCCCATGAATATCGCGTGTACACTAACACCTGCGCTGCACTGCTAACATCTGTACATTTATCAAGCTAGTGCGAACTCACGCGATCACAATCTTTCAGTCAATTGTGATTTCACATCAAAAGACAAGTCCTTAATCCTTCCGCTTACTGTATCGTTAGACAGCGGTATGGATTTAATTTTGTTTGCCGCCTCCTCCCCAACCATTACTCTGCACGTATCCACTGCTGCTGGAAGTATTAAATCTTGCCCAATCGTGTGCAGCTTTTTACATTTGGCAATTCGCAATGACGCCAAGTAAGATGCTTGCTGTGCTTTCTCGGGAATCGTTGTAATGTTAGTCAGTCGTACTTTTTGCTTTCCATATTCGTCTTTCTTTCTCTGGAAAAATCCTCACATTTATTTGCGTGCTCTGGGTCAACTGTTGTGAGATGTTGGCTGAGTTTAGCTGGTTTCAGTACTTCAGCCGATAAAATCTTCAAGCACAACGTGCACTGTGGTCTGCCATTACCATATTCCATGAAGCCATATTTTATGTACGAGTTTTCTTCACACTAGGCTCTCCTGTATCAACTTTCTCAGCAAGAAGACTAAGTTTTTTTTTATCTAAAAACGTATCCATTGTACTATATTTATCAGCATGAGGCTGTTATAAACAGTACTAACATGCTGTTTGGTGACGTTTCAGCGGTGTATAATTAAATTTATTCATAGAATTATTTTTTTATGAAAAATTATGCACACCATAGTCCAAATGTACACACAGGTAAAATTATACAGATTATAAAAAAATATTTATAATGTTCCAGAATTTTTCTGCGGCCCCCCTGGCGCCATCTGGCGGCCTCCCAAACGATCCCAAACGAGGCATACTTAAGTACTTAAAGCGGAAGTCCACCCTAAAACAACATTATGCCTCAACACTATATTTCATCACATATATGTAGTTGATTGTGCTGCCATCAAATGTACTAACTCCATATAAAAAATGAAAGCTTTTAACTACTACAGTAACGGTGATTTGACGTGTCGTCAAATCACCGGAAGAAAAATGCACGACTACATAATTCTGAACGTTCTAAATGGGGGCGGGTCTTGAGGCGAGATGATTGACAGTAGATGATAACGTTTTTGATTGACAGCTGCACAGGAGCTAACGTTAGCTTGCTTTGTATGGAATCAATTTCCCGCCTAATGTATTGAAGTCACGGATTAAAAAATAATATGCATGAATAAAATAATAATAAGCGCAAATCAGAACTTTAAACAGATTTAAAGTTATATTGCACAAAACTGAAAAACGAATGCAAAGTTATCCAAATTGCATACAAAATGACGTTTTCTTTGATTATATTTTTCATTTTTTTCTTCTCTCTAATATATTCTGCTCATATTAATTTTTTTTGTATGCTTGTGCTGTTTTTCCCTTGCTCTTATTTCCACACTCTGTGCTTGCATTTCCAAAAGTTGCAGTTAGAGTTTCATGCAAATCAGGGCAGACTTTAAGTGTCGCCATTGGTCCGCTAGTTTTAGATTGACAGCTCCTCCTCTAGCCAATCAGTCGAAGAGAGGGTGTTGACGTCACTTCGGTGCGACTCAAAGCAGGCGATCGTGCAGGTGAAGATGGATAACCGTCAGATGGGCTTTGATCATTTCAGATAACTTTTTGTATATTCACAGGTAGTGAAGTATGCATGTACAGTTTCTTTAAATATAATTATTGGCATTTATAGAGTCCGTTTTGAGAGAAAATTGAATTTTTCTACTGTTATTGAGCTTATTTACACTTAGCGGTTAGCGCTTAGCGTATTTACCTCAAAGTTTACTTCAGTAATATTACCTTTATTTAAGTAATAATAGTACAGTTTGCATATCAATCCTGCTTCTTTATGTTTATTCATGAATTGATGCTGTTATGTGAAGTCATGAGAGCTATATTTATTGTAATACGAGACATTAAATGACGTTATATGAATACTTTTGCTTTTAATGTGCTCATTATACACTCACAGTGGCATTTTTGTGCTGGATTTAAATGCATGTTTATATATTTGTTTTTACGTTTATATTGCAAACGTTTTGGCACAATATTACGTGGTCTTATTGCAACAGGTCCTATAAAACTGTACACTGTACACGTGCCTTCCCGTGTACAGTTTGAAACACATGTAGCCTTTCTACAACCCTGCCTGTCACCTTAATAATCTTAATATATGTGGAGATAAATAAACCTTTGCACTAAATCTGGCTACTTTGATCCATTTCTGTGTTCTGGCTCTGACACACCAAGAGACATGCTGGAGATTTTAAACATCTTTAAACCAATCTCCTTATGTCCAATATTTATATATGTCCAATATTTAAAGTATATTATGTGTATCTATTTATTTACACACGTCATATGCAAGAAAGTAATGCAGTGTTTTTAAACTTATTTTCTTTGTATGCTGTCAGAATATGAATATTGGCTCAATAAAGGACTATTAATGGAAATTCACAATTCAGAGATTGTATATATTTAGTTTTATTTTGTGCAGCTTGTTGGATTGGAGCTTAAAGCATCAGTTTATAATTTATGTAAATTTAGCATACAGTTATTTTAATTTGTGTCATTTAACTCGGTTATGCAGTTCCTAGCACAGATAATAAACAAAGCCTTTTCTGTATTGTTGAGTTGTATTATTTATTTGTATTAATACAAATAATGTAATGCCCGAGTAAACACAATGGGTCTGAAAATAAAACAAAAGCAATTGGTTTGAAAATGCTTTATTTCTTATCAATATTGGGAAATCCCCTACAGTAGTGTTAAACACAAAGCTTCCTTTTATAACATGTTATAACTACTGTACATTTATTCAAAATAAAAACCTGAAGCACCACACTGAAATTCAGGCCGTTTGCTATTATGTTTTTTTTAAGTCAAGATCGTTCAGATGTACAACTTGGCTGAAGTCTACCAATGGTAATTTCATAAATATATTTGTCCTAAAAAGCAGACAGCCATCTATGAAAGGTCTGAATGCTTATGATATCGTAATATTTTTTGTTTTATACTGTATACGTTTGCACATAACTTAACTATTATCACTTTATCATTATAGTGTACTGAGCATAGAATGTGTAAAGCCAATGTATGTAATTCATTTTAGCCTTAAACTGCAAAGACTCACTCCACTGCCTAAACCTAAACTAGCTAAAAGGATTCGTGTTAACAGACTTTCATTTACTTGGATGACACATTATCTTAAAGAACTGACAAAGAGTACTCACAACAGACATAAGTGTATTTCTGTCAAACACTAACAATATTTTGTTTAATGATATTTAATTGTCTAATATTTGCCAGCTGACGGTTATCCATCCTCTCCTGCACGACTATGCAGCCGGGAGTCGCACTGGAGTGACGTCAACTTCCTCTTCAACTGATTGGCTAAAGGAGCTGTCAATCTACAACTAGCGGACCAATGGTGACGCTTAAGTCCGCCCTGATTTGCATGAATCTCTAACGGCAACTTTTGGAAAAGCAAGCGCAGAGTGTGGAAATAAGAGCGAGAATAAAAACAGCACAAGCATACAAAACAAATAAATATGAGCAGAAAATATTAGAGAGAAGAAATAAAGGAGTAATATAAACAAAGAAAATGTCATTTTGTATGCAATTTGGATAACTTTGCATTCGTTTTTCAGTTTTGTACAATTTAATTTTAATTCTGTTTAAAGATCAAATTTGCGCTTATTATTTTTTCATTCACGCATATTATTTTTTGAACCGTGACCTCAATACATTTGGCGGGAAATTTATTCCATAGCTTTGCTCGTGTTCATAACAACAACAACATGATAATAACTTCCTATGTAGTATGTTTACAGTAGTTACACAAAACAAGCAACAACAAAGCCAATAGCCAAATGATGTTTTAGATATTTTTAGAATTTTACATTACCTGAGTCCGCGGAAAAACTGGGCTGAAAACAGTACTCAAAATCTTCCTGACGAAAGTGCTGGCTGCATTTTCAAATTTTCGCATAGTGGTGGGTCAGCTGAGGGTCGCGTTGATGTCAACAATAAAAACTCCCGGTGGCCTGAATTTGTTGTCCTTACATCCACATACTGCACAGGTTCTTGTCATCTTTTATCGAGGGCTTTGGTGATTTCCCCTTCAGAGACTGTTAAAGCGGAGTTACTCTTTGGATGGGTTCGTCTGCCGGCTAACTTCAAGTTGACTTGAGTTGATTTTAGAGCAAGTTGAGCGGTAAAAGAAGTTAGGCTTGTTCAACTTTATGTGGCGTTGCAAGAATCGACAGCCGGATGACGTCAAAGTACCGCGAGAGCGAATCGCGAAATCATACGGAGGAGTTTGCTTTTAAATCGTTCTCGCGGAACCTTGACGTCATCCGGCTGACGGTTCATGCGGCGCACATGTAGTCAAACAAACCTGAAGACTGAATCGAACAGCGGTTAGTGGGTGGGGCTAATGACTCAGTTTCGCGCAGTGCATTCTGGTTAATTGAGTCCTTAAAGACGTTACGAAAATTCAGCTTCAAAACAGTATCAATCTAATAATCGAAATCGTGCAAATTTCTTTTTTTTTTTTCTCATGGAAAATGCAAAATGGACATAAATTACCCATGATAACAGGCGAAAATGTCTAGATTGGACTTCCCCTTTAAGTATATTTATTTTTTGTCTAGGACTAGTCTAATCCCTGTATGGGAAACCGCCCAAAATATTTTTCTATGTACCCAAAGGCCTATTTCTCTCAAATTTTGTTCACAAATCTGTCTAAATCTGTGTTAGTGAGTGCTTCTCCTTTGTTGAGATAATCCATCAACCTCACAGATGTGGCGTATCAAGATATTGAATAGACAGCATGATTATTGCAAAGGTGTGTCTTAGGCTGGCCACAATAAAAGACCACTCTAAAATCTACAGTTTTACTGTATAGAAGGTATGCGCGTTATGTCGTCTTCGGCGAAAGTGACTGCGGTTACACCCACTGAGTGGAAAAAAATCTGAACAACAACATTAGCATGTAGCGTGAAATCCGCAAAAATGCATTGAAAATGAGGGAAGTTGTTGTCTGATTGACTGTGCCAACAGATTCAACAATATTTTGTAGCTATCATTTGGTAGTATAAGGCAAGAGAAACATGTCTGCAAAAGAGATGTCTGGTCACATGCCAAGATCCCCGGACTAATGGTTGTTTGGCAAGTTGTTTGAGTTGCTGTAAGGCAGACTAAATTCAATTTAAGATGATAATTGTCAGATATACTGCTGCTTTCTATTTGTTCAATGTTTTGCCACTCAACAGGGCGAGCTCCGGCATGGTCACATGGGAAAGTGACGTTGTTGCATACCCTCTATTGGGTGTGACCACTATTTGCCTCACGGAGTGCAAAACATCTTCTTTGCATAGAGTTGATTAGGTTGTTCATTATGGTGTGTGAAATGTTGGTCCACTCCTCTTTAACTATTTCCCTGCCATTGACGAGTTATCTTGTCAATCAAGACAAAACACTTCCCTACCAATGACGCTTCCCAGATGAGTATTATGGTAATCTATAATTCCAGTATTTTTTAACAACATGGAAAACTCTGTGTATGCTTTGATCATCATTCTGAATCTGATCTCCAAAAGGCCTTTACAAAAATTCAATTATTTCAGCTTTTTGCTCAAAATTTTGTATTTTTGAAGAAACCTACCCATATTTAAGAAGTTATAAAAAGAGCACAAATGAAGATAGGATGAAACTTTTTTCTCAAAATTTTTTAAAGCGGAGGGTCTGGTCCTTTATTTGATATAATTGTATGTTTATATGTTTAAAGAAGAAAATTTTCCTGTAATGCATTTTGTAAAATTTTTTGTGAAAATCACATAAAATGCTGGCAGGCAACAGATCCTTGCACAGCCACACGACCCCATACACACTGTCTGCCATCTGCCCTGTACAGTTAAAACCTTGATTCATCTGTGAAGAGAACACCTCCCCAAAGTGCCAGACACCATTGAATGTGAACATTTGGCCACTCAAGTCGGTTACGAGGTTGAGATTCCAATGAGGATGACAGGCAGATGAGCTTCCATGGGATGGTTTCTGACAGGTTGTGCAGAAAATCTTTTGTTATGCAAAACGATTGTTGCAGCATCTGTCCGCTTGGCTGGTGTCAGATGATCTTGGAGGTGAAGATGCTGGATGTCCTGGGCTGGTGTTGCCACACATGGTCTGCGGTTGTGAGGCCAGATGGACGTACTGGCAAATTCTCTCAAACGCCTTTGGAGACGACTAATGGTAAAATGCTTATGGTATTTTAATAAACATTAAATTTACGAGCAACAGTTCTGGTGGACATTCCTGCAGTCAGCATGCCAATTGGACGTTCCCTCAAAACTTGCAACTTGAGGCTTGACTTTGTGCCCTTTTATTGTGGGCAGCCTAGAGGACACCTTATCAATATTCATGCTGTCTAATCAGCATCTTGATATGCCACACCTGTGAGGTGGATGGATTATCTCTGCAAATGAGAAGTGCTCACTAACACAGATTTAGACAGATTTGTGAACAATATTTGAGAGAAATAGGCTTTTTGTGTACATAGAAAGTCATAAATCTTTACATTTATTTGTTTGTAATTTTGTTCAGTGTATAATAAGTTTACATAATTGTAAATACATATGACAAGCAGCTGTTTTGTTCTCTTTATTATCAACTAATAAACATGAAAGATGTAACAAATAGTGAGAAAGTACACTTTACTATTTTACAGTACAATCCATAAAGCCATACATGTTTAAGGGTTTAAGGGACGCATGGTATTTACATCAGTGTCCAAATCGCTCAATCATTTTCGTTCACTTCATCACTGCATCCTACTGCTTTGTCTACTATGTAACAGGGAAGTAGGCAGTTTTGGACGCTGCGAAAATCTATACAAAAAGATATATATATATATATATATATATATATACATTTAAAAGAGGTAGCTGTGTTAAAACATGTTTTTATAAAATCATTACCTTACATTTGCATCTCCCTCTGTTTGTTTTGTCTTAGTTTTTCCAGTGATTTAAAAACATGAGGATCCCTAGAGGGCTTTAGCACAATTAAAGTTAATTGGTTTGGTTTGTCCATCACTGGAAAGGAAACAATTAGCAAAAATTGCTCGTTTGTCACAATACAGCATCATCTGATAATATTATATTACTATAATTACTGTATATTATACAAAACCATGATTTGGTATTCCTCCACGTTAACTCACAGCATTCTGTTATTTATAAATGTAGGTTTTTAAGTCATGTACAATTCGTTGTTTTTTAAATGAATTCTGTGGTCACACTGAACTCATGAGATGAGGCTATATGTCATTGTTCGCAAAATGTCATATTTTAAATGATTTTTTTATACTCAGGGACTGCCTTCTTACCACATGTGAAAAACTTCAGATTTTTATTCTACACGACTCAGGACAACTCCATCTGCTCCTGTAGGTCAATTTTGGGCATTGTTGGTGAACTGAATGTCACTAATCAAAATTATGTAGATTCATGTGTAAGCGTCACCAAACAAAACTACAAACAGTTTGCTTGTCTTGTCTTCTATTTCACAAAACTTGTGCCATCACTTATTTTAAGAAAAAACGAACTACACTGTTTGTAAATTAAAGTATTTAACTGTAATATAAACTGTATTTTACTGAAGGGCAGATACAGTATACAGTTGCTGTATTTTGATGTTGCATTGTGGGAAATATCCTCTTTGTGCCAGTAAATTACTGTATTTTTTATTTAATGTAAAATTTACAGTTAATTATAAGTACTGTATTTTAATGGCAGGTGGTGCTAATTTGTTTTTTGGGGGGCACAATTAACTCTGATGAACTCTCTGAATAAGGTTTAGTGTTGTTACATAATTAAGCCTAAAGGGGGCGTTCTAATAAATATTTTTACAATGATCTTTTATTGGTTGTTTTTTTATAATGGTTCATCTTTATTAAAGTATTTTGTATATTCCTATTCATTTACAATGTTGAATTAAATGATTATATTACAGTGAAAGTTAGTGATGTAGTACTCGAGTCCGGTCTCGACAGAGACGGGAAGAGATGTTGACCCGTGCCTTGCAGCTGTACTGTTAATGATTTTTCTTTTCATTAATATAATTGATATAACTGCCAGTTAGAAAAACTGTGTGTGTGTGTGTGAGTGTGTGTATACGCGGCCGGGTAATTATCACGTTGGGGGGACCAATTGTCCCCACAAAGATAGGAATACCAGTGTTTTTGTGACCTTGTGGGGACATTTTGATGTCCCCATGAGGAAACAAGCTAATAAATCAAACAGAATGATGTTTCTTGAAAATCTAAGGTATCAGACAGTTTCCTGTGATGGTTGGGGTTAGGGAATGGGGCAGGTAAGGGGAATAGAATATACAGTTTGTACAGAATAAAATGCATTACGTCTATGGAATGTCCCCAAAAAACATGGAAACCAGAACGTGCGTGCGTGTATGTGTGTGTAGGTCACAACAACTCAGAGATGCAAATGCAGAGACCAGGCTTTCCCTTGCTTCCACTCCAAAGCTGATCATGCTTGGTAAGATTCTTTATCATTGGGAATGTTGGGAACATTAAAAAGATTAATGTTTTGTTCTCTAGCATTCTAATTAAACTTTTGCATTCTTTTTGAGTTTTGAATATCAACGATAATGAAATGATGATTGGCCTTTTTAAATTATCCCTGAAAGCCGAAAAATAAAAATTCGGTAAATATTTTCTCATCCTCATGTTCTAAACCTATATGAATGTCTTTTTTTTCTGATAAACACAAAAGAAGATATTTTGATAAATGATGCTAAGCACCCGGTTGACGATACCCATTAACCTCCGCAGTATTTGTTTTTATACTAAGGAAGTCAGTGGGTACCATCAACTGGGTGCTTACCATCATTAATCAACTGAATACAACAGAATCCATTAGATAGAGTCAACTGCTGGTCCTTGTGGTAATTGCAGTAGGCCTAAACAATATGAATACATTATCGAATATCAGCGATTAGAATGGGCACAAGTTGTTGATGCTGCGTTGTGAAGCTGTGTATTTTATGTATTTACTGTAAAGGATTACTCCACTTTCTTTAAAAAAATCCAGATAATTTGCTCACCCCCATGTCATCCAAAATGTTTTTGTCTTTCTTTGTTCAGTTGGGAAGAAAAGTTCTTTAAGGAAAACATTCCAGGATTTTTCTCAGTTTAATGGACTTTATTGGACCTCAACAGTTCACAGTTTCAATGCAGTTTAAAATTGCAGTTTCAACGCAGCTTCAAAAGACTCCCAAACGATCCCAACTGAGGCATAAGGGTCTTATCTAGTGAAGTGATAGTAAAAAATATGCACTTTTAAACCACAACTTTTCGTCTTGCACCAGCCGTGTGACGTGCCAGCGTGACCTTACGTAATGTGTAATCACGTCGAAAGGTCACGGGTCACAAATGTGAAATGCACGTTTTGCGGACCATTTTATACAATAAACTGACACAAAGACATTAATTAATATTATTCCACATACAAAAACGTCTGAATGCTCCTCTTTCTCCACACTTGTAAACACTGGTAGTTTCATGCGTACGCATTGAGTAAGGTCGTGCTGGCGCATCACACGGCTAGAGCAAGACGAGAAGTTGTGGTTTACAAGTGCATACTTTTGTATTTTTCTTGTAGCGGTCAAAACGTGCAAATCGCACATAGTTGGACGCTTGAACATTTTGAGTTTACTCAATTAATCACTTGCATGAAATTCACGCGTGAATTCGCATCATGGGAGGGTGGCTCAAGTCTGACATGGAGTTTGTTAAGACGATAGCTCTGCATTATTTTATGTGCTATGGAAAGCTGAAAATGGTGTAGACTTGTTCGGCGGCGTGTTCCATCAGAGTTTTCAGAGCTTTGCGGACCATTTTAAACAATAAAAAATAACCCAGCTTTGTGAGTTTCCCTACTCCTCCAAGAGCTGCGCCTGGATGTCCGCCCCCTGCAGCACTACTTCTGGCCGGCCTCAGTTAGATGACCTTGTCGGTGGGGGAATTTCCCTCGAGGACTGCAGAGCACCTGTATATATATAAATGTAAGAGCTGTCCAAACTGAAAACCAATTGCACTGCTATGTTTTAAAATACAACAGTATCCTTTGTTTTGTCTCAAAATGCACACAAGTAACGTTTTTAGTAAGGCATGTTTGTTAAAACTAGTTATATTTCCTAATAAAACTAATTGGGCAGGTAACTACTATTATAATATTAAATAATAGTCTGTTTTTGCAATGTAGCAAGCGAATCAGAGCAAATGCTAAATAAAGGTAAAGTATTAGGGGATTTAATAAGCTTGTTGTTGTTTAACTGTAAGAAAAGTAAAAAGAAATGAAGATTTTACAAACACCAGTATTATACTTTTATATTAAAATTGGAATTGCAATCTGCATATATAACAAATTATTTAATTTTTTATTCTCTCTCTCTCTCTCTCTCTCTCTCTCTCTCTCTCTCTCTCTCTCTCTCTCTCTAAATTGTGATTTACTATGTACTACACAAAAAAAAACAAACCAAAACCTTTGCTCATTGTATATACCATTTATTTAAACAAAAAAATATATACAGAGAACCTTTACAACTATTAATATACAGGAATAAAAAGGATCTTGTTTGGTAGAGGGAGAGCCATAGAGGAGAAATGAGAGAAAGTCTGGTTAATTCCCTGCAGGGATTGCTGCCTCTTTTAAAAAAATACTTTGTAGGCTCCAAATTAAGCACAACCGTGCTGCTTTCATAAAATAATTTGTGCACTATAAATTTAACAAATTCTTTCATCTGAGGTGGCAACCTCTGCAGGGAAGGGATCAGACTCAGAAGGAAGAGTTCATCCTCAGAGCGTGGAGGCGGCGCTGGAGCTACAGGACGGGTTCGGAGGTGCTTCTGATGGCTGCCGCTCCACCTCCGATGGCTGCTCCCTAGGCCTTCTCTGAGCTTCTTTGTCCGTTGTTTGATTAACATAAGGCAATCTTTCACACAAGAGTAAGTGCAAGGATCCAGTGGCTAGCCTACCATGCGTTTAATTTCTCAACTGCTTACATTCAACTTAAGACATAGACTTTGTTAACAAGGATAATTATGGCATTTTTAAATAGTTTTGCGTAAATATGTGCATTTAACATGAACTTGGCATTTGTGTGCTGTGCTTGTGTTAAGATGCGGGTTTTAAGGCATGCACTTCGGCTGAGTGTACACGCAACATTTTCAAACAGCATGTGAGTAAATCTGTTTCACGTCTTCTTGTGCTTTAATGTTTAAATTGGCAATGCCTTAAAGCATGTGAAATAGTCGTCTGTAATGACGCATGACTGACCTGATCAGGGAAGTGACAGTTCGGCATAGTTTCCGTTTTACTCTTTTTGAATCTCAAACAGATGCATGAAAGATGCTTGCTTACTTGTGATTGGGTTAATGGTATTTCATTCAAATTTAAGCAACAAACAATCTAAGGTAACAAAGAAAAATACATGGTTGACAAAAATACAGCAAGTTGAAAACTGCAGGGGACATGTCCCCTGTGAGATCGACCCCCATACTGTCAGGATCCGTCCGAAATCATGTGTTTTATTACATCTAGTCTTTGTGTTCGGGGTCCTGGCAGTACCATGTTTTATGTGGGAAATGTGTGGTTCCCTTTCAATACGGTTCACTTCGCATTGCGTCAGTTAGCTGACGCTATGGGGGGGAAACTCCTGTTTACTCCGTGACTGAAGCCTATTGGTTAACGTCTGTACAAAGTACAGACCAATGACGTTTGAACCCGCGCGCGGGAGGAACGCGTCCTTATATAAGCGCGGTTCAATCGTCAGGAGCTCATATTATTTCTCCTTCAGCGCGAACCTCTCGCTGCTCCGAAGAAAAAGAAGAAGCCTTACCTCGCCGTTGACAAAAGCCCTGCAGCGGAGTCCAGGCCTAGCGTCTTCCCCTGCCGTTTTCCGGCTGAGAACCGAAGATAGCAGAGTCCAGGTCTAGCGTCTTCCCCTGCCGCTTTCCGGCCGAGAACCGAAGATAGCAGAGTCCAGGTCTAGCGTCTTCCCCTGCCGCTTTCCGGCCGAGAACCGAAGATAGCCTTCGCTTGCCGTGGTACGAGCCCTGTGCAGCGGACACACGCCTGACGAGGTCTCCCCTGCGGCCGCCCGGTAAGATCAATACTTTTAATAAAGCTATAAGCTAAAAGAGCAGGCGCTGTTGTAATAGCGTCCAGCACAGCGGCTCGGTGAGCCTCTCTGCTATGAATTTCCTCCGAGCGCGTTACCGGTCTGGCACCTCCCACGCCGGGACCGCGCTTATGCTTTGGTTGTCTTATCCATGTTTCGTGCTCCCCCTGCTGTTCCTCTCTCGCCGGGATGAACACACGGCGAGCCATGAGACTAGATGGATGCATAGACAAGCACACACGGACTAACCCCCCCTGTGTTCTGTCACACCGCAACCGTTCATGCTTACAGAGTCCCTTCGCTCCTCTCACATTCAGTGGCGAGATCTCTGGCACATATATTAATCCCCCGAGTGCATCGGGTGATACCGTCACGACGCATGGCTGTTCTGTCTGTGTTGCTGCTCCCCTCTGCCGTTCCTCTCTTGTTGAGATGAACAAGCGGGGAACCGTAGACCTGGATAGATGCATACGACAAGCAAACACTGGCGGTCTGCCACTGTCTCTGTCATAGCACAGCCACTCGTGCTCCACGCTCGCGGAGTCCCTCGCTCCTTTCCCCACAGTGGTGAGGTCTCTTAACGGCTTAGCTAGCACGCGGTATTACGGCTCGCTGCCTCTAAATGCAGCTGTCCAGTGTTCAACGATTACAGAGCTTCATGCCCCTCCCCTCCTGGAGCGGCGCGATCTCATTCGTCTGCTCGATAGGGCCGATTCGCCGCTATTGGAGCACCAAGAACACTCATTATAAGAGAGCTTCATGCCCCTCCCCTCCTGGAGCGGCACGATCTCATTCGTCTGCTCGATAAGGCGGACACGCCTCTATTGGAGCGCTAAAACACTTATTATAGAGCTTTACTGGCCTGAGCCGATCTCACTTCAGATAGCTCATTTTTCGTCTGCCTGGTAATTTCTCTCTGGTTTAGACGGAATCAGAGGCAGAACGAATTTGTTTATAATATACTGAGGCCCGAATACCTCCCTTTATTCAGTCCCGTCCTATATCAGTGCGCTGAATATTGGTACATTCTTATATATATACCCGGTTTTTCTGCCCTTTTAATAAACGGCAAAACCGCGGGCCTCACGGCAGACTTCCTCTCTGCGATGGGTTCAGTCTGACATTAACCACCTAGACATACTACCCTGCTCCGTGAGCCGTTCGGTCACCGTCACTACTGAGGCTTGTGCACCTGAACGGCTGAGCTCTGGTCTCCGCAGCACAGCTGCATCAACAGAGAACGAAACTGTCTGGGAAAAAGGGGTTATGTCGCGCCTCGGCTGGACTGCCCTGAAATGTTTTCTGTGTGCTGTTTATCCAAACATACTGTGTAATACTGTCGGCTATGCGACCTCACTATAGTGGCGAACGGTATTTGATTCCTCTAAAAAGAGTAATTTCCGTGCTTACTATACTGTGTATTGACACCCACGGTTGTACGGTGTCTCTAAACACTTTATCGCCTTACTGACAAGCAATCAGTAATACGCACACACGGCCCGCTGTCCATAATTCTATCGACGCTAGCCGAAAAAAACTAGCCTGGTATAACCAGACTCTCGTACATTCATTTCATTTGTACAGAGAGTCTGGCCACGCTCCATTGGAAAGCGTTACTTCCGTTAAGGAGGGTCCATTGTTGAAGTTTAAAACTATTGGATCTGCCCAGAGTACTCAGGATCTGCCAAAGCCAATCGCTAACGTGAGGTTGTGACGTATATCATGCACCGAAACCGGACGGAAACAACAAGTCAGAATAATCAGACAAACAAAAGTTAGCAAACCTGGTTCTTGCTCCGGCTTTAACTTCTGTATATTCGGCAGTTTTGCAACAACGGCCCGAAAAGCTTTTCTTACGTCTTTCTCCGCTGCCATTACTGAACTACAACTCAAACTGACGCGCAACCTCAACGTCATCGTTCTTAGCCACCCCCATCTGTTCGCTGATTGGTCCTGCAGATTTTTGCAGGAGAAAACGAAACTCTATAGAGAAATCCCAGACGTACTGCTGAAGGGAAATGAAAATTAAGCGGAAGCACGTAGGAGGGCGGAGCCAGGCTAGAAAAAAACCCCGGTTTGGCCATATACTGTGTATTGACACCCCACGACTGTACGGTGTCTCTAACACCTTTCTGCCAAATTCGCTCGCAGCCCACCTCAGTTTCTCCGCTACGATGCTGATGGCGCAAACGAGCACGGTCTTACGGCTGTTATTCTCTCTTCCTAGAGGAAGGAACGCCTCAGACTTTTGCATGGCTCCAAGCGTTTGAATCGCGCCCTCTCCGGACGGCCACTCAAAGGCTTACAGCCAAGCGGTTTATGACGTTTTTCGGCCATATAGCTGATTTATATTAGCGGATCCGAAGACGCTCACACCTCCGCTCCAATACTCGGAGATATTAAGGGTAATATCAACCTCAAGTGAGCTTGCTACCCGCCTCAATAAGTTTCAAAGCTTACAGCGCGCGCACAGTCAGACGCGCGCGGCATCTCGTTTAAGACGGGCGCACGTACCCCTCTAACGAGCCTCAGAAAGCTGAATATCGTGGCATTCTGTTCATAAGTCCACTTCAGTTTGACTAAGCAAAGGTCCCGCCCCGAGCTGACGGCCGGGAAGCTTGCTTAAGTTACACACTGCTGCATGAAGTGCTGTCATTACGAGCTAGCCCAGCATTTGCTGTGGGTTGAACACGCTTTACGACGGCAATCAGCCTTCGGCGCGTGGAACGCCGTTTGTCTCATATAGATCACCTTGTACTGTGAATACGGTACATTAAGAGGATGATTTAGCACTGCAGCACTCTCGACCGTGTTATTGTGATAATGCGGTCGGGCAATCTACGGTGGTTTCATTATTTACCGAACCAGACTGAGATCTCGCCCCCTGAACAAGCTGACGAGTCATCTCCTTTATAAACTCATTGCATCGCTTTATAAGCTATGTTCAATCAGAGTGATACGCATCTCATGCTTAAACTACCAATATTAACCCATTACGATGGGCGTGCGGAGATGGCATCCGTGGGACACGACCTACATTACGTGCCTTATGACACATTGACACAAGCTGCTAGGACCCCTTTCACGAGGCGTCCTTATGCAAAGTCTGATCCATTTTGTCTAGTGACATTTGAAAGTCAATACCCCCCGCGAATCGTGGGTGGAACACTTTTCTCCTCACTACAGAGGCACGGCGGCTCTCTCCCCTACCTATATCTATGTGGCCGTGATAACAGCGAACCACGCTTTTACGACCGAGCATTCATTTAATTCACAAGCCTGTCATCTCTCAGATGCGGACGGCGGCGGTAACAGCGAACCATGCTTTTACGGCTGGCCATTCACTTTATTCATAAGCCTGTCATTTCTCAGATGTGGACGGTGCCCGAGGCTCAGCGCTCTGGAACTGTCCAAGGTCCTGGATGACAGATACGTCTGACGTACATCAGACGATCAGCTGTTCATCTGCGTCACAGATCACTCACTAGAGCACCTGTCAATACAGGCTATTTATGGATCGTTGACGTTATCACCTCCCGTGACAATTATGCTCACTTGTCTTAGAGCATGGGCATGGTAGAGGTTTCTCATTTGACAATTGTGACACGGCCGGCTGGTCCCCGCCGTCCACGTTGTCAGTTTACAGCTTCGACATCCCTGCTTCGCGCACTACTGAGGTTTGTTGCATTAAAGGTGCGCCCATTAGCTCACCTGTATGCACGATATGGTTTTTAATTATATGCGTCCACCGTGCGCTTAGAGAAGCTCACATGTACACGCTATAACATTTTGGTATACAATAAGATGCGCTTGGGAAAGCTCACCTGTATACACAGCTGTGTTATGCTTTGTGACACATACATTTTTGTTCATCTGTGTACGTTCACGGTGCGTTGGGTGCCCACCGTTACGTTCATCAATCATATCTGTACACATTCACGGCGCGTTCTGTGCACTGATTTATCTATACGCATTCACGGTGCACTGAAGAGTTCACCCGTGTGCGCACAATTTATTATCAGAACACATGACGGCGCGCTCGAGAATCTTGCCGGCCTGTGCATTATAACACTCTGATATGCATTCACGATGTATTCAAGTGTTCACCTGTGCCCGTGCAATTTATAGTCAATACACATTTATGGCGCGCTTGGAAAGCTCACCGATCTGTGCACTATAATACTACCTACATGCATCCCGATGCGCTCGAGGGTGCACCTGGGTTCACACTATTGTGGTATCTGTATAATCCCACGCTACGAACCGTTCTGCCGCATATTATAGTCAGATCGGCCGTTCGTGAGCTTCGCAGATCACTCACTACGTATGTCTGTTGCTAACAGTGGTTATTTAGATGGATCGTTGAAACCATCGCACTGGCTCACGCCCCTCTATGAGCTATGTCCTATATAGAGCCCACTCTGTGCGAGTTTGGCTTCTTCATGAACTTGGTCTACAGGGGTATCTATATCTATATTTGATATCTGCTACGCGGCCGGCTGGTCTTCGCCGTCTACGTTGTCAGATTGTACAGCTTAGACGTCCCTGCCCTACGAGCGCAGGTTCTCTCGGCTCAATCATGCACGCTCATGCGTTTATGTGTACACCACGGTGCGCTCAGCGAGCTCACCAACGTGACTCTGAATTTACTTATCTCGCACAGCCGCGGCGCGCTCGGTACCTCGCCGTCTTGTGCTATGTTATGTGCCCCCGGTGCGTTTAAAACCCCACCGTGTGCGCGTCAACAATTTATATGGTGCTTACACATTTGCTTTTAAAGCTGTGAATATGCCGGGTATAGGGCCACACGCAGTGTCTCTCCGGTAAGGCACTTCAGTACGTTGTGTATGCACGGCGTGATGGGATTACGTTCCCCCATAGCGTCAGCTAACTGACGCAATGCGAAGTGAACCGTATTGAAAGGGAACGCTTAGGTTACTCACGTAACCCCGGTTCCCTGAAATAACGGGAACGAAGCATTGCGTCTCTTGCCGTGCTACAAACGTCTACGCAGCGAGTGTTATTCGGCTGCGCGCTTCAGTCGAATAATATGAGCTCCTGACGATTGAACCGCGCTTATATAAGGACGCGTTCCTCCCGCGCGCGGGTTCAAACGTCATTGGTCTGTACTTTGTACAGACGTTAACCAATAGGCTTCAGTCACGGAGTAAACAGGAGTTTCCCCCCCATAGCGTCAGCTAACTGACGCAATGCTTCGTTCCCGTTATTTCAGGGAACCGGGGTTACGTGAGTAACCTAAGCGTTTTTGTATTGGTTTATTCTGACCACACATTTCCCGGGTCTCGTCACTTTTTCCCCGATCCCTTACTCGTAATTATTTTCAGGTGTATGTAATTTACTTTCTCCCTATTTAAGAGTCCTTGTGTTTGTTGTCCAGTGCGCGTTCGTTTTGTTACAAGCCTTGTCGTGTTCCTGTGTTTATCCTCTGTGAGTATTTAAGCATTTCTAGTCTAGTCTGTTATATGTAGTCAAGAGTTATTGTTGGTTTATGTTAAGTTTAGTGTTAGTTTAGTGTTAGTTTAGTGTTGCGTTCATCTTGTCTTGTTTTGCCCCCTCGTGGGTTTTGTTTTCCCCTCTTTTGTTCAATAAATTATTTCATTTTTAGTTCTGTCTGCATTTGGGTTCGTTCTTTGTCAAATCCTCACACATACACCCACAAACAAACAAACAAACACACACACGTATACATTTTAACTTTATTTTAAAATGGTACCACGACCTGTACAATAAGTCATTTGGGATCAAACCAGAGTTGCACCCTAGCTATTTTATTATATTTTAAAAAGAGACACTGCTGGAATTAGATCCCTTTATTTGGTGCACATAATACATTACACAGTAGCCAATGTCTGAAAACAACAATGCTGACTTCGGTTGCCAGTTTCAGCATAAAGAGATCCCAGTGCAGCTTAACAGCTCTAATACAATGCTATAGATGCAAGTTTGGCACAGTTACATGCAGGTCGGTAGTGGACTGCGTGGTCTGAAATTACACAACACGTGCCATTATAAAGCATTGATTGTTGTCAATATATTGTCCTAAAATTTTAATCAGTTCAAGGGGCTACACCCTGCCTCTCTAAGCAAGTAAAAGGTGGTAGTCTACAAAAACTGTGAAATCGTGCTTGGATGCCTCTGAGTAGAGTTAGCACAGAGATGTACTTCATGCTCTGTTTAAAACAGACAGAAGATGTTTTGTATGGCTGCTAGAACAAGTGCAGAAGTTGTGAAATTGCTGAAATATCTAAGATGGTCAGGATCTTCTGCAAGTATTAAATATTTTATGAAAACATATACGTATATTTTTTTACTTTTATAACCTACAGTGGCTTTTCTATTTCCTTCATCAGCAGCAAGCAAAATGCATAATGAATGACCTGCTGTGTCAGAAATTAATATATTTGTTAATAAGGATCTATTCCTTTTACAAGGGCATATTTTTTCTAACAATATAAAAAACACTTGTTGTGAATTCACGTCAAATGGTTCAATTAAATCAATCAGCTAAATTACATTTTCAATGGGAACAAATGTGGATCGTTTCCTAGAAAATTAAATCATCATCAAATTAATAATGCCTCTACATAATGCTTTTATAAATGACTTAGGCATTAAACTTTAGAGGGGCAGGCTGATAGCTCTAAAGGAGGTTGCATACTGGACAAGAAGTGGCACATTGCACGTCAGACAACTCCCAGGGTTAGCACACCGTATGTGCACATTTAATAGCACAAGCTTATTCAGACCGAGTCTACTTCTAGATGCAAACTATCCATTAGCACCCTATGTTAGTCTGTAATTTTGGACAGATATGATGTTATTTAAAGTTAAAGTATGTGATTGGCACTCTGTGATGGACACAAATTAGTTAAATTCGCTTCTGGTGTAAATGCAGCATTAGTTGTATGGTGCAGTGCACTATATGGGGCGGTGTCCCTGACAGGGATTAGACTAGTCCTAGATTAAAATAAATATAAGAGGTGTCCAAACTGAAAAAAACTTTCACTGACATATCTTAAAATACACCAGTGCCCTTTGTTTTGCCTCACAATGCACACCAGTAATATTTTTAGTAAGGCATGGTTGGTAAAAATAGTTTCCTATTTAAACTAATGCCTAGTCCTGGTTTAAAGGTGGGGTGCATGAATTTTGAAAAACACTTTGGAAAAGCGAGTCGGGCCGACTACCAAAATACACTTGTAACCAATCAGCAGTAAGGGGTGTGTCTCCTATCCGACATCGTTGCCTGGGTTGCGTATGTGTGGGGCGGGTCTATCAAAAGAAGGTCCAGATTCTATTAGGGAAGGGGCGTGTTTGTTTAGGTGATTTCAAATATCAACATTGGCTTTCAGAGATCATGCACCCCGCCTTTAAGCTAATCCCTGTCCGGGAAACCAACCCTGTTGTGATGAACCTTGCATCGAGTGCCCTCGAAAAAAGAAGTCACCGGCCGCCACTGCCTTCTTTGAAACATTACTTGTAGTAAATGATGATGAAACATTAATTTTCCTGTTTAATCACAAATAGGATTTGTTTAATTTACAGTACTCTTTCTCTCATGTCAATCCAAACCTGTTTGTTTTCTTTTCCATAGAACACATAACACAATTTATTTTTAACTATTTAACCCAATGACAGTTGTGTGAAATTAACACACAAATTCAGCTAAAAAAAGTTATCTTACGATTGCTTTTAAATCTCAAGCTGCCAGTTCTGTGTGAATCGAAAATGCAGCATGTTTGGATGTTTGAAAGCTATTGTATTGCTTCAGAAGACTTGAATTATAGTGCATGAATTGTATGGATTACCTTTGTGATATTTTTTGGTTTACTGGAGCATGACAGTCTGTCATTGCCCTCTTTTCCAGTCGCTGCTCACTTTGTGGGTGAGAAGATGATGACAGAATTTTTATTTTAGGTGTTGTCATTATTCAGAAAGTATTGCTTTTATTTAGCTTCATTCAGTCTATTTTTTCTATTTGTCTTATCTGTTTTGTATTGTGTCATATTTATTCTTGCAGTAGACATTGTGAAGAATACTTCAAACATAAGCTTGTGTATATTAGTTGAGAAATGTTACATAAACAAATAATTTATTATTATTGGATATTAACAATTATACATTTCAACATCATCATTATTATTATTATTAGTCTCAAAAAGAAGCGTCACTACAGCTCTGGCCTTTTTAGCAAGCATTAAAAATAAATTCCTAATAGCCATCCAAACACAACGTCTACACTAACACAAGGTAAAATTTATAGACTTCTAACCATAGCCCAAGAATAAATAATTTAAAAACCAAAAAAGGGAAGAAAACCAAACACCTTGTAATGTTACACTGTTGACATTGCTTACATGATGGAATATCATACATCTCGCAAGTTATTTTGGTAAAAGTGACAAAATAAACCAAAGTTTATTTTGTCTAGAAGTGGGCTAGAATCATAGCTGGACTATATCAACTATAATAGTTAACTTAGATGGTGAAATGAAAGCTATTTCTTGCTGAAGATTTTCAAAGTCTTCTGGGGCCGTATTCACAAAGCATTTTATCTTACCACTAAGAGTACTCCTAAATCGCACTAAAAGATTTTAGCTAAGAGTTTTCTCTTAAAAGTTATTCACAACGCCTTTCAGACCTACTTTTAGTAAGGAAAAATGATAACTCCTAAACTAAGAGTGAGTCTTCGTTGCTACGGATGACGTCAGTTCTCATGCATGAGCTGCCTCGCAATGACCACGGTGATTGGTTGTTAGATGACAGCTGTCATGCGTAACATAACACAGACGCACCAAATCATGGAATTACAACATTGAAATATGTCTGTGTCCTACACAAAATAATAATAGTAATGCCATCAAAATGCATATATTAAAGAAAAGTCGTGAATGAAATTAAATTAAATCAAGGTAGCCTAATACCCAAATGAAAACCGCCAATTGCCTAATAATAAAAAACGACATTACATTAACACTTGCTTGATTAATTGACATCCTATTAGCCTAAATAGACTACTTAAAGCAAGGAAATGTTGCCCATATTGAAGAATCCTAATGTAATAAATAAATGACGGTGGATTATGAACTCGCCAAACCGGAAAAGAAAAGCCCAACTGGATGCAGGATCAGATACTGCTGCTGTTCCAGTTGGTGCTGGAAAAAAGAAACGTAATAAAAGGGAAATTCGGCACTGATATATCAAGCAAAACTAAGCGTGAGACATGCGAGACAATGATGCGCGGGTCAATGTACAAAACAACCGGCACCCGACCAACGTTTTCAACTAACCCGCCCGCAAGTCGGACCGCAAAAAATCCGCGGGTTACCTCAGGAATCCGCTCATTTCGGATCAACCCGCGCATTACTGATGGGAGAGGATTTGTTGCAGATCAATGCAGCATTCCCGCTTGTGTCGCGGACCCCGGACGACTGCGAGAGGCGGTGGTATGCATTACAATCGCAGTAGAGGGTTGAGATTTCAGCCTTTAAACAGACTAGCATGGCAACAGGTATGCCTATAATATTAAATATTTAATTTCATTATTTTTTCATGTAATTATAAAAAACTACCTACTTGCCATGAATTTAATGAATTATGAAACAAATGTTAAAAACAATATGCTTACATTAAAGTGTGCTTTTAAGTGTTATGTGCAATGCTTTTGAGTTGGTGAAACTGTCCATGTTAAGGAGGATCAGCACCTAAGACATTTTAAGATCCTTTGTGAATAGGTCTTAGTGAGTTAGGAGTCCTCTCGACTTCTTTTAAGCTGTCCCAGACTTAGGTGCTACTTTTAGGGCTAAAATGCTTTGTGAATTACTCTTAGTGAAAAAAATTAGGAGTCCTAAATTTAGGAGTGACACACCCAGTATTTTTAGGAGTTGCTCCTAAATTCGCCAGTTAGGAGCTACTTTTAGCCTTAAAATTCTTTGTGAATACGGCCCCAGAACTCATAAAAGATTTGTCTAAACAGAGCAAAATATATTGTCACTTATTGAGTCACATACAATGTTATTCAAAAGGACAAAAAAAACCTTAACAAAATCTATATTTTGTGTTTTATGTGCACATTTTAAAATCCAGTTTGCCATCTTCCTGTCTCTTTTCCTAATTCCTCCCATGATTTCACCCAGGTGCTTTTTGTTTGCTATTTACTCCATGTGTATATGTGTAACCCTTCTATTTGCTTTTGTGTTTGTTAGATCTTGTTCGTTGTGACATTGAATTCTTGATTTTATTGATTATCGTGTTCCCTGAGGTTTTTTTCTTCAGTTTTGTTTAGATAAAATGCATTTTAATCCTAACAACCCTTGTTTTCAGATTCCATTGTTACTCAAGCTTTGCATGAGCAAATCTTAAACAGCATTAGTTTAGATGCCTGCTCTACTGGATTCTGTCGTTGGGTCACTGAGGGTTTTTTTTAAACTCAAAGTTAAAAGTTTATTTGGATGTTGAAGAAAATGCACCACGCAGACCAGATTAATTAGTTATCAAGCAGGGTGGTTTATAAGATTGGCAACATAAGCTAAACACTTGAATTATCAGAAAATGAAAAAAATCCTGCCCCAAGCTCCAAATGAACTCAATCCCAGTGGGTGATCTTTCTTAAGAGATTTTATCATCTACCACCTCTGCTGTTTTCTGATGCCTCTCTCCATCATAATTATGACCCTAATATCCATAGCTACATTACACTATATAGCTATATTCTGCTTTAAATCCACAGAAGTACATAAAAATTTGGCTTTTCTGTATGATGCAAGTGAAATACAGTAAGTTTGACACTTCGACCAGCTTACAAGTCATGGCCCACCAATGATTGTTTAAAAACAGAGGACCACGGTTGAAAATATGATATATGAACGCAACATAACAGAAAACTGAAAATTGATGCCTTTCGCATCATCACTATGAAGTCTATTAAAGGTAAAAGGTACCCCTAGGTGGTACCCCTGTGTAGAAGAACAAATGCCATTGCTTTCAATGGGTTACCAACTCACAGGCGTCATTTCCAGTGGAAAAAAACTTTTAAAGTTTCATCTTGTAGACTTAGACTTTGTCTATTGATTTTTTACAACACAAATTTTTTACAAAAATTTATTTTAAAATATATTAACATACAAATATATAAAATTAAAGAACAGACCCTCTACTTTCAAACAAACAATAAACAATCAAAAAATATATATATAATAAAAAACATTTCATCCAATCTATATAATAAATATGGATATTTTTCTTCAAAAATATTTTTACAAAAAGCTAAAATAATTGAATTTTTGTGATATCAGATTCAGAACAATTATCAAAACTTACATGGAGTATAAAATGAATATATATTTATACAACAGTTCTTGCTGGTTCTCGAATCTGATTGGCTAAAAGGCGTGCGATATTCTACTGATAATGGCACAGTAACCAGTTCACCATTTTGTATCATTCCTCCACCTGCTGGTCATTTTAGTATTAGTAAATGGAGGTTCTTTAAACAGGCTCGTCTCTGATTGGAAAAACTGCACGCACGCACACAGACGCGCTGTTTTTAAACACTCTTCATGTGTTTCATTAGTTCACTAGCTCATAAATATATTATAAGTGATATATTTATAAGCAGCATGCAAAAAACATCTCTCTGACACTTATAAAAAAACTGTTTTATATAGTACTGACAAGAACAAAGTCTAATAACAAGCGAGTGCTCGTATCGCGTTAAGATTAAATGGGAAAGTCAAATCCGTGGCGGAAGAAAGTAGTTCCCAAACAAATAGGCTTTTAAAATAACTCCGTTGTTGTTTTCTAGTTTTCTTTTTTCAAACGTGTGCTGTCGAACTGTTGTATAAAAGCAATATCGCTCTCGGAGTCATGTGATAGCTCTATATCATCACGGCTGTAGAGCTATATCACACTCCTACTCGAGCGATATTGCTTAAATATATTTTTGCTTAAATCTGCCATCTAGAGGATAATCTTTACAGATTAACCATAAAAACTTTTTTTATGCAAATGTTTTCTCTTATGATCATTTCAAAAAATTAATTAGGGAAAAAGTGGTCAAATTACAAAAATGTTTCAGATTTTGAATACTGCAACACAATGGGCCCTATTTTAACGATCTGAAACACAAGTGCGAAGCACAAAGCGCAAGTGACTTTGTGGGCAGATCTTGGGCGTTGTTGCTATTTTCCCGGCGGGAGAAATAACTCTTGCGCCAGGCGCAAATCAATAAGGGGTTGATCTGAAGTATACAGGTTCATTATTCATAGGTGTGGTTTTGGCGTAACGTCTAATAAACCAATCAGAAAGTCATCCAACATTCCCTTTAAACGCAAGGGCGCAAGTTCCATGGCGGGTTGCTATAATTATGACGGATTTACCAGGCGCACGCCAGGAGCGGTTCACTGCCGAGGAGACCGACGTTCTTGTAAGAGTAGTCAAAGACAGAGAAATTGTTTTGTATGGGGATGGGAGAAACCCGCCCAAATCAGCATCGGTTAAACAGGCGTGAGAGGAAATAGCCACAATTGTCTCATCAGCTGGCATCCCCATCGTTGTGCCGCAAGCGCTACAATGATGTCAGGAGACGGGGGAATCCCAAGCTTGCCAGCATAAATCGGGCACGCCGTGTAACGAGAGGTGGATCTGCGTCTACAGGACCTGACGCCAGCAGAGGACATCGCTGCGTCCACCCTCTATGCTGAAAGCCAAGAAACGTAAGCAGTCCAATCGCAAAGTACTCTTACAAATCAAGTTCACATACATTAAGGTTTCTTATGAAAACATTTTAATTATTATTTACATAAAATAAACATAATACAGCCACACAACAAACTTATGAAAATATTTTAATCGTTATTTGCATGATAATTTTTTAACGCAGCCACACAATAAATAAAAACTATCACTACAATGCTCACCACAATGATTTCCCTTATCTCATGTGTTAATATTTTTTATTGTAACAATTTATGATTTGCAAAAATAACTGTTGCATCTGTGTAGATTCAAGCAAATTGTGTGCGCGTTGTGCACGCTATACATTATGGTCAAGCATGCGCCCTTAAAATAGCATAATGAACCACGCGCCACTGACTTTAGACTAGTTTTTTCTGGTCAGTGGCGCAATTGTTTTTTGAAACTGCAAAATAGCATCAGGGATGGTTTGCGCCGGAACACGCCTTTTTTTTGCGCTGAACCGCCCCAGGGAGCGCAAGTTCATTCCCTAGTTTGCCGACGTGCGTCTGTGGAGGGAAAAACCCGCTGTGCGCCGGTGCAAAATACGAATGATACATGCGTCACTGACAAAGTCAATTGTGCTGGGTGCAAGATAGGGCCCATTATGTTTTTACCTGTATTGATATTAAATTATTGTCCAGCCCTAATTCATATAAATTTATAGCAAAAGTTTAATGCAAAAATAACAAGATTTGTCAATTGAAATTATGTCAGTAGTCTACCTCTGCCTACGTGGCCCACCACTGGTTTAGAATAGACCACACTTAATTTTTTGTCTTTACAGTGACAATTTAGAAAAAAACACATTTTAAATAATGTTCTTTCCATGATAAAACAATTTACTTTTCTTTGAATTCAGAAACTTTTTTGGAGACTTCCTCTGTTAAAAGTATTGATCTAGCATTTTTTACAATATGTATCGTCTCAGAGGATATTTACAGACAATAGGAATGAACATATAAAATAAAAGTAAGATTTAAAATTAATGTGATGAATAGACCTGCAGTTGCAAATGATGTGTTAATCAACTTGGGACCAGTGGACTAAACAAAACTGCAAAAATGTCTACGAAACGTGAAGAGAATTCTGAGGAAATCTCTAGCATCATTTGTCTGTAAATATTCAATATTAAATATTGACCAATAGTATGCGATAAACAATGTTAATTGTCTTATTTTAAACCTTTCTTTAAAATGTGTCAAATGAAGCATGTGGTGTAACCTATATATTAGCACTGTTGAGCCTGATAAAGCCCTGAAACCCCAGTGGAGGTTGAGCCAAATTGAGGATAAATCCCTATAGGCACTAGAAGCATCAGTCAGTCAGTGATGCGTCCATTCAGCACAGATGAATGTGAAGGGTTGCAGTTGAAATCAGGGCTGTGTGACTTATGAATTTTGAATACAATGAATTTTTTGAAAGGTCACTTCATTATTATACTTCAGGAGGTCTATCAAGTTTTTGCAATTGAAAGTCAAAAGATTTTGAGTCAACATCAGATGACAACATCAGTTTGTAATAATTTGCTCAGCATCTTGATGATGTGATCCTGACCATTAAACATAACACAGTACCATAAATCATGTTTTAGTGTAGAAAAGAAATCGGCATCATAGGTAATGGATTAATTGGAAAAGGCTAAAAAGCTTGCAAAAAAAGAAAGAAAAAAATTAATATAATAATAATCATTTGTTTCTACAATACAAATTATTTGTTAAATGTCTCCTGCATTTCTAACCTTTAAAATGTTGCTAATATCAGTATGGATCAGAAACAAAAACACACCAATATGTCATATAGATTAGATACACTGTAAAAATTACCTGTAAATTTTACAGTAAAATACTGGCAGCAGGGTTGCCAGCCCGTTACTGTAATTTTTACAGTAGTGTCGCTGTAATTTTAATTTACAGACTTTTCCTGTATTTTCTGATTACTGTAAAAAACTGTATTTTTTTTTACAAAAATGCTGTAATTTAATTTATAATAATATCTATTGTTGCTTATTAAATCCATTTGATTCATATTTCAACTGTTGCCCCTACAGTGTTTGCATTATATTATTGACAAATTACTGCTTTAAAAAAAGCTTTTCTGCAAAAGTTCACATTTGAAAAAATGTAAATAAAAAAACATTCATTTTTAAGTTAAATCTAGGTCTTTGATTAAAGGGATCATATAAGTTGCTAAAAAGAACATTATTTGGTGTATTTGGTGTAATGTAATGTGTTTACACCTGACGGAACTCATGGAAAGTCGTGTTGTAGTCACGCAAAATGTAATTTTTATTTAATTTATGCGTGTCCGTGGCACAAAATTCAGCTGTTCTCGTGCCTTGAGCACGAATGTCTTTTTCGTAACATTAAATTTCTATAAATTGTTGTTTGTGTGCGTTTCACCACTTTCTTTTTCGTTTCATTTTATGTATTGTTTTCTCTTTTTTTCTATTTTCTTACCATTGTCGCTTGGGGTTGGGGTTAGAATCACTTTCTGTTACATTTTAGACATCCTAACCCAAACCCCAACTCTAACCCCAAGCGATAATGATTTGAAAATAGGAAAAACAATGAAAAAACAATACATAAAATGACATGAAAAAGAAAGTCGTGCCACGGACAGGATAAACTATTTATAAAAAGTTTCAAGAAAAAGACATTGCTCAAGGCACGAAAAAAGCTGAATTTAGTTCCATGGACACAAATAAATTGATACAATTTTCCGTGACTATAACGGCATTCCATGAGATCATGTTGGTTTACCCCATTTATGGTTCAAAAAGCATAATATTTTCCACATACATACCTACTAAAGCGGGTGACAGAAATGTTACGCTCCTTACTATATTTGGAAGATCAGCTCCCAAAGCAATACTGACAGGACGATAAAATTATGAAATTGTGCGTCAAATCCACGTCAACTTGTTACAGAATTCAACTGTTGCCTACGATCCTTGCATTCATTTTAGTCCAAGAAAACAGATTTCAGTTGGAGACTGACTGGTTAATTAACTATTTATTTACTACCAGCAGGTAAAATTGTGAGGCATAATAAAAAAATTGGTATAATAAAAACATGTTTTTTCATACACACTGTGGAATGCCACTGTGTGCTCTATTCTGACCTTTTTTGTGACCCATGCTGTCATTTAAGGATTCCCATGGGGCTGTCAAGTGGACGGTGTCATTATTGGGGAAAGCGGTTATGCCTCTCTAATGATTCTCTGTTCACTGGCTTCATTACAGATTGCCCTGCAGATGAGACCGTGAGCTGAAAGTCCTCCTGCGCCTAAATGTTAGCACCATGGCAACCAAGAATGGAAAGATTGAGAAATGGCTTTGGAATCACGAAGCTTAAATATAGGCCTCATTCTTTAGAGCAGATACATGATACATGACGGGAGGCCATCCGACTCATTAAAGGCAATGCAGATTGTGCGGTCCTGAACGTTGAGGTTCTAGCTGGTTTAAGGTTTATTTGAAGGTGATGAGGAACATAGAGATGCTATGATCACAGACCTACAGTGCTTTATCAGTACTGTGTCTTTGATCAAGGCACTTAAGCTTAGTTCAGCCCAGGGGACTGTGCATGCAATTAATGGATGAAAAACATCTTTTAAACAGCAAGTGCATAAATACTGTTTACTAAAACTGTTTGTGGGCTCCAGGATGTTGTTTTATTTTTTTACGTGACTGACGAAACCACACTTTATCTGATTGTTATTCAGAGAATTAAAGGCTTTCGTTGTAGACATTATAATTAATATTAACTTTTATTAGTGTGCATATATATAATGTTATGGATTTAAACAAACCTTACACAGAATATTCAAATTCAGAGTGTAATTCATCCTGCAGCATTTCTGTTACAGACCTGAACAATACTTCAAATCATTCAAATGATGTTTCTTGTTTAAGCAAATGATTGAACTAAAACAAATGAAATGATTAAACAGGCAACAACAAAAATCCAGTTGAATTCACAATGAAGAAGGGAGCAATGTCTTGGAACCAGAATATCATAGACTTGGGGGAGATACAGTTTTGGTGCACATTTGCATTAAAAAGAAACCATCATGGAATACTCCAGAAACCATTTAGCAGTGCCTGCCAGCCACTCACAAACACCTTAATAGTTTCTTTCTGAAAAATGTAGAGATTTTGGGTAGAGTTTACCCAAAAATGAAAATACTGTCATCATTTAATCACCCTCAAGATGTTAAAGACCTGTTTAAATTTCTTTGCTCTGCTGAACACAAATGAAGATATTTGTAATGAAGCAGAAAACAGGAGTACTATTGATTTTAACAGAAGGAAAAACAAATACTATGAAGTCAAAGTGCATGCTCAAAAAATGGTTTTGTTACAAACATTGCTCAAAATATCTTACTAGCAGGACAAATGTCTGTAATAACTTAACCTCCTACCCGAGCTTTGGTCTTTTTTCAGATTTCTTCCAGCTATTTTGGGGTTAGGAAGAACCAATAAATATAATAACCAAATATTTTTCTAAGAACATGAAGCTGTGTATTTGTCCATGTTTGTGTACAACAGGTTCCAGATACACAGAATTAAGTATTGTGAAATATATAAGAATTTTGATAATGCTTTCCATTATCCTTTCCTTAAATTATGTTGCATCTCACTAACACACACTTTAATGCAGATACACTGGAAAAAAATTATTCATTGAATTTAATATTTTTTTTTAAGGTAAGTGGTTGCAATCAATTTATTTAAGATACATTTAAACAAAAAAGATTAGTAAAGTAAAATAAAATATAAAACTTTTGTTTAAATGTAGCTTAAATAAATTAATTGCAACCACTTACCTTAAAAAATTGATTGAATTCAATGAATCATTTTTCCCAATGTACAGTACACTGTAAAATAAAAAAAAAATCATTGTTTGTATGCAGTGGCAGCTGTGGTTGCCAGAGAATTTACACAAAAATATGCAAAACATCTAAACAACTTTGCCATTAAAAACTGTAAAAAAAATAACAAAGACTTTTTTATTACAGCAATGCTTTGTACATTTCACAAACTGTATTTTTCACAGCAAAGTTTTGTATACCTTTTAATCCTTAACTATGTTATTGAAAAATGCAGCAGGGGTGTCAGTTGGGTGCACTGAAAAAAATGATTAATTGAATTTAATAAATTTTTTAAGGTAAGTGGTTGCAATCAATTTATTTAAGCTACATTTAAACAAAAAAGATTAGTAAAGTAAAATGAAATATATAACTTTTGTTTACATGTAGCTTAAATAAATTGATTGCAACCACTTACCTTAAAAAATTGATTAAATTCAATTAATCATTTTTTTTCAGTGTATGGGAGGGGGTGGTGGCTGCCATAGCTGGTTGCCTGCACAGGTCAAAGCTATATTATTACTCTAACCCTGCAATAAAATATTTGGCAGAGTGTCTATTTACACTAAGTGCAAATAGCGGCCCTTATTGGTAAACAGTATTACACTATATCGGCTCACTGAAGATGCAGCACTAAAGTTTAAAAAAGATGCACAAAATGTAATGTCTTCTGTGGTACAGGCAGTAATGAGTCTCGTACACCTAGCTTTGCCAACCACGCAGTGGTGGCTCGTGACTGCTCATCTGAGGGGCGCAAATTCAAAATAAGTGTCCTGTGTATTCCTTGTGTTTTCAAAATATATGTTTTTTACGTCATGTAAGCCATGTGCACCACGTGTCTTGTCAAAATAAGTGCCTGCTGCACACGTGTCAAAACTGTTTATGATAAAAGAGACGCACACATTCACAAAATACACGCAAGACACTCCCTGAACAGTAAACTCTGATTACGCATGACATTATGCAAGAATCTGGCAACTGCGAGCATCTCTTTCATCATAAACCCTTTAGACACATCTGCAGCAGGAACTTATTTTGACAAAACACGTAATGCACATAGGATCACTTGACGCGCAGAACACATGTTTTAAAAAATTACGAACCACACACATGACGGGCTACATACATGTTGTGACGAACTTCACATCGAGCGCCCTCAAAAAAATAAGCCACCGGCCGCCACTGGTGTAGCCTAAACAGAAAATAATTGCTATTTTGTGCCACATAATTTGTATATGTTGTATATGTAAAAATTTTTTACGTGGATTGATGTTAGATTTTGACCTTGACCTTCCCAGTTAAAGGCACAATATGTAGGATTTTCACAACTAGAGGTCACTATTTCACAATAAAGGCCGTTTCACACGGTACGCGGCAACCGCGAGTGTTTAGTTCTTTTTCAATAGGAGACGTGCGGAAAGCGGCAAAACGGGGGCGGTTACAGAAGTGAAGCGGAGTTGGTCCACACGCTTTGCTCGTGCACCCAAAATTCTGTTCCTTCTCCGGACATGGTACTTCATGACAGGCACCGTTGAAGATAAACATATTTGCACTAAATGCTGCACAAAACGCTTCCAATACAAGAGAAAAGCTGAAGCCCTTTTTTAAAGCGATTTTGCCGCTTACCGCGTACCGTGTGAAACGGCCATAACAAAGGCGAAGCTAAAGGAAGGACAGTGAAATAATGGGAGAAGTTGTCATCATGTGCACAGATGAGGTTAGGAGTAAATGTTTTTTTTTACGTGTAAGTTTGATCACATTATTTTATGCCATCTTAATGAATTAGCTGCAAGGCTGTTTTATAAAGATTTTATTAGAAACATTTTACATATTGTGGCTTTTTGGAACCAACGCTACCCATAATGAATAATAATATGTTAATTAATAAATTAAATAAATTAAATGATTGCTATTGGAAATTAAGTCAGTGTCAAAGTCAGTGTGAAGTCAAAGTCATCATAAGGTAAGACTTTTGATACATTTTTTGTTGTTGTTCATAATGTGTTAAATTCTTTGGACTCCAACAAACACTTATCATATTTTAAGGCTGGGTCATATTTCTCTGTCATACGCTCTGCCTTTGCACAAATTTGTCATTTATATCAATTTGTCATATTGCTTCCATGATGTGCTTTTCAACAGATTATTTAAAGCATGTTGTGCTCTGTTGTGATATCTGTATATGGTTGCTGCATGTATGATAGGGTCAGCAATGAATTTGACGAGGTAGTAAAATTAAATTACAACACCAGAGTCTACCATACAGTATCTTGGCTTTAGTTGAATTGACTCACTAATGTAGATGTGGACAACCAGCCAATCAATTATTTCAACTGGGATCGCCACAGGTCAGGAAAAATGCGTGAGAGGAATAAGGATTGATACAGTCCCTATACAGTGCCCTCCATATTGGGACAGTAAAGATAAAATTGCAAGTTTGCTGTGGAGTCAAAAATGTTAAGGATATGGCAAAAGTACAGAAGGTTTACATTTATTTACATTAAATTATGTTTCAACGCATACATGCTTTACCAGCAAATTCTTTTCAGCCTGACTTATGTTTGTTGTCGCAAAATGCAGGACTGCAATTGATCAAACTGATACTACACATCTTCTGCTGTTCATGTGTGAACAATCCATAAACAGGAGGACACAGCTCATCACTCAATATGCTTACATTAGATGTCTCATATTCACTATTGAATGTTTATGTAAACCAATTATTGTGTTTTTACAAGCGCTGTCAATCAATAAAAATATTTTATCTAGAATAATCGCATGATTGTAATGAGTTAACTTGTGATAAATCGCACACTTGCTTTATATGTGTCAGTCAGCGCAAGGAAGTTTTTCGAGTTTTGACACTCTTAATAACTCTTTAAACATCAATCAGGTCCAAGAAGTCCTCTCTCTTAATAACTATTTTAAGATCAAGCAAGTCCTTCACTTTATTTTCAACTTCCTGCATGTTTCAAAACTGAAACCAAAATAAAATCTCAGATGTGAAAGTGGATTGACGTATTTGTATTAGTTAAGCCTTTGGGATGGTTCACGTCTTAGAAAATGTAAAAATAAAGATAATTTTAGACATTTGATGACTATTTACTGTCTAATGCTGTTTCTCATTTTATCCAACAACATGCTAGGCCAAGGGTCAAACATAAATGGTGTGTTGCGTTAATTGCACATAAATAAAATTAGTGTTGTTAAAATTAATTTACGTTAATGCTTTATTAACGTGTTAACTTTGACAGCACCAGTTTTTACCATAGCACATTAAATTTTTTTCTGTTAACATTTTTGGTACTTTGGTGTCCATGCTGTACATTATAATATAAAACACTCCCTTTTTTCATGACAAAATCCATAGTAAGAAGCACAACAAATGAAGCTGGTGTGATCCCCATCTAATATCTAAACAGCACTGTTTCTCATTGTTTAGAAGAACGCCACAGTTATGAAACTGTAAATATGCCTTTGTGAATGCAGGCTTAATGAAAAATCTGTTCAATTTCGCTACTGTAGCTGTGACAGATGTGCCTTGTATCTGGACCACCTCACTAGTATAGCCAGTTTGCTCAGCATTCGTTTTTGCCCTGGAATCTCTTTGACCTCAAACATCCGACCCTAGATTAAGGTGCACAGATGCAGAACCAGACTCAAATGATCCAGATTATCCCTAAAGGTTTTATAAAGCACTGTAGATTAGACACACAGCATTGAGTATTTTTGATATTTATATATTTGTGTTTGTATATGGTTGTGATAGATTGTGGGCACACGCATAAAGGTGTGCATGAGCTTTTGAAACTGTTTGGTATTTTAATTTCATCCCCTTCCTATTCAATTCTGTATAGGAGCTTTTACCTTCAATTTTTTTCTGATGGGGGAGATAGTTTTTGGTGTTTATGTGTGTGTTTGGGATTTCCCACGTGGACTAACCGTTTAAATCCGAACAGATGCCACTCTCAAAGCACGCAGTTTCCTCCGTTTGCATGCTCTCTTTTGAATAACATCAAGTATAAAGAAAATTAAGACCAGTCACTGAAAGATTATATCAACTATTTGTCCGGCTCACATATTGTGTCCTCACTAAACCTTGCGCTCAAGTTTTATGAGCACACTTCCAAGCAGGACATCACGTTGGCTTTTTATAGCGCTCGCCAAGATCTAAAGGCTTTGTTCACAACGCACATAAATCCAATTTGGTTTTCAAATTCAATATTTAGGACTAAGCATCAACACTGTCATTTTTTGCAAGTCAGGAAATCTGATCAGTTAGTCCAGGAAGTGTAATCAATATCAAGTGAATCAACAGAAGTGGCCGTAGTACTTATGTATATATCAGCGAGATGACTCTTCAATACTTCAGCTGAGAGTAGCTGTCAATATGATGCATGGACACAGCTACAGAAAATATGTGATGTCATACAAAGTGCACAATACAGTATCCACCATCTGGCAAAGTTTTAGTGGTCTCTTTATTAAAAGGCACATATTATGCCCATTTATACAAGATGTAATATAAGTTTCAAGTGTGCTTAGAATGTATATGTGAAGTTTCAGCTCAAAATACCCCACAGATCATTTATTATAGCATGTCCGAAATACCCCTATTTGGGTGGGAAATAGGGAAATAGAAAAGTGATGCTTTTATGTGTGTGCCTTTAAATGCAAATGAGCTACTGCTCCTCACTGCATAACCAACAGACAGTGAGTGCTTTTGGTTAAAATAGATATGATTTCTGTGAATACAGTCTGAGACAAGATCATCTTAAGTCGCATTAGTGCTACAACGTGCTGATAAACACATTTAGAAAAGCTTTTGGGTAAAATTAACCAGTCAGTGGCTGTGGGCAGGGCTTTATCAGTGTGACATCACATTAATAAGAGAATAAAAACAGCATGTGTAATGAGACTGCTTTGGTTAAATGTGTTAGGTTTGGTTTAAAGGAGAGAGTGGATTTTTTTCACTGTAGAGTTTGTGTCCAAACACAATAAGATTAAAAACCATTAAATTTTCAGAACAAAATGCCTTTTTAAGGAAAATTAGAATATTTAGTGTAACCTCTCTTAAGTTTGCACTTAACGCATATTCAATTTTGAGGAAACTTTATTAGGATTAATTTTATTTAGGTTTAGAAAAGCCTGTAGGTTCCTGCTATTGCTCAAGTTGCTCATACTAAATACTTGACACTATAGCTTATAATTTTTTCTTTTTTTTTAAATGCACATTTTATGTATTTTCAGCCTGATCTCACAAGAATTCAAACACATTTTATGAGTTGGCTAATTTGTATGAATTTTTACAGTACAAAGTTAGTTGTGTAAAAACATACAATTATCATAAAAAATACTCAGTGGCGACTTGTGCTAAAAAAAATTGGGAGGGGGGGGTGCAAACAAACTCAAAACCAAACTTTTACTGTAGTAATGCAGGATTGTAAATAGCTAAAAAATAGTTTTTGTTCACATGTTCATTTCTAATCAACTTACAAGACAAGCCTATAAGTTCAAATGTGTTAATGTATTTGTGATGAAGAGAACGGATAAACAGAGCGCTTGCATCACTTTACATGTTTAACATCACATGAAGCAGATGAATGATTTTTTTCTTGCACTGACAGCGGAGGCAATAAAAACGCGACCTTTGTGCTGAACGGGCAAATATGAACAAATCAAATCATAAAATACTACTGCAATTTAAATATCAACAAACGTATAAAAAATCTGAATTGAATTGAACTCATGACACTGTATCTGAAACCATCTTGTGCAATAAACGCATAAAGGCAGATTACGGCAGACTCTATTGTCATTAGATTTTGTCTCTTTATAGATAACGTCTTGTTACAGTTTTACTTTTGTTCTGGAGATTGATTTTGCGCTCTTCTATTACACTTCGGTTAACGCGATCTGACACACACACACGCAAGCACACGCACACACGCACACACACACACACACTACACACACGCAGACACATACTGTAGTAAAGTTGCCTAATCAAAGGCCAGTACATTACAACAAAGTCGACCAACAAAAGTGGGAGGGTTTTGGGGCGCACAGTGCTGTGCCCCAAGGCAGATCTAAAACAAGCCAATTAGAGCTCAGCCTCAAGTCAAATGTTTTTAACAAATTTACTGACCTTTCGTTGATCAGATCACAAGTGGACGACGTTAATGCCAGGTGTAAACGGCGTTCAAACGTTTTGAGCTCGTCCACTAACTTTCGACCACTTTCAACCACATCCAGAGGTAGTCGAAACCACTTTCGATCGGATCACATTGGAGTTGCGGAACGCAAATGTGGTTGAATATCTAATCTGAGGTATTAAATAGGGATGTGCATTTATGTCATTTTTTCATTTCGATTAATCCATAGGTCTGAAGAACGAGTACTCGATTAACTGGGGGCGGGGCAATCAAAGGGGCGGGGTGTACACGTCACGGTGAAAATTAAAATATTTTTATTAAAAACACTCAAATAAAACTTAATTTCGAAGAAACTATGACAGAACAATGAACACATACTAGAGTTTTAATGAATTAAATGTTTTTAACAGAAACCTCTAACAGGAAAAGCTGCGTGATGGAATGAAACTAAAGGGTTAACAAACACAAACCGAAGCGCTTTCTATTTGACGCACTCTGCATAATATTAAGCCTTTATACAGCATAAATGTACAACGTGCATCTATCTGCATAAATGCAAGACTTCAACTAAGTTTTCAACTAAGTTATCTAAAAAAAAGAAAGTTTAACTCCCTTTGTGGATGTGCATCATAAACAGCGCACTTTTAAACACGTCCAGTCAAAGCACAAGCTTCATAACATTAAGCAGCTTTAAGTGTTTTGCTATCATTTTAGCATTTAGCTGTGTCGTGTCGTCCTCTTACCTCAGTCAAGATGTAATGTAAATGCTCGTATGGCTCTCTGGTATCTCTTGACATTTGATGTTTAAATATGAGATGATAACCCATTGAACTTTTGACGGCGCTGTACATTTTGCAACTGACTGACTGTATTTCCGAAGATCACGGCATAGTTTTAAACCATAGTGCCTCAGTGATGTAAGGTGTGACCGGCTTCGCGGGCTCGCGGGCTGCTGCGCATTACGCAGACCGAGCAATCGAGTACTCGTGCCCATCCCTAGTATTAAACACAAGTTTTACGTCTTTTTTGACTTCTGGCATTAACATACGGTGAACAGCGCTATTTTTAGCCTTTAATTGATAAAACTAAAGCGTCTGATCGCCGTAGTTTCGTTTTGAAAGCGTGTGAAAGTTGCGCGATCCTATTTCATCGATTGCGCTGAAAATTCAGAGAAAGCTCTTACATACAGACGTACAAAACTCTGTGCCGCATGTTTATTTGCTAAACAAGCAGCGGACTCCGACATAATATTAGATTGCGTCCATATAAACTCATAATTACTCCCGCTCGCGTTTGAATGACAGCAGAGAGACTCGCCCACCGTCTCACAGACCACCCCCTCACAGTATTCAGGACAGAAGCGGTCGAAAGTGGACAAAAGAGACGGATTTAAATACCAGGTGTAAACGTAATGTGTGTCTCTCTCATCCACTTGTGATCCGATCGATGAAAACACATCTTAATACCAAGTGTAAACACCCCCTTAAATATAATATGTGGTCACTATACCATTGCAAAAACTACAAATCTAATGTTGGCAAGGAGGAATAAAACTTTTGCACAATATTTTATGTCATGTCCAGAATAATGAAACTGACTTGCTCCAATTTGAATGTTCAGTCTGATGTTTTGAATCTTTTTAAACTACTTTCACATGTGGTTTGCATCAGGTTTGTAAACAGTTTTGTTGTGCTTTCTTCAGACTGCCTACAACTAAATGGATTTGAGTAAAATATACCAAAAATGGGATATCTGCTATTCGTCTAAACAATGTCAAAGAAACACTGGATGGAATGCACAGGTAAACACAACAATGGGTTGCATTTGATGCAATGACAGATCCTTTACAAGCCACAAGAATTAAAATACTTGAGACTCAGGAGGAAAGATAAGAAAATGGATCTTTGGTGAATGAAACCGGAGATAGCTGTTCACTCTGTTAATGAATGACGTAAACGTCTATTTGTGTCAGAATGTCTTGACTTTCGATTCAAGAAACAGCATATCTGGTCCACTACTGATTCTGAATGGGAAAATACTGGCTGATGCAGTTTCATCCATGCTTCATCTAAACATCTCCCCTTGTTTTGTTGCTCGGATGGGTACACGTCCAGTAAGTGCCCTTTTAACAGAATGGAAAGAGGTCGCAGGTGAATTTAATCGAATGAACCACAAGCGCACGGCGTTTTTAATCAGTGCGCTAAGGAGCGTTTTAGGGGAGAGAGCGAGCGGATGTAGCCCTGATTAATTTTCGGTGCTTGGAGAGCTGAGGTTATGGTGATGAGCACCGGCTGCTCACGCCAGCCAAAATAAAATGGAATTTTTTATGACATTCTATTGAAGTGAACAAGTGCTCTTCAGAAATTAAGATATGATGAATAAATAATTGCAAGGAGAGACATTATGTCTCCACAGAGCTGACTATCTACCTGCTTCGGACGTTAATAATAGATGTTTCCTGTACTTTTTCAAAATAGCCATGCGTTCAGCATTTTTTTTTCAAAGTTCAGCTTGCTTTCTTCACATTTTTCATCATAATCAATGTCTGACATTTTACGATCAAGCAATTCTTTCAGAGAGTGAGAGAGAGAGAAGAGAGAGAGAGAGAGAGAGAGAGAGAGAGAGAGAGAGAGAGAGAGAGAGAGAGAGAGAGAGAGAGAGAGAGAGAGAGAGAGAGAGAGAGAGAGAGAGAGAGAGAGAGAGAGAGAGAGAGAGAGTTTTCATTATTCTTTAATCTTAACAATTTTCAATAAACCCAGTCATGTAACACTAATATTCTATTCTATTAATGCGCTGGCTGTCCTTTAAATGACTGACAGGAACATAACTCTTTTGTGAGATGTAATGCATCTCAAACATTATGAAATTCTGTGCTCGCCACCAGTGTACCTGTTTGTTCAAGTCTAACAAAAGCACATCCCTTGTACATTTCTTGAATTGATTACATTTTACGGTTTGGTACATTTTTGATGAAAGCATTCTTAAACGCAGCAGGCAATGTCTTCTTGTTTAGTTGCTCATTCATGTGAATTTTCTTTGTATGGTTAATAGAGACATGCTTCTACTGACATCTACTGGAAAATATATGCATTGCAAGTAAACGTCCAGGTTACCATGTCATGCATTACACATCTGTTGTACAGTATTGTTGGATCTGTTATGCTACTGTAATGTGCTTATACTACACTGTTTGATGCTATACAACTAAAATCTGTCTGTGCACACTAAGGGGCCAATCACACTAAATGCGTTTTAAATGTTTCTGACCGCCAGGAGCCCTGCTTTTTTATTGCTAGGCAACCACCTGCCCTGTCAATCAAATATCAAAGGAATAGTCTACCCTTTTGCCATATTAAACTATTTTATTACCTCAACCTAGACGAATTAATACATATCTATCTTTTTTCAATGCGTGCACTGTACAGCACTTTGTGAATGTGTTAGCATTTAGCCTAAACCCATTCATTCCTATGGTACCAAAAAAAAGTATTTTGAGGCACCATACTTACTGGTATAACTCCTCATGTAACAGTCTTTAAATAGGGAAAACACGGAAGTGTTTGGTGGCTTCCCTGTTTGGTACCATAGAAATGAATGGGTTTAGGCTAAAGGCTAACACATTCACGACGCGCTGTACAGTGCATGCATTGACAAAAGATAGATATGTATTAATTCGTCTAAATTGAGGTAATAACATAGTTTAATATGGCAAAAGGGTAGACTATTCATTTAAAGCGTCTTTTGATGTCAACTGTCATATTAGCAGAAACTTTAAAAAGAGTGGAGTCTGGTTGTTCCAAGTAACTGTAAACTACTGTCACCACAATGGAAAGCCCGCCTCTCCCCTCATTCGTTTGGACAGTGGAAAAATGGGAATGATGTCGGTAAATTTTTTCACTCGGAGTGTTCCTTAAAAAACGTGTGGTTCGGCAGGCGGCAAAAAAGCAAGCTGTTTGCCGTGCATACACATCTATGACCATAAAAAAATTATTTTAAAAATGCGCCTGCAACCGTCATTAACACGTTTGGTGTGATCGGCCCCTAAGCTAGTCAATTACAATACAGATTGGCCAATTAATTTAAAAAAGTATAAAACATTCATTTATAGTTTTGCTCTTTCTTTATAATGAATACAATTTTATATTTCTGTCTTTTTTGGTTAATTTCCAGGACTAGTATTTAATGGAATTGCTTTGTCCTAATACCCACATTTGCGGTTTCATAACATTTCATCCTACACAGTGCAATATCTGAACCTTTTCGACCTTGACATGCATCCGACGAAACCATCTATAGGTCTACTCTTTCTGCTGCAGCTAGTGGCTGGTGTTGGAAAGCAATCCGGCCTCATACTAATTGGCTGATACGTGTAGTAAACTAATATAAAACACAGCAAGTCTCTGTATAGTATTAGCCACATTAAAAACTGTTTGTCAGCTCAAAGTAAAGTATTGACCTGTGTCTCTGTAGCTTAGTGGTTGAGCATTGGGTTAGCAGCGCACGTTTGATCCGAGGGAACACACATACCAAATGTATACATTGTATGCACTGTAAGTCACTTTGGATAAAAGCGTCTGTCAAATTTATAATTAAATGTAAATGAACTTCAAACTGTACAGAAACATCCAATTTGTCTAAAGTATAACATTTTACTGTACTATGAAACAGTGAACCTGATATTTTGAATCTGACATGACAACAAGAGCTGCATTTGTTACTTGCTGTTTTTAGTGTAATTGCCCCATCTGCTGTCTGTTACTTTATATCGTGATTATGTTTTGGTCTTTTGATGTAAAGTTTAACTGCTATGCTCTTTCATAGATTGGTATTAAAACATGAACTTCAGTTGTTAGTCTTTTAAGGGACATGATCTTTATTTGATTTTTGACATAAAAGAAAAATCGATCATTTTGACAGAGCAATGTTTGTTTTAATCATGGTATAAGCGGAATAATTGACTCCGGTCCTCCGAATTATTGAAAATAATGCACACCTGCGGTGTAATGCCATAGAGCCGCCATAGCCACCAGGCCACAGGGAACTTATTGAGACACACAAAAATAAAATAGAATCTAGACTAAGTTATTGGAAATACTTCTAAAGTAAAAAAAGTTTAATTTATTTTTCTAAATGAAATGAATCATGTTACAGCACTCGTTCTCAACACACTGTCCTCATAGTTTCTCTGCTGACTGCCCTGCACAGTTTTGCATTTCCAGGGCTCCAGACTAACTTTTTTCACTAGGAGCACAGTGGCCCCCAACTGAAAATTTTAGGGGCGCAACCAGAAAATTTAGGAGCACACACTGTAAATCAACATGCTATCCAAATTCACATTTCTACTAATTTCCACTGAAGTATTACTGATAAATATTTTAATGATAGATTCAGAAAGTACAATGTGCTGTTTTCAAATTCAGTGTCACATCACAAAAAAGGTCAAATTTACTGGTCGCACATGTGCAACTGGATGTAAAATTCAGTGGCACACTCTCAAATTTTGGTGGCAGTCTGGAGCCCTGATTTCCTACAATGTCTGTGAATGTGTCTTTGTGTTAAGACCCAAGTTCACTACCAGTAAATGACCTGACCATGTGCAGCCCTGCTTGTTTGTAATGTTCAAGGATACTCAATGTCCTGTCTTGATTTAAACAGTATATACAGTATACATACAACCCCAAATCAGAAAAAGTTGGGACACTGTAGAAATTGTGAGTAAAAAAGGAATGGAATAATTTACTAATCTCATAAACTTATATTTTATTTACAATAGAATATAAATAACATATCAAATGTAGAAAGTGAGACATTTTGAAATGTCATGCCAAATATTGGCTCATTTTGGATTTCATGAGAGCTACACATGCCAAAAAAAGTTGGGACAGGTAGCAATAAGAGGCCGGAAAGGTTAAATGTACATATAAGGAACAGCTGGAGGAGAAATTTCTACAGTGTCCCAACTTTTTCTGACACGTGCATCTTGTGACATCTCATAACATGAGAGGAAGGCATTTAATACATCATAATTTTTTTTACAGTTTATTTTTTCTTTTTTTGCATGTTTTCCTTTGTTTCTCTGATGTTGTTTTGTTTTATACTGTTTTTATTTGATAATTAAATTTTCTCTAGAAATGATGATGATGATGACATGATGATGAAAGCAACAAGTTATAGGACTAGCCGTCTAACAAGTACGATAAGATATTAGTTCCATTAGGTAACATTTACTTAAATATAACCCAAATATGAAGAAACTGTTTTCTGATATAGTGTAAATGTAAAAACAACCTGTACTTTTTACATGACTAAATTATGACTCCACAATGCACAAAAGTTCCTTTATAAGAATTGCTTTTATTGATTTAAGAAGTTTTCATTTCAGAGATTTTAAAGATAAGATCAGAGAAATTGTACAGTATAGGCATGTAGTACAATCATAGTACTTTTGAAACAGATTGATTTCTCATGATCACAGAGGTTTGGCACAAATGTAGCTCATTCTGGTTAAACAGGACTCATCATTCCAGCAACGGTTAGCTGTGGGATAAGATGAATATAAAATCAGTCCTGATCATTACAGATGAAGTTTGAATAAAAAAAAAAATTATAAATCAGTAATGAAATATATACAGTGTATTCAGAAAGTATTCAAACCCATTACAGTTGTCCAATCAATTTAATTTACCACAGGTGGATAAACAAGATTTAGAAACATTACAGCAATGAGATGAGAGAAATGGGAGATATCTGAGCAAAATTTGAGTGTTGTTGTAAAGGGTCTAAATACCTAAATGTAAATGTGATATTTCAGTATTTCCTTTTTAATAAATTTTAGAAATCTCTGTTTTTACTTTTTCACCATGGGGTATTGAGTGTAAACTAATGAGATAAATGAATTGTATCAGATATAATGATAGGAGGCATTCTTACTGGTAAAGTTTATCTCCATGCAGTCCTCAGGTTTACCACCATTATTGTTAGGTTCTGTAGGGCACCAGCTGGTAAAGTCAAATTGAGATCCATCAGCCCACAGCCATTGTCCATCCTAATGAGTGAGGAGGAGAGTTTACTAATAATGCATTCACACTCACTAATGATATAATTCAGTCATTTATATTGCAACAATAAGATTTTTTATATTGTATCTATAGAAACAAAAAACAGTTTTATATTAAAAGCATTAACTTCCTTTCAGAGCAAAATGACTTACAATTTCACCATCATGGCCACCAATCCAAGTACGTGTGGAACCAGGCACAAGACTCAGGATAAAGTTGTGTTCCGCTGTACTGCGCACAGGTGCAAGATTTGAATCAACAGATTCACAGTTTTTCTAAAGAGAGAGAGAGAGAGAGAGAGAGAGAGAGAGAGAGAGAGAGAGAGAGAGATTATTTTATTGCAAATATAAAATCTAATCTGTTTACTTTAAATCAAGACAGGACATCGAGTATCCTTGAACAATTACTGAATAACTGAATAACATTACCTCAGCTGTGACCCAGTTAACTGATTGAGAGAAGAATTTGTAGCATTTCGTACCAAAAGGTGTCCATCCAAATGGGCAGTCTTCTTCAGCTATACAGTGAATAAAATATTAGTAGGCCTAATATAAAGTCATTACCAGTTTTATGTACGTATGTGTACATGTTTTAAATGTTGCTCCTGTTATCCCTTTAAAGTTACACTCCTTCAAAGTTTTGTGGGAAAATTTATGGGTACTTATGGTAACTTTATGGGAAATTAATCTGGAATATTGAAATCTTTTAAATGTCTTGGTTACCTGGTGCACTCTCAACAGAAAAGACCAAGAAAAGAAGCACAAGAGCTCTCATGATTGCCATGATAAATCTGAAAATGAATTAACAGGAAAAGTGACACATCTGCACTTAAATGTGCTAAAGTTAATTTTACAAAAACTCACCTTTTTGTCAAATCTTCACTTTCAGGACTTCAGTGTAGATTGTGTGAGGGTCAATGAGAAGTCCTATCTTTTATACTTTACTTCACAGGGAGTGACTCAAAAACAAGGTGTTTGAGAAAAGTAAATCTGAATATTATGAACATGTACTTGTATGTACTTTGATGAAATGTGATGGTTATCAAAATAAACATCCTGATCTGACGCAAGAACACTTTTCTGTTTGATCGCTTATGAAATGTTTTACATACTTTAATTGTATAACACTGTCTTTACATTAGATTATTGTTATTTTACATTGCATTTATTGAAAGTATTTTATACTAATATATTGCATATATAGATTTGTTTATTTTAATATTTTTAAAATGTGTGTGATCATTTCATTGCAGTCTGCTTGATATACACGGCAAAAAGAGATTTGTTGGTTCAACTTAAAGTTAGTTACCTGGTTGCCTTAAATTTTTGAGTTCATTCATCTTAAAAAATATTAGTTGACTTAAAAAGAGAAACCGTGTACAAGTGTGTGAACTAATATTTTTAAGTTTAAATTTAAGGCAACGAATGAACCTACTTTTGCCTAAAAAGTATTTGCATGTTTTTTTTAATCAAAAAACAAAATGCCACTTGGTTGGATGTGTTATGTAATGCAATAACATAATTTCTTACCATATTTTCTTAGCCAACCGGTGCACTAACTTCTACTATTAGCACATATTAAAGACAAACACTCAGCTAGTCAATGTTTACAAGTGATTAAATTAATAGGATCATGTGAGCATGTGGTCTATTTGCTACTGAAAAGGATGTATCTTTTAGTTAAGTACATATCCACATAAATCAGTTAATGTGTACTTTTATGAAAGAAAGCTTGTGGATATTGATATACTGCGTGGGAAATGATCATCTGAGCATGTGGTCTACATGCTTTATAGTAAAATAAATGTAGAATTTACTAAATAGTAACAGCATATACTGTATATAAATAAATACAATGCAATGCAATGATCACTCACAGATGTTGTGATCAAACACTTAAATTGACGTGACAAAGATATGTACTAGAGGCAAGAAGTTGACAATAAACTTATTATCCAAAATAAGTCTGATATCAGTGCACTAAACTTGACTTATTATAAATAACTTTAAAACACAAACAGAACAAAATATATAAAACTTGCATCATTTGCAGTTTTGACGAGAATAACGTTAATTGGACTTATAACATACATAAGTTGTGTCCTTCACAAATTAGTTAGCAACTTACCGTTAAGAAGACAATGCTTGCCTGACAACATTCTGATATAGGCTAATGTTTAATGTAGTGCATAACGCTTTTAAAACAGGAACCCACAGTGTTCGGCGCAAACTTTAGACTTTTATAAAACTAAAGCGTCTTCTCTCCGCCAATTTTATTTAGCGAGGGTGTAAAGTTATGCGAGCTTAATAAATCAATTGCTCTGAAATTAGCATTTTCAGTAACAACACAAGCAACTGTAATCTCATATACTGTTATATAAGTGCACGACTGAGCGTAGTTTAAATGTGTCATTTCTCAGCCTCGCGTCATTTCTCCCGCTTGCATTTTAATAACTCGCAAGTCAACAAAAAAGACAAATTTAAAACACTAAATGTAAACGGGAATGCTTCTCTCTTGTCCACTTATAATACAATCGACCAAAGCTCGTCTTAATACCAGGTGTAGAAATGTTGTAAAAGACACTGCGTGACTGCCACCACCTGAACTGAGAGACTGACTGAAGTGAGGGGATTGGCTGGTGTCACTACAGTGAGTGACCTGGGTCACCATTAGCAACCAATAGGGCGCACTTTGCTGGACAAACAAGTACTTGCATCATTAAAAAGCATTTATTGTGTTCTGTAAGAAACGTTCATATCGGCTGCATATCTGCGGCTTATACGCCGATACAGATATATCTGCAACAGGTTCATATCGGACGATAAAATCGGCAAAACGATAAATCGCTCGGGCTCTAATAATTTTACATCATAACCTCACAATAAGATTTGTACTGTCAATACATTATGTGAAAAATCATTGTAGATTGTAAGTTTGAACACTTAATTCTGTGCTTAGTAGGGGTGACCCCGAATAGTCGAAGATTCGATGCATCGATAGGAGAAGCCTGATTCGACTACCAATCTCACAGTCGAATCGTTGCAGATGTGTAATGAAGTGAGGATCCTTTAATTTTGGCCGTATATGGGTGCACTGTGCACAAATCTGATTTCACAACAGCTTTCTCCCAATATATTAATATACAGCAAATCATATGTGAAGTAGCAGCTTTCAATAAATATTCTTAAAATGCGTTAATAAATCCAACAACCCCTGTGACCGGGCTACACGTCCATAAGAGGTTCCTATGTAAAAAACCATTGCCTCTTTGTTTCTACATTTAAAAGAAAAAGCTAGCAATTCTGGCTATAATTTCATTCTTTTAATAATTTCTTTATTTTATTTTATTTATAAATCACTCTGGGTTATCTGATGTATCTATTTGGCTTGTGTTTTGTTTCCGTGCACTTGAGGCATTTTGCACATTTGTTCTGCACTTTGTTACTTCTGACCTTATTTTATTTAAAAAATGTATTTATTACAAACGTAAATTCTGATCTAATTTAAGTCTGTACATTTTGGATTGCTTTTCGTTGCTCCTACCCGTTTATTGCGTGCTGGCTGGCTGGCCATGTTTGCGCATGCAATTTAGCCGAACGTGCTAGGTGCTCTTCGTCTCATATTTAGAAGTTCATCAAACTAAACATTAAAAAACTGATGTTTTCGACGGGTATAAGTTTTTAAAATGTATTTAAAACATAGTGGTTATCTTGTCAAACTACAAAACAGGTAAGCCGTTTCTTTAAATTTCGGTGATGAAACGGAAAATATCTGCACCGAACCTATTTTATGCCTGACACGAATGTCTTTCTTGTGATTTAATATGGTCGGTGTTCACTTTCAAATGATAGAAAAGAGATTCCTGAAATAAATAATATCATCAAGTCTTTCTGTATCTAAAGATAGCCTAATACAGAGATGATCAAAGTCAAAGCAAGCAAGCAGGTATTTCTGTGATAAATAATAACGCGTAGTGTCTATAAAATCATTAATTTCAGTGTTTTTCTTGTTATAAATTAACATTTAATGAATTGTATATAAAGATTAGTGTTTATAATTTGCAGTAACAATCACAAATTATTTGTCATTTCTCATTTGTTGTTTTTTTTTTGGTCATGACTGCTTTGACGCGCTTAATCTCCAAATTAAATAAAAACACTGAATTAGCCGAGGTTTCCAAGGCAGGATCACCTTTGTTATATTTTTAGGTTTAGTTATTAAAATGTATTTTTGTGTGATGTTCTGTAGATCGTGGCTTTAAAATGTTATGAGGAATAATTAAACAAATGTTGCCTTACATTTTACCTTAAAAATGTATATATATAAATGCATCGTCAGTTTTGTCTTCGTTTATTACTTGAAAGACAGTTTTGGTCACTTTATCGGAAAGTTGTTTATGTGTGCTGCTTGTGAAAGAAAATAAAAGTTATCAATTTGTACCTGGTCTGGCCCCCTCCCAACCCATGCACACACACATAGATGATTCGACTATCGGTCGACTATGAAAAGATTCGACAATTCTGATTCGAATATGTAAATCCTTAGTCGAGGACAGCCCTAGTGCTTAGTTAACACACCATCGATTTGGACTAATACTGTAACAACTAACAATTTAGTTTTGAACATTACATGAAACCTTACATAATGAAATAAAACAATGTCATCAAACACAACATTTGTAACGCTGCGTTTACACCAACCGCGTTTCAGGTGTCAAAATCACGTCTACCGCGCCTAGTTTGTCGATTGAACAGTTTGAATGCATTCGCGCATGTAGAGCGAAGTAGACGTGCGGGAAAAGCAAACATTTGACGCCTGTCAGAGCCAAACTCCGCTTCTTGTGGGAGGGGCAAGTGCAATGTGGTTGTCTGTTTGCAAGATGACTGATGTTGATTTTGCATTTATCGAGAGCTATCGGTTTGTATTTGGTAACCTTAGGGGGGGAATAAACGGCGCGGGTCGATAAACGTGAAATGTATTACAACTAACCAGGTTTTACAACTTACCCAATGTGTTCACTGACACTCTTCCAAGCGAGGTCCTTTTTATTCCTGTTCCCTTTATAGAAATAAGAACTTGTATCGTATAGCTCCGTGTGACTGCTTATGGACAATATCAAGCGGTCCTTCAGGTTAAATGAGTGACTCCGGGCAGAGCTGCGACCATAGCAGCAAGCAGGCTCCTGATTGGATAACGCGGCGCGAAATTCCGCCAAAGTTAAAATTTTTCAACTCGGGCTTCAGCCGCAAATTCGCGTGAACCGCAAAATGCACAAAAATCACCATTCGCGCGCACCGTGCACAACGTTCAATTCGCGCCTTTTGCGCGAACTAGAAGCACGAATGAGGCGGAAACGCATCCGCGCCGCGGGACCTCCAGACCCATGTCAATGCGTCTTCACATTGACTTAACATATAAATCACTCATGCTTCACACCTCTACTGCAATTGGTGTAAACGCAGCATTATACCTCATTCCTCAACATGATTTCTCATTCCGTCTGATTGATGGCCATCAGCGGTTGAGTTAAACACTACAAATCCCATAATTCCACGCTGCTTCAGACTGTCATTAATCTACGTCATTGTTATTGTTTTGATTGTTTTGGTGCCCTCTAGTGGCGAATTCTACATATTGCACCTTTAATGACAAATGAACAAAACATGAACCTTGATAAAATGTTATACCAACAATATAAACCTTCGCTTATTTTCACATTTTTTTCTTTATCTTCAACTTTCTATTTTTGGGGTATTTAGTAAGGCAGAAGGATACTGTAAAATCACTTCAATTGTTAATAAAGATTTTCTAATCTTTAAGCTGTAGATTAGAGTAACATGATAACATTTTTTTGTTTCAGATGATTTAGCCTCTGACTAAAAGCTTATTCACACAGCACTTAATTGGTCCAAGAAAATACCTGTAAAATTGCCAGACAGGCTTTTGTGTGAACCCAGACACGTCCCGTAAATATTCTGGGATCGCTCCCAGAAAGAGGATCTAGTAACATTGCTATAAGATACCCGGAAAGCCCTCTGTGTGAATGAGATGAAGAAACAATGCCATAAGGCAGGGCCGTGCAGAGACAATTGGAGGGGCAGGTGCTCAAAAAATAAAAAGGGCACTTTGCTCGCTGACACGCAAGCACACAACTGAAACAAATAATAAAGTAATACAGAATAGAAAGATGATTTTAAGTCTAACGTTTTCCTTTATTTTCCTTGCAAATAGAGTGAGAGAGAAAAATCTATATAGACTGAGTTTTATATCTATATATTTATGCATTTGGCAGCCACTTTTATCCAAAACGACTTACAGTGCATTTCATTTTGTGTTTGTGTGTGTCAACAGTATATGCAGTTTTGAAATTATATGATATTAATGCATTGTGACATTAAGATATTATTACGTTTACAGTCTTGTGTTTTTGTTGTCATATTTAAAATATAATTCTAATCCTGTTCGAAATTTGTATACAAAGAGAGTAGCCTATAGTTTTGAATCGTGTTTGTGTTGTGTTTTTGCACACTTTGATGCCTTGATGACACGGCAATAAAATAATGACATTCATCTCTCCTTTCATTCATTTTATGAAGCCTCTAGTACTTTCTTTATTTTCAGGTAAACTAAAACTGGTTGCAAAGCTGGAGAGTTTTTGACTGAGTTAATAATTTAGCAGGAGTATTGCTATATTACCCAACATCAGCTCACATTGTCTTTTATCAAAGGCGAGTCCAGGAATCGTAAATTCAATATGATACAAAAATTAAATGAGTTATTCATCGGATCTTGCTCCTCCAAAAAACTCCGCGTGACAGGTGGATGACATTAGAACAGCGCGAGAGCGATTTGAAATCAAACTCCTCCGTATGATTTCCCGAATATTTCTCGCTGTACTTTGATGTCATGTGCGTTTCGGTTCTTGCATTGCTGCGTGAAGTTGAGCACACCTAAAAACTCGAGACAGCTACCTGTATGAACTCCCGGCAGAGAACGTCCCTGCCTTTGCCTCATCCATTGTTTTAATATGGGAAGAATGTTTTATTTTCAGCGTGAGAAATGCAAGGTGTGGCGTCACTGGCGTGTAAACTGTCTGAAGTGCGTGTGTCTCCCGCCGAATGCGTGAGACTTGAGAGCCCTGTTTGCATCTAACGTTGTAGAGATGTTAATACACACAGACAGCAATAAACAAAAGCTGTGCATGCGCTCCTCACGTTGTTCTTGTAAAATAATAATAATATAACAAGCATATCGCTTCGGTTCAATGCCGGCTCGAGGGGGATCCTCCCTGTACTGCGCACCGTGTCGTGCACGTGTGGGCACTGCTAGCGCTGTGAGCTAGCTAGTGATGATCGTCCCTAAAGTGATTGTCCAATGAAAGGTCAATACGTCATCATGTGACTAATTTTATTTGCGTCTAAATTATTTTTTATTAATTTTACTAATAGTTAGATTGGGCAGGCCTTCACAAAAGGGCATTTAATTACAAAAAAATGCCTTGACAAAAAGGGCACTTTGGTCATCCAGGGGTAAAGGGGCAGGTGCTTGGGCACCCGCCGCCCCCCCCCTCTGCACGTGCCTGCCATAAGGAGTGTGCCATGGCAACATGAAGTTATGGTTCAGCTCTTTAAAATGAGGTGGTTTACATGCAGATTAACATTCACAACGAGAAATGTCTGCAAACTGGACTGAAGCAGAGATCAGGGAGCTTGTCGCAATCCAATGCACTATCCCACGTGCACATCCTTAGCACGTATTGGATCTTTTAACATTAACAGATGTCGGAGATTTGTCATGTTTAATTGTTTACATCTAAAGAAAGTAGATGTTTATTTTACTTTAAGAGACTCAAAATCAGACGCAGTTGTAACAAATCCACTGAGAGGCGAGCGATTTGAGAACCCAAGTGCAGTTTATTAAAAAACATAGACAAGAACTAAATGTAGAAGGCTAGACCATCTCATTTCAGTTCTCTTTGCAGACTTATGAGGCTGCCACCTTCAAAGACCGAGTGCTTGCCTTTTAAGGTCGTGTCCTTACAAGGTCGCAGCCCTTGAATTGGAACACAATTCAATTCAGTTATATAGCACTTTTCACAATTGTTAATTGTTTCAAAGCAGCTATACATGAATAGATGTAGGGGAAAACACAGAATAATCGATAGATAATATAAGAAGAAGAATACAGTGGCTAAGAATAAACCGTACAAGCGAGCGTAGTAATAATGTAACGTATACAGTAAAGTGCTAAGTTAAGCCAATGTTGGCTGACTCTCCCGGGGATGAAAAGCCCCCCTAGGAGAAAAACCCTGTGGGAAAACTCCTAGGAGGAGAAAAACAATTGAGAGAGATAAATATACAGCTAATGTCTATGGCAGGGGTGACCAATCCTGCTCCTGTAGGACCGGTGTCTCTGCAGAGTATAGCTCCAACCCTAATCAAGCGCACCTGAAGAAGCTAATTAAGGTGCTTCAGGTGTGTTTGATTAGGGTTGAAGCTAAACTCTGCAGAGACACCGGCCCTTAAAAAGGATTGGTGAACCTTGGTCTATGGTTTTCCGGTTTGGTCACGTGATGTTCGACATATACCCTATTACAATCCATGGGACTTGGAAGCAAAAAAACTGTGGGTCTGAAGCATTCACTGATAGTATATGCCATTTTCTTGTAATCTGGTGCCTTTTCAATTAAACAATTGCTTTTATAGCTTAAAAGCTTTGCTAACCTTGTTGTGACGCCGGAGTAGGTTTACAGTTGGCCAAAGTAGTGAAAACACGAATTGTATAAATAGAGAGTTACGATACTCACATAGACGTTCGTTGGAAGAATGGAATGCGGAAATAACATTGTGTCAGGGAGTTCCAAACGCAGCACTGATGCCCATTCATTTCAATAGCACCCGTTGGTAAATCAATGAAATTACTGTGTTTCTTTAAATTTTAACAAATTTGCTGACATTTCATGAATATAGTCAACAGTGGTATTTTGAGTAAAAATTGTACTATTTACGAGTAACACTAGAGGTAATAGTGAGTAGCTAAATACCTTTTATAAGAAAGTCACACTGTTTCACAATGCTATGTGTTTCATTGTGTTTGGTAGTTTTACAGGAAATATGACTAATGTATCCTCAAAAATCATGTATATAATCATATTAACATTTAATTTGTGCTAAAAATATAATTAATTATGAATTTAGTGTGTTTCTGTTATGTTTCACTGTTGTGAAATACTCATGTCTGCAGTGGGAGCTACGAGGTTTGTGCATGGACTTGATTGTGTTTTGGATCAAAATATCTCCATAATGGATTGTTAGAATTTTTGGGAGGATCGAGGAGATGATGAGCAGTAGAAAGACACAGATAGCAAAGGTAGGTTCAGAGACAATGTTTTTGGGAATTTCTTAGATCTGTGAATCTGTAAGAGTCAATCTTAAGTGGCAAAGCTACTGTCACAGGAGTGACGATCTGTTAGGCGGAACCAAAAATCAGGAAAGTTTGGTTCCGCCCGGATGTTTCCGCCCAGACCGGTAAGAGAAAACACCGGACATCCGGTAGCGTCGCGGACGCTGAAATCAGCCAAATTACACACAGCTGGGAGTTATTAAGAGGAGCGCCGGGTGATTGGACGAAAGGGACATCAGGAGAGTATTTTAGAACGATGTAAATCATAGTCTGGGTTGGTTACGGTGTGTTGTTGTGTATCGTAGTGCCGAGTTGGGCTCGCCAGATACGCTGTTTGGATCGCTGTATTGCTCTCTCTCTCTCTTGCTTGGATCATTGATCTATACGAAGGAAGATATCGACGACCTTATAGGTGGAATATTAGACAGACACTGACGTTGGATGAAAGAAACGGAGGAAGAGGAAACCTTACTGTTGTGAGTACACACCTGTGGAAAAGTGGTGTTGGTGGCTGGAAAACGCTTTGTTGATGCAACTGGAGTCATTACAGCGTGAAGTCCACCTAGGACGAAGGGAGACCGAAGTTGTGAGTAAATACATCAATTGAAGTAGGTGTTTTATATGCAGTTGATTTCTACAATCGTTTTGGAGTGTTTTCAAGAGAGAACGAGTGGGCCCTACCCCTGTATCAGCGTGGTGGGTGAGCCGAAGGGTTTTTGTGTAAACAGCTACAGTGACGACAATAAACAAATACTAGGCCGTTTACCATCTCCCTATTCTCGCCCAGAGCAAAGTGGAAGAAGGCGGGTGTCATTGTGTGCACTGAGCGTGGTGGGTGAATCTTTTGGATGTAGACATTTTCACTTGAAGTGGTGCTGTGTAATGCTGTGTTTTGCAGTGAGAGTGCTGTGTCTTGTCTGACGTAACCCTGCTTTCAGTCACTTGTCCCGGGACGACGAAGAGACGGCGCTAGAGAACATCTGTGAAATTATGCTGTAGCGTGTTTCAGTCTGACAGTATTACAGAGTGGCGGTGAAGAATCGTACGATTGGCGGTGTGTGTAAGTATTACATTACGGTGGTTGCTTTACCTGTGCTTTTCTTTGCATCACTACAGAGTAGAGGCGAACGAGATCCGCCGGCCCGAGGTCTCGACGAAAGGGCGCCCCGGTCCAGTTTTCGATTGACCAACGGGTCTCGAGGAAAGGGCAGCGTTCGACCCGGTGTGCCGGCGTGACGTTTTCGCCCCTCTGTCAACCAACACGAACACCGAGTGGGCTTTGGTCCCCAGCGTCCCATGGTAAACCACCGTCCAATCGACGCTTCGCATAGCCAGCCAGCGTTAAGCCCGCCACCCGTAGCCGTCTCTGAGATATTGAGCTGTGGAAAGAGAGCTATACCTACCGAGAAGCTGTAATCAGCACAGAGGTGAGAGTAAACCTTGAAGTCGATTCACTGTGTCCTTATTTCTCAGCATAGAGCCGCCTGTGGAGAGAAAGAGAGCCAGCGTGAGCACTGAGATATCGAGCTGTGGAAAGAGAGCTATACCTACTGAGAAGCTGTAATCAGCACAGAGGTGAGAGTAAACCTTGAAGTCGATTCACTGTGTCCTTATATCCCAGCAGCCGCCTGTGGAGAGAAAGAGAGCCAGCATGAGCACTGAGATATTGAGCTGTGGAAAGAGAGCTATACCTACCGAGAAGCTGTAATCAGCACAGAGGTGAGAGTAAACCTTGAAGTCGATTCACTGTGTCCTTGTATCCCAGCAGTCGCCTGTGGAAGGAAAGAGAGCCAGCGTGAGCACTGAGATATTGAACTGTGGAAAGAGAGCTATACCTACCGAGAAGCTGTAATCAGCACAGAGGTGAGAGTAAACCTTGAAGTCGATTCACTGTTTCCTTGTATCCCAGCAGTCGCCTGTGGAAGGAAAGAGAGCCAGCGTGAGCACAGAGATATTGAGCTGTGGAGAGAGCCATACCTACCTAGAAGCTGTAACTCGCATAGAGGTGAGAGAAAACCTTGGGAACGATCCACTGTGCCCTGTGTCCCAGCAGAGTCTGTGGAGAGAGAGAGAATAAGGAAGAAGAGTGAGTCAACGAGCAAGGAGCTGTGGGAGATAGGCGGCGAAACGCCGTGCGCTGTTAAAGGTACACTGACCGGAATAGCCCATACCAACACTCATCGTGATTTTATTCTGCCTCCAGGGAGGAAGAGGAGCGCGCCACGGGCAGAGGGAACCAGAGGCGGGAGCCCGTTCCCCGACGCAAACCCCCCCCCCCCCCCTTGGAGGACAGATCCTGACTTTAGTTTTAATTTCCCTTTCCCCAAGCCCCCATATATATTTTAACTATTTAAATAAATAAAGAATATTTTTTATACTTACCTGTACTCGCTGTTGTCTGGTCATTGGGTTGGTTTTGGGGACCTCCTCGAGGTGGAAGTTTAGAAGGGGCGTGGCTTAAACACTAGCAGCCAGCCCCTGGCTTGTGACAGATTTTGGCGTAGTCGGCAGGGCTCCACCTCGAGTTGAGTAACCAGACTAGCCCAATGACCGACAACGCGGGGCCCGCAGCCCAACCCCGTGCGGTGCCTGTCTTTATGGGCAGCCCTTGGGTCCAAAAGTATGGAGGGACAGAGTCGGGAGTACGACTTACAGAATGGAAGGCCCAGTTGGAGTATCTAGTCGACCTGCAAGGCCTTAGTGTAGCCCAGCGGCTCCAGTTCGTGCTGAACTCCCTAGAGGGAGAAGCGCGGCGAGAAGTACAGGCCGCCCCTGAAGCTGTCCGAACCAGCGCCCAAACTATATTCCAGTTCCTCACCGAGCAATATGGTGATCACACCCCCGTAGCCGTCCTCCGTTCCCAATTTTTTAATAGTAAACAAGGCCCCCGACAACCCATTAGAGCTTTTGCCCTGAGACTGCGAGAGCAGTTTACCCGGCTACAGGCCCGCCGTGACCATGGATTGGGAGATGGAGAGACTTTGTTGCGCGACCAATTCCTTCTGGGGATGAAAGAGGGCCCCGTGAGACAGAGTCTGAGGGTCCAGTTTCGGAGAGACCCCGACCTCACATTTGAAGATCTAAGGAAGGAGGCGCTAGCGTTAGAGGGTGATGAAGTCGAGGTGAGTGAGACCCCAGTATGTGCGGCTGTAAATGAAAGCGTGCCACCACCCCCTGAGCGCACGGATTGGAAGCAGGCTCTGAAGGCGGAACTTTTGAAGGACGTCCGGGAACAGATGTCAGAAATATCTAAGACCCTTCTGGGAGAGCTACGCCAAGGTAGGGCGCGGGAGGAACCAAGGCCGGCACCCCGAGAGCGAGTATACTCGGAGAGGAGCCGAGAGCCGCCCGGACGCCCAAGCCGCTATAATCGGCCCCGGTTCGAGTGGGACGACCAGGGGCGGCCGATTTGCAACCGTTGTGGTGAGCCAGGACATTATAGCCGTCAGTGTGGGCCCCGCAGGGCATCGGAAGGGGGTTTTTAGGACGACCGGCCACAGTGGGTCGTGTGGCCGGGACCCCTCGAGAAGACCCGGGGAGAAGGGACAGATCAAGGCAACAGATGATCGGGCATAGCCCGGTGGCAGAAGTAAAAGTGTGTGGCAAGTGGATTCAGTGCCTGGTAGATACGGGCTCACAGGTAACGATGTTTGCAGAAAGCCTTTCCAAGGAGAAATTCGGACGAGGGGGAACACAAGGAGCGGAGGCCCCCTGGCTGACGTTGAAGGGCGCTAACGGCCTGGAAATCCCCTACATTGGCTATCGCCTGGCGGATCTGGAAGTGCATGGAGTAGTTGTCCCCCAAAAAGGTGTGATTATTGTTGAAGATAAGTGTTTGGGCGTCCACAGGGCCCTGTTGGGCATGAATGTCCTCTCTGAGTGCTGGGAGGAGATATTCCGGGCTAGGCCTGGTCCAAGGATCTCACCTACCGAGAGGCCCAAGTGGGAGCGTGTAGTGGCCGACTGCCGCCGAGTCCAGATGAACCAGGTTCGTAGAGATCGGGAGGTAGTGGGAAGAGTAATGTGTCGTTTTGCTTTGTCTATTCCCCCTAGGAGTGAGGCTATCGTATGGACAAGAGTGCCCCTTCGGGAAGCGAGCCCTGAGGAGTGGGTGTTGGTAGAGCCACACACCGATTGTCCACAAGTGGAAGTAGCACGAGGATTAGCTGCGGTCCACCAGGGGAGGATCCCTGTGAGGGTACGGAACGAGCACCCCTATGCAGTACAATTGTACCGACATCAACGACTGGCCCGGCTGACGATGGTCACACCCCACCAGATGAGAGAGGAGAGGGACGTCAGTTTCCGTCAGGTGTGCCCCACTGTGATCGAGGTGGCCCTGACTCAGATGGATGCCCCGGCGAGTAGCCAGGGGGGAGGTGTGCCAAGGCATTTGGCGGGTGAGTCACTGCAAGGGGATGACCTAGGACAGGTACAGACACAGAAACTCCAGACACTCCTTTGGAAGTGGCAACATGTGTTTGCGAGGCACGATGAGGACTATGGGTGCACCCGGGTGGTGAAACATCACATCCCCACTGGGGATGCAGGGCCCAGTAGGGAGAGGTACCGGCCGATTCCACCTACCTTGTACGCAGAAGTGCGTACACTTCTGCAGGGCCTGTTGGGCCGGGGCATCGTCAGAGAGAGTAGTAGCCCCTGGGCAGCCCCCATCGTGCTCGTACAAAAGAAGACGGGTGCCTGGAGGTTCTGTGTGGACTATCGCAAGCTGAACCTGGTAACAAAGAAAGATGCTTTCCCCTTGCCACGAATTGAAGACTCCCTCGCTAGCCTCACGCAGTCACCCTGGTATTCCACCCTAGATCTGGCCAGTGGATATTGGCAGGTGCAAGTAGCCGAGGTAGACCGGGAGAAGACTGCCTTTACGACCCCGTTCGGACTATTCGAATGGGACCGGATGCCTTTCGGGCTTTGCAACGCTCCGGCCACCTTCCAACGCCTGATGCAACGCTGCCTTGGAGGTCAGTTGATGGAGTCAGTACTGGTATACTTGGATGATGTGATTGTGTATTCCCCAGATTTCGACTCTCACCTCCGGCACCTAGAGGAAGTTTTTCGAGCCATGGAGAGGTATGGGCTGAAGCTGCAGCCAGACAAATGCCACCTGCTGCGGCGAGAGGTGAAATTTCTGGGCCATGTTGTCAGCGCAGCAGGGGTGGCCGTGGACCCCGAGAAAGTCTCTGCAGTGAAGGATTGGAATGCGCCTAAAACTGTGAGGCAAGTACGATCCTTTCTGGGGTTCGTGGGATATTACAGACGTTTTATTAAGGATTTCTCGAAGATTGCCAAGCCCCTTAACCAGTTGCTGGTTGGTACGGGACGAAGCCGGGGCCGTGGATCGCCCTCTATTAATTGGGGTAGTGAGTGCGAGATGGCCTTTCAGAGGCTGAAGCAGGAGTTGTTACAGGCCCCCATCTTGGCGTATGCTGATTTTTCTAAACCTTTTGTCTTATATACAGACGCGAGCAACCTGGGATTGGGGGCAGTATTGGCCCAACGACAAGAGGGAACAGAGCGAGTGATCGCTTATGCGAGCCGGAGCCTTCATCCGGCAGAGAGGAACGACGCCAATTACAGCTCCTTCAAGCTGGAACTGCTGGCCCTGAAGTGGGCCCTGAGCGAAAAGTTCAAGGACTACCTTTGGGGAGCTAAGGTAACAGTCATCACAGATAACAACCCTTTAGTACATTTACAGACGGCGAAGCTGGGGGCCGTGGAGCAGCGATGGGTGGCCCAGCTGGCCAACTTTGATTACAAGTTGCAGTATCGGCCCGGGCGAGAGCATACGAACGCGGACGTCCTCTCAAGACTGCCAGAGGTAAAAAGCCCCAGATACCAGGAGCATCGAAGGGAGGATAGCCAAGAGGAGGGCTACATGATAGGGGCTGTAGAGGCGCCAGGAGGCCAGCAGGAAGCCGCACCAGGGAACTGGGGGTGGGACCCCCGCCGTTGGATGGAAAGGCAGGCCCAGGACCGGGACGTGTGTCAGGTGAAGACATGGGTGGAGCAGGGCCAACGGCCCACGTCGACGGAAAGGCTCGCCCAGACAGAGACTGGGAAGAAGTTGCTGGGACAATGGGAGAAGCTGGAGCTACAGGAGGGGGTACTTTGCAGGAAGACCCGTGATCCGAAAGTGGGCGAAGAGGTGTGCCAGATCGTAGTGCCCGCCGACGAGGTAAACGCATTGGTCTCAGCCTATCATGACCAGTTGGGACATCAGGGACAGGAGAGGACTGTATCTCTACTGCGTAGATTCTTCTACTGGCCGGGACTGGAGGCATCTGTGCACAACTTAATTCAAGCTTGCCCCCGGTGCATGTTGTTTAAATCTAGACGAGAGGCCCGAGCACCGATGGTACCCATTCACGCGAAAGCCCCCCTCCATATAATGGCAATGGACTTCCTGACGCTGGGTCGGCCTCGGGACCGTTATCAAAACATTCTGGTGATTACTGACTTATTTACCAAATACGCCTGGGCAGTGCCGACGCTCGATCAGACCGCCAACACCACCGCCACAGCTCTATGGCGAAATGTGTTTCAGACATTTGGATGCCCCGAGTTTCTGCACTCTGACCAAGGGGCAAATTTCGAATCCAAGGTAATCCGTGAGTTATGCCAGCTGTATGGTTGTACCAAGACCCACACGACGTCGTATCATCCCCAGGGGAACGGAAGCTGTGAGAGATTTAATCAGACCCTATTGGGGCTACTGGGGACTTTAGACCAACGACAGCAGAGGGATTGGGTGAGTGCCTTACCAAACCTTTTGCAAGCCTATAACAACAGTGTTCATAGCACGACGGGGTATGCCCCTACTTACCTGATGTTCGGCAGGCACGTACGGATGCCCACTGACCTGGTCTTGGGAGTAGCAGCAGACCGGGAAGAAGTGAGCGTGACGGAGTGGGTGGGGCGCCATCACCAGCGCTTACACTTTGCGTACGAACAGGTTTCAAGGAGAATACAGACGGCAGGAGAAAGGAACAAGCGGTTGTACGACCGGACTGCCCGAGAGGCCCCCCTGTTACCAGGTGAGAGGGTCCTGGCGAGAGATAACCGGCGGCAAGGAAAAGGCAAGTTGAGCGACCGCTGGGAGGCTATCCCGTATGTCATCTGCAAGCAGCAGAGGCCGGGACAACCAGTGTACACCATCCGGCCGGAGGGAAAACCCGGCCCCGAACGTGTGGTGCATTGAAATATGCTTCGCCCCTGTCCGAACTACCCTGAGACCGTGATGGAGGGGCCCACCGAGCCAGTACCGGAGGCCCCCTGGATGGAAGGATGGGCTATGGTACCAGGTCGACCCGTGATAGCGCCACCCCCGGCCGCCCAGAGACAGCCAGAGATAGCACCTGAGCTGGCTGAACCCCCTGTGGCCCAGATGCAGCCTGAGCTGGCACCTGAGCCGGTTGAACCCCCGGCGGCCCGGCTGCAACCAGAGGCAGTACCCGAGCCAGCCGAACCTGATTCACCCGTGTGGCGCTCCCAACAGGAGAGCCGAGGACGCCCCCCTGCCCGGTACGGTGAGTGGACAACGCCGAGGCATTCCAGGGACTAGAATGCATTGGCGGGGGAGGATGTCACAGGAGTGACGATCTGTTAGGCGGAACCAAAAATCAGGAAAGTTTGGTTCCGCCCGGATGTTTCCGCCCAGACCGGTAAGAGAAAACACCGGACATCCGGTAGCGTCGCGGACGCTGAAATCAGCCAAATTACACACAGCTGGGAGTTATTAAGAGGAGCGCCGGGTGATTGGACGAAAGGGACATCAGGAGAGTATTTTAGAACGATGTAAATCATAGTCTGGGTTGGTTACGGTGTGTTGTTGTGTATCGTAGTGCCGAGTTGGGCTCGCCAGATACGCTGTTTGGATCGCTGTATTGCTCTCTCTCTCTCTCGCTTGGATCATTGATCTATACGAAGGAAGATATCGACGACCTTATAGGTGGAATATAAGACAGACACTGACGTTGGATGAAAGAAACGGAGGAAGAGGAAACCTTACTGTTGTGAGTACACACCTGTGGAAAAGTGGTGTTGGTGGCTGGAAAACGCTTCGTTGATGCAACTGGAGTCATTACAGCGTGAAGTCCACCTAGGACGAAGGGAGACCGAAGTTGTGAGTAAATACATCAATTGAAGTAGGTGTTTTATATGCAGTTGATTTCTACAATCGTTTTGGAGTGTTTTCAAGAGAGAACGAGTGGGCCCTACCCCTGTATCAGCGTGGTGGGTGAGCCGAAGGGTTTTTGTGTAAACAGCTACAGTGACGACAATAAACAAATACTAGGCCGTTTACCATCTCCCTATTCTCGCCCAGAGCAAAGTGGAAGAAGGCGGGTGTCATTGTGTGCACTGAGCGTGGTGGGTGAATCTTTTGGATGTAGACATTTTCACTTGAAGTGGTGCTGTGTAATGCTGTGTTTTGCAGTGAGAGTGCTGTGTCTTGTCTGACGTAACCCTGCTTTCAGTCACTTGTCCCGGGACGACGAAGAGACGGCGCTAGAGAACATCTGTGAAATTATGCTGTAGCGTGTTTCAGTCTGACAGTATTACAGAGTGGCGGTGAAGAATCGTACGATTGGCGGTGTGTGTAAGTATTACATTACGGTGGTTGCTTTACCTGTGCTTTTCTTTGCATCACTACAGAGTAGAGGCGAACGAGATCCGCCGGCCCGAGGTCTCGACGAAAGGGCGCCCCGGTCCAGTTTTCGATTGACCAACGGGTCTCGAGGAAAGGGCAGCGTTCGACCCGGTGTGCCGGCGTGACGTTTTCGCCCCTCTGTCAACCAACACGAACGCCGAGTGGGCTTTGGTCCCCAGCGTCCCATGGTAAACCACCGTCCAATCGACGCTTCGCATAGCCAGCCAGCGTTAAGCCCGCCACCCGTAGCCGTCTCTGAGATATTGAGCTGTGGAAAGAGAGCTATACCTACCGAGAAGCTGTAATCAGCACAGAGGTGAGAGTAAACCTTGAAGTCGATTCACTGTGTCCTTATTTCTCAGCATAGAGCCGCCTGTGGAGAGAAAGAGAGCCAGCGTGAGCACTGAGATATCGAGCTGTGGAAAGAGAGCTATACCTACCGAGAAGCTGTAATCAGCACAGAGGTGAGAGTAAACCTTGAAGTCGATTCACTGTGTCCTTATATCCCAGCAGCCGCCTGTGGAGAGAAAGAGAGCCAGCGTGAGCACTGAGATATTGAGCTGTGGAAAGAGAGCTATACCTACCGAGAAGCTGTAATCAGCACAGAGGTGAGAGTAAACCTTGAAGTCGATTCACTGTGTCCTTGTATCCCAGCAGTCGCCTGTGGAAGGAAAGAGAGCCAGCGTGAGCACTGAGATATTGAGCTGTGGAGAGAGCCATACCTACCTAGAAGCTGTAACTCGCATAGAGGTGAGAGAAAACCTTGGGAACGATCCACTGTGCCCTGTGTCCCAGCAGAGTCTGTGGAGAGAGAGAGAATAAGTAAGAAGAGTGAGTCAACGAGCAAGGAGCTGTGGGAGATAGGCGGCGAAACGCCGTGCGCTGTTAAAGGTACACTGACCGGAATAGCCCATACCAACACTCATCGTGATTTTATTCTGCCTCCAGGGAGGAAGAGGAGCGCGCCACGGGCAGAGGGAACCAGAGGCGGGAGCCTGTTCCCCGACGCAAACCCCCCCCCCCCTTGGAGGACAGATCCTGACTTTAGTTTTAATTTCCCTTTCCCCAAGCCCCCATATATATTTTAACTATTTAAATAAATAAAGAATATTTTTATACTTACCTGTACTCGCTGTTGTCTGGTCATTGGGTTGGTTTTGGGGACCTCCTCGAGGTGGAAGTTTAGAAGGGGCGTGGCTTAAACACTAGCAGCCAGCCCCTGGCTTGTGACACTACCACAAACAAGGCAACATATTTTCCTGAAGCACATATGAGATTAATATGATATGAAGAACATGTACACAGTCACTGATATTTAAGACAAGCAAGCAAAATACCCAATGAAGCTGAAGCCAATGCAGGTGGTGGGATTTCATCAAAGTCCCAGAAGCAAAGGTCAGACCAAGCTCCTTCATGGCAACGATCATAATGTTTGTTAGGAGTCTGCTTGTTGTAGCCCTAGATGTTTTATGATTTTGCTGGCTAATCTTTGCCCCTTTTGTTTAGCTTTTACTGCCTAGATGTCCATCTCAGAGAGCATTTTTTGTCTTCCTGCCCAGATGTTCTTTTTGCTGAAATTCCCAACCTTAGCCTGATGTATTTGTTGCCTATTTTTATTTATTTTTTGTAAATCACAGCATGAAGGAAGCTTGCTGTCCAAATGGCTGGCCTCCTCCTCCAGCAAATTAATGGCATTTGGGAGCGCCATGATGGAGGCACTGGTCTTTCGCTCTGAACATTATCTCAAGTTGCTGGACTACATCAAAGACATCTTGCGATGCCCGAAAAAGCATCTGGAAGCAAGTATAACGCATCTGGCTTGAACTCCTTAAGCTTCAGCAAAATACTGTGTTCTCCTTCAGGACTGTAACCATTGTGTTTAATTACACTTTGTCATTCATTACAAATGATTGAATTTCTGATTACTTTTTGAAAAAAAAAACCCTCAACTATCAGTATCTTTTGGAAAGTCATACATCAGAATCCCTTTTGATAGTGATGGGTGCATCCAAATGCCACACAGCCAACAATATCCAAAATAAAAGACACGAACATGGTAACTTGAACTTCAAAATTAAAGACATGAACATGACTAGACAAGACAAACCCTTTCAGCAGTTGATTTGTGATTGAAAAGGAAATATTTTAATGAGCACTGTATTAATCATACAGTAGTGTTGCTATACTTTTTTTCTACATGGTCTTTGATTTTAAATAATACCTGGTTGCTCCAAATGCTGAACAAGAGCGTATAGTATTGTTTTTGTAAGTTTTAAGTCTTGTCACAGTGCCCATGGGATAATCTTGTAGTAAGAGGTGCTTTTAATTGCACTGTAAATCCTGGTATTGATAGAAATCATAATGAACCCCACCCAAATCATGCAGAATTTTAACAGATATTGTGATTTGGTTGATTTATAGAGAGAGACAGAGTTTTTCCGGTGTTAAATAATATAACTGGGTAAAAAATAATTTAAATTCTCTGTCTTGACCTATGCGTCACGGGGTGACTATTTGGTGGTGGAACTGGGTGTATGGTGTAACACTCATGAGAGGTTGTAATGAAGAGATGAGCATCAGCTGTGAGAGTGGAGAACATTGATCAGTGATTGGGGCACACAGGTGGAGGATGGATTATAAAAGCAATCATCTGAGGAGAACAAAGGAGAGAGCAGTGACACTGGCATGGCGGGGGCGATGGCGGGGGCGGGGGCAACCTTGAGTGGGGAGTTGTAATCGGCCGGCATGGGGGGGGTAAGAGAGAGAAGTTACTTCGACCCCAGAGGATTTATGAGAGATGAAGGACGGACGTGGACGTACCCATTGGGATTGAGCTAAGTTCTGTGTCTTCCGTCCATATTGTCTTTCGGTGAAGTTTGTTCCGGTGTTCGCCAGGAGTGAGGCGGAAGCTACTGGTGTGGCAGAGGAGATGCTTCAGTTTGGATTTACAGGCTGTGGTGGAAGGAAGACCGAGAAATGGGCTGAAAACAAGGACGGAGATAAGTGCCAAACCATTTATTTATGTGGTGTTGCTCATGTCACAAGGTGACGATCTTTGTGGGGCGGAACCAAAAGTTGGGAAAGTTTGGTTCCGCCCGGATGTTTCCGCCCAGACCGGAGAAGGGAAACACCGGACATCCGGCAGCTTCGCGAAGGCCGATTGAGCACAGCTGTGTATAGTTAAGGAGATCGCCGGGTGATTGGACAACTGGAGTACACAGAGGAGTACTTAAAGAGCAGTTAAATCACAGTTGAGAAGTCTTTGTGTGTGCTGAGGAACGGAGCTGTGCTCATTGATAGACGTGGTGGCTGTCTAAATTCTCTCTCTCTCTCTCTCGTTGTAGTCTGCGGTGGACCTGCTGGAGGGAAAGGAAAATCCTATGGGCAGAAGAAACCTTGGTCTAAACAGCACCTTTTAAGGAGTAAAGCAGGAAGAAAACTGACTTTGTTTTACAACGTAAACAAAGGGCAAACCGCTGTGAGTATAAATTCTGGTGTGGAGCAACTTGCAAAAATTAGCCTGTGCAATCGTTGGATACCTCCAGGAGAAGGAGGGCGGCCCTACCCCTAAAACAGCGTGGTGGGTGAGCCGTTGGAAGCGTCCCTCCAAGCAGCCACAGCAACGAAACACTATTCAGGTCGTATTTCCATCGCCCATATTTCAGCCCAAGTGAAGTGGAGGACGTCGGGCGTTTCCTTCGTGGTATACACTGATAGTGTGGTGAGTGAGTCTTTGCAATTAGTAAACTTTTCACGTTGAAGTGGTGCTGTGTATTTGCTGTGGGTTGCTGTGTGTCTTGTCAGACGAAGCCCGCATCATCCATACCTCACTGGGCAGAGGACGGAGAGGCTAATGACCTAGGAATACCAGCTATTATACGCTGTGTGCTGTTTGGAGTTGAAGTGACGCGGATCAAGAGCTGTCAGCGACTGTGAGTACAATATTGGGATCATTCGTAGTGAAAACTTACCTGTGTCTGTCCTTGTCGCAGAGTCAGAGGCGAAAGAGTTCCGCCGCCCCGTGGTCCCTACAAAGGGGCGCCCCTGTCCAGGATTCGATCGCCCTACAGGCAGTGGGGATAGGGCAGCGCTCGACCCGGTGAGGCGGTGGGTTCTCTTCGCCCCTCTGCTGGACCTACGGAAAAAGCCATACCTACCGAGAGCTGTAACTAGCAGACCAGGTGAGAAGCATCCAAAACCCAAATAATAGTGCTTTTGTGTCCTAGCAAACCACCTGTGGAGAGAAAGGAGAACGAGAGTGAACATTCGGAGAACAGACTGTGTAAAGTGATACCTACCCAGAGAGCTGTAAACAGCAGAGCCAGTGAGAAATACTCGAAGTCCAAGTTAACAGTGCTTTTGTGTCCCAGCGGCCACCTGTGGAGAGAAAGGAGAACGAGAGTGAACATTAGGAGAACAGACTGTGTAAAGTGATACCTACCCAGAGAGCTGTAAACAGCAGAGCCAGTGAGAAATACTCGAAGTCCAAGAAACAGTGTTTTTGTGTCCTAGCGGCCACCTGTGGAGAGAAAGGAGAACGAGAGTGAACATTAGGAGAACAGACTGTGTAAAGTGATACCTACCCAGAGAGCTGTAAACGGCAGAGCCGGTGAGAAATACTCGAAGTCCAAGTAACAGTGCTTTTGTGTCCTAGCAAACCACCTGTGGAGAGAAAGGAGAACGAGAGTGAACATTCGGAGAACAGACTGTGTAAAGTGATACCTACCCAGAGAGCTGTAAACAGCAGAGCCAGTGAGAAATACTCGAAGTCCAAGTAACAGTGTTTTTGTGTCCTAGCGGCCACCTGTGGAGAGAAAGGAGAACGAGAATGAACATTAGGAGAACAGACTGTGTAAAGTGATACCTACCCAGAGAGCTGTAAACAGCAGAGTCCGTGGGAAATACTCAAAGTCCAAGTTAACAGTGCTTTTGTGTCCCAGCGACCACCTGTGGGGAGAAAGGAGAACGAGGGTGAACGTACGACAGAGAAACGTGAAGGCACGCGGGGCGAGGACCCCCTGTCGAACAGAGGAAGGTACGCAGACAGCGGAAAATCTCCTTACCAGTCACACTGATTTTGTTCTGCCTCCAGGAAGGAAGAAGGAGGGCGCCACGGATAGCAGGGTCCAGGCCGGAGCCTGACGTTTCCCCTTCCCCCCGGCTTACGGTGGTTTGCACCCCTGTTGCCCTTGCCCCTGTCTGCCCGTGGCTGCAGTCTCCCTGGAGGGAGGAGAAGAAGCCCATTAGTTTTAATTTCCCCTTTCCCCATTTCCCCAGTTCTTTTAAATATTTAAATCCAATAAAGCTTGTTTTATATTTTACTTGCCTGTCTCGTGTTTGTCTGGTCATTGGGTTGGCTTTGGGGACCTCCTTGAGGTGGAAGTGGAGAAGGGGCGTGGCTTCAGTCAAAACATAGCCAGCCCCTGGGGGTGACACTCACGTTTCTATTATGTGTCTTGAAGGAACCTTATCTGTTGGGAGGACATCATAAATAAATGGGATGTCTGTTATGAAGAGTGAGGTACTGCTAAGTTAAAGGAACAGTGACACTTTTGGAACTTCACCTACTATTGTATTATCATCAGTATTTCTGTCAATATCATTGTTCAAGTCTATGTCTGTGCATTCGATTAAGTGTTTATTCACCACCCAGTCTGTTTTGAGGCTCCATTGTTGGAACTAGCTGAAGAGAGGAAGGAGGAGTCCCAGGATCGTGGCATCGACGTTTTCACGTGCTGGTCCTCTGCCCCAGTCGATTGACTATCCAGGATTCTGAGCCCGGGACGAAGTCATGACACTGACCTTATCTCACTGTGAGTGTGTGGAGTGCGGTGGGTAATTCCTTTGAAGTGTGTGCACCTGGACAATTGTAGTGCTGTGCTGTTGTCAGTGTCTGTCAGTGATCATATTCTAGGCCGAGGAAAGAGCACTGCCTGCGAAGAGCCGAGCACTGCGTCGGACAGCCGTTTATCATACGTCCATGCCTGGGAGCCCTGTTGTCGTGCCTGCACGTCATCTCCAGTTACCTGAGCATCAAAGGGCCAAAGCCCTGTGTATTCACCCACACGTCACCTGTAGAGTATTCGTCTGTATACCTCCCGTACGCCCAAAGCCAAGAGCCCGGTGTACTCACCTGTATGTCCTCTTGTGAGTCCAGGGAAAAGAATCTGGAGTACTTACCCGCAGTCCACGTGTGAGTTGAGGAGGGAGAGAGTCTGGAATACCTACCTGCAGTCCAAGTGTGAGTCAAAGGGACTTGGATCGTCCATTCAGCTCCAGAAGCCACCCTTTTAGATTTGCCTTTCCCCTCTCCCCCCCCTTTTTATAAATAAAACTTGTTAAATTATATCTCTCGTCTGTCTGGTCATTGGGATGTTTTGGGACCTCCTCGGGGTGGAAGGAGAGGGAGGAGCGTGACCCACGGTATTGGTGGTCCGCTCCGACCTGTGACACTAGATTTAATAGCTCATTATCACTGTCTTTTCTGTCTGATCATCACTATCTCTCTAGCTGTTTCTGTTTTATCTTAAAGTTCATAAATCACACTGGCACTTCAATAATAAGTTATTACAAGATCACTCTTGGAGAGAGGATAGATGTAGATTTTCTTCTATAAGTGGTGGGATATGGGTCCAAATTCAGATGTTCTGTCAACGATATACTACTTATACCACTAGCTCTCAAAAGATGAAGTAACTTGAAAAGACATCATCAGACATAGTAATTAGGTCGAGCCTGTTGATTCTATTGAGGGAGAGAAATAACTTTGGAAGCCCCTTTTGGAGTAGCAAGGAAAAACAGCCCACAGATATTCTCAGCTAAACTAGTATATGGATGCCCCCTCTGCGTTGTTTTTAATAAAGAAACAGAAAGACCCACATTGGACATTGGGTTCCTTTGCTTGGATCAGTATAAGCTTTTGACAGGGTGGATCATCCATATTTGTTTAAGACTCTCTTTTAATAGGGTTTTGGTTAAACGTTTTAAGATCTTGGGTGAACACAAGCCTTCAATACTGTATTTTCACATTTTATTCTTTGACATAAAACTAATCCTGCAACACCCCCAGTTGTGATTTTTAAATCTTTTACATTATTTAAAAGGGTGTTTGCTAACAAGTTCCTACATGGGACTAGAGATGATGTCGGCGACTTTAAATGTCATTACACACAAAAAACTCATTCATCAACAGAGTGTTTCCTTATAGCGAACATATTTTAAATGTGTTTAATAACGTTTGAAAGTGCTGTAATAAGTAAATAATACGTATTACTACATATTTAAAAACCACAAAACCTTTTTTGTAAGTTTAAATAGATGCTGAAGCGTAGACCATCTGCAACATTTAATTGAAGCATTATTAGGTTTATACAGCTACAAATGTAAAACATTGAGTAAACTGTATTAAGTTAGTTAATAAGTCAGAAAATAAATCTAAAAACATGTCATTAATATAAATAAGATATGCCAATATTTATCAATAGGAATACGAACAATTCTATAAAGCTGTTAATCTGTAAAAAAAAATGTTTTAGTCCTCTCAACACATCAATATTATATGTTTCAGTGTGTATAAAAACAATATGTGTGTTACAACCACACTTAAACACACACACATATTCTTATGAAATCATGCTGGATAATATAAAAATCTATAAGAAAAATGAATGGGCTTTATGGTGAGGGAACCATTGTGTTTACCTTCCTGGTTGGCCTACAAAATACTTCATCTCTGCGGCTTTCTATTAGTCTCCTAAGACCCAAGCATTGGTTTGGCTTGCATTTTAGATTTCTTCCAGCTATTTAGGGTTAGGAAGAACCAATAAATATAACCATCAAACATTTTTCTTTGAACATGAAGCAGTGTATTAACCTCCTAAGACCTTGTGTGTCCACATACGTGGACATCAATTTTTTGTTGTTTGCACCAGTCTGGAACCTTTTCACTGGACAATTGGGACAATTACACTGCTTCATGTTCAAAGAAAAATATTTGGTTATTATATTTTTTGGTTCTTCCTAACCTCGAATAGCTGCAAGAAATCTGGAAAAAAAAGACAAACCAAGCTTAGTCTTAGGAGGTTAAGCCTCTGTTAGTTATGCTTAGTTTTGTGGTATTGGTTGTCCCGGGATTCCCCAAAGTTACCCCAGTAAAACTTACAGTTTCATAATTAAGAACACTGATGATGTTACCAAACTTATTTCTTGTTTGAATAAGTTTCAGAAAGCCAAATATGCTTGTATTATCTGAGGAGACCCATGAGCTAATACAACTGCACAGGTTCTTTTGGTCACAAAATTGCCAGTATGGGATAGGAACACATACTCTTCAGCTAATTAGGATTTTAATACCTGACCAAAATCCATTTAGTGTTAAGTTGTTTGAATGACTTTGCCATGATGCTCTTGAATTTAAAGATCTGTGATAGCCTTGTATTACCAGTAGGCATCGCAAAAAATGAGAATCATGCCGACATTGATTGTACAACAGCAGTCAGGCCAGCAGGTGGAGATGTAGGCCATCAAATTTTAGTCTGTATTAACTCTAGAAGACTTGGCAAGGTTACATCCTTCTATAATGTGTTTATCCTTCTAAATGTGCAGTTTGTTTGTGTGAATCTTATGGTTTGTTGCCAGTCTTATTTCAGAGTAAAAAATACTGCATAATTAGATAATTGTTTAATTAGTGGAAATTATCATTTGCTACAGAAATGTAAATGTACAGTAAATGAATTCTTAATGTAATGATGGGTTAAGCCTAATTGCTTATAGCTGCAATCAACACTTTTTTTGTTAACAATTAACACAAATTACTTAATGAGCAAATACCTTCAAAATCACTGTTAAAATAAATCTCTTTACCCTACCACTATTTACAACTGTAGAACTATAGCCTACTGTAAAAGGTATTAGTTGCGTTAAATTATTACGGTTTTTTAAGTAACTTTAACTTATTAGATTATGTTAAAAATCAACTCGTTTTATAAGTTACGTCAACTAACTAGTCAAAAACCTAAAACAGTAGGTTGAATTGACTTCCATAACCAATTTTTGCAGTTATGTAAAGACGATTTCATCGGACGTATGTGATACACCTCTGCATATTTTAATGGTCTGACTAGTTGCTAAACTGATCTCTTGAACAAATGCCTCGTTGAAAATAACAAATGTTTTGGTTTTTGCTTGTTATATAAATAAACTACGTTTAATGAACTTTGTTGTTATTTATTATTAGCGGAGTTTACCGAAAGTTACGTGCGGACCGCAACAGCCACTTGTTTATGTTGTTAATGCAGAAACCGTCTATATATAACTTTGTCTGAATGTTTTGATATTTGATTTTATTCTTATTTTTGTTTTCTATTCCTTTCTGTTTCTGTTATTTTTTAACTGTTTTACTGTACAGCACTTTGGATCAACTATAGTTAAATCTGTGCTGTAAAAATAAACTTTGACTTGACTTGATTAGATACAGTGGTGTGAAAAAGTGTTGGCCCTTTCCTAATTATTATTATTATTTGCATTTATTTGTCATTTTTGGACTTTAATGTTTCAGATCATTTGTTTGAAACAATTATATTGTGGGGTTTTATTGTGATTGCATTTTTTTTATTTTGTAAAGGTTTTTACACTCAAAAAAAATTTTTGCACACTGTCTATACTCAAATGAATTTAATACAACACAATTTATGTATTTTTTTGTCTCAACCTAATTTTATCATGTTCAATCCACTTCAGTTTAAAAAAAATTACATTAACTTAATAATTTTATGTTGGGACCACATGAATGATTTTTGTTGATATTACTAACTGGGCTATGTTGAAGTACTTGAATTTATTATATTATGTAATTCCAGTGCCCCAACTCCCCTTTGCACTAAAAGTGAAGTTGTGCATTACTTCAAGGAATGAAAATAAGTTATTTTGTAACTTTATTGTGTCATCCTTGACAAATGTGTTTATTTTTTCCAATAAAATCAATTAATAAAATGTACAGTGCATGGGTTGAGAGAGAAAGTTGATAATCAAAGTCAAACAGATGAACCCAAATTATCCCGGGTTGGATTTGTCAGGTTTTGTCAATTTTACGAGGTGGTTTCTTGGATAGGTCTTAAATATAATCCCTGACTAAAATGCATGTTTCAGATGTCCTGTGTGTAAAAACATACTAAAATGTCCTACAACTGGATTAATCTAAACCATGTCTGGAAAACAGCCCATACAAGTCTAAGGCCCAGCTGCACAGACAAGGCTTAGCTGAAGCCAGGACTAGGTCTTAGTTAAATAAATTAAAATTTTTTATAAACATGCCTTTAAAAATATGTGACTGGTGTGTATCTTGAGACAAAACAATTGTGCTTGCATATTTTATGATTTGTACATGCGAGTTATTTAGATATCAAACACATGTTTTAGTCTCGGACTAGCCTTGAGCCTTATCTGTGAAACTGAGGGTAAGTTTGTTGAACTACTGTAGCATTAGATGACTTATTAGCTCCCCCTTGTGTCTGTTTATAAATTGAATTTAAATAATGGGTGCTTTCCGATTTCCAATATTTTAGTAAGGTTAATTTTGTGTTAAGAAATCTTTGTACACAAATTCAGTGCATTGTGTATATTTTTGCTTCTTAAAAATAGGCATAATTTATATAAAACAAAGTAAAAATATGTGTCTCTCACTGTGATGCCTGCAGTTGCAAATTGAGCATAGCTGCAGTGTTAAAATATTCAAGTCATTGCAAACAATTTGGCAGAGAGTGTGTAAACAGGGGAAGCCAAAAGAGGCTGCTGTTTCCTTTGAGGAAGAGAAAAAGATCAAAATAAGGAAGCATGTGATTTAGACAGAAGCTTTAGGCTTAGTTGTACATAAAGGTTACTGTGCTATAGCCCCTAAAGCACTTTAAAATCAATAGTGCACATATATGGTATATAAAAAATGTTATATGTGTCTTCTAACTCCAGATTGTACAATCAGCATTTTGTCTCTGATAAGCCCTCATTTAAACTAATAACTGTGATCATTTAGCACATTAGATATGCTGTGTTCACTGCCAAGACGGACACAAATATGTCTTTTGTACCTATAGGAAATATTTATTAAATTTGTCACATTTTGTATATCGATGTGAATTTTTGTTTAAATCTGTTTTATATGCTACTCATGCTGTATCTTATCACCTCCAAATCTGATGGGAGGGGGTTTAACGGTCTGGATGATTTGCTTTAAAAAATTACCTTTGTGTAATGCACACAATTAAAACAAACAGTCAACCAATAATTAAACATAAATCCAAAACATGGGGTCAATAAAGTCAAAATTTAATAAGTCAAATATCAGATAAGGACAAGGCAAGACGAAGCAATGAAATGACAAATTTTAAAATGGCTTCATCACGTTTAAAGGAACACAGCTGTTGTTCACTTGAAGCCAAAACAATCACTGTCAGTCTCCATCACTGGCTTACAGCACTGTCATCTAAAGCCTCACTGCAACAACCGTACTGCACCTGAGCCAATGGCAATGCTGCAGTCTGAACACACCCCACTATGGTCACAGCTGGCATACAAAGGCAAGGTCAGTAGCGGCTGATGAACCGTGATTGAGCGCTTCGCAGTACAATTGCATCAGTCAGTCATGGGGACATCAGCACTGGGTTATTAGGGTCGTATATCCGTATATATCATATATGCTGATGGGGTGCTTTCAGTTATGCTTACTGGTGCAATAATGCAGAGGTGCAAAAAATAGCTGCCGGGCAATTCCACACATATCAATATCTGCATGTTATAATTTGTCAAAATTAAAAAGTTCATTTTTATCTTTTTTTAACACTAAATCTAATAACACACATATTTACTTTTTTTAAATGAGTATTGGTCAATCTCAGGTAACTATTTTATTTTTAACATGGTTTCTTAATGGAGGATGGAGGCATTTTGGTAACAGGACTGAAAGTAACAGGACTAAGGTTTTAGCATAGATATAGCAAATAAATGAAATATAGCTGCATTAAATATAAGCTAATAGACACTGAGAAAATTCTAGTTATTTTCAAAATGTTTTATTTTAAAATAAACTGATCACAACAAATTAATAAAATAGGTAGGAACTGATCATTAAAATTGACATATATATTAATATGATAAAATATACAGAAAGAAAATGAGAAAATAAACTTTTGATCATCACATGGCCTTCAGAAGTCTCACCTTGAGATTGTATTGAAAATGAAATGTCAAATTTTCAATTGCATTTTATTTTTCAATTCGGCAGGAAAGATGCACATTGAAAATAATTAATTTCATGTTTTCATTTTTATTTTAGCATTTAATTTAAAAAATTTGGACACATTTTGCAATTTTTATTTTATTTTATCATTTCATTAATTAATTTAAAATTTGCTGAAATTAACTTACAAAGGGGACATGCATGTGCATTTTATCTAAAATATTATGCCTTTAAAAATTTAAATTTATAGCACATCAGGGTTTAGCCGATTTAGTATAAGAACATTTTAAATAGTAAAGGCGAGTTCATATGGCCTCCTTAATATAAACAAACCTCTATACATGTAGAAAATCAAAGCATGGTTAATTTTCTCAGCAGGTGAAATCATACACTGGGTCTGTTGCTCTGTCAGTTCAGAGAGTACACTGTCGATCCATTCATGCAGACTAATGTTATTTCGAGCATTATGGAAATAAAAGCACGCAGGTCGTCCGGTTGAGTTTGTGTATGTGATGGAGAAAGTGAGCGAGTATGTGCAGTAAAGACTGACAGGTGGCAAACACACTCGCCCCACTTCCACAACTTAATTATAGCAGACAGGTCAGCTCATAGCCCATGGGCTCCAAGATATTGCAGATCTTTGACTGCATATTTTTAATATTTAAAAAGTTGCATTGTGCTTACGTTGTTGTAATTCATTTGTGGTGTAGTGATATAACTGTAAAGCAGTCAACCGAATTGAAACTACTTTATAGGTGTGCATTGACTGAAAAATAATGCATACCCATACATCAAAGGTCTTCAACCTTTTTCAGGCCACCTTGGGACCCAAAGACGTGAAATGTGAACTGCCCCTTAGCAATCACAGTTAGCAACATAAACATATGTGAAAAACATTCTGTTGTTGTTCACAATCAATCAAGGACTGTTTTTCTAGTGAAAGGATTTTTGTGATTTTACTTCATAATTGTTGAGTTGATGTATTTTTTTACTTTAATATCTGTATTGTGTGGTAACCTGTTTTTTAAAGCTATAAGTAACATCGGTTTTTATTTATGTGTCGTCACCCGCGTCGACGTGAAAACACACGTGCAGACCGCTGGTAGGCAGTATCCACATGTGTAACTACACTAGCAGCAAACTGTTGTGTATTATTTGAGAAGACCAGCAATGATGGAAGTAAATAAACCGCGACTTTGAGTTAAATCAGTTCTCAACTTGGCCCATCTTTGTTTTCACAATAGACTGTAAAAAAAAGATGGACGACACCCGTTCGCTCTGTTCCATTGGTGAAAAGCTGCCAGTGTCCTGATATGGCGCTGACATGTTGGGTCTAGAGTCTGCGCAGTAGCGATTTCGGGACCAGTCCTGCGCAGTAGTCGCATTCACATGGTGCTTACATATACAGTATTGTGCTCATAAGTTGACATACCCCTTGCAAAATCTGCAGAAAACTACATGCATAACACAGATGTCAAGAATGCCTGGCTGTCTTTTTCCCCTGCTTTGCTCTCCAGCAATCTTTATCATTAGACAGGCCAGCTCTACTTCAGATACTGAGAAAATGATACCTATTCAGATCATTTGGCAGCATGGAAACTGCCGAATGTATCTCGTTGGGTCTTGAATACTATAATAGAAAGGTTATAGGATTCAGTTTGCCACTTGCAGACTTCATTTCAACACTTTACGCCTATGGCAGTACACATGGAACATATGCTTTTTTAACACAAAAGTAAACAAATGCCTATTTTAGGCCACGGTACAGATGTGGCCGAGGCTTCGCCTTCCATGGCTCTGCTCCAAGGACTGTTGTGAGGGTTTGCCTGAGTTTGCTTATTATTAATGGCCCTGTTATAGCCAACCTAAGTATGCTTCTCAGATTGGTGCCTCTCCTGGACAGTCCACACTGAAAGCTTCCCATTTGGTCTCAAGTTCAGGGTGGGAATCGGGTCATACTTCAAGCATTTTTGCCTCTGTTACGATTCAACCGGATTTGCATTTGTGTCCATCTAGACCCTCTTGATTGTTGTCCACCGCTCAGGCCAATAACCTTACGTCATCTAAACTTTTGGCCTGCTTTGGTGGCAGTAACAGAGGTCAATAGCATCAATGACATGATGCAGCGTTGAGTTCCCTCGAAAGGGAGTTGCCGAGTTAATGTACAGTATGGCCCTTTTCACACAGACATTCCAGAAAAAACATGGAAAATGCATCCTGAATTTGTCCGGGATTGTTTGATTTTTTGTTCATTCACACTGCCAAATGATTTGCCTGCATCTGCAAGGTCCCGGAAAGACACGTGGCCTGTTTAAAGTCCTGCACATCTTCTACGCAGCGTGTGAAGTATTATTTATTATTTCTCTCTCTAGAAATCACTCACTTGCATTTTTGTTTATGATAAGACTGTAAAGGAGCGCGTGACGCGCCATTCTATGCTGGTGAATGATCTCAGCTTCTGAGTGGATATTTGACGGGCTCCCTGATCTCTGCTTTAATACAGTTTTCAGACATTTTTATCATGATTGTTTATATGCATTTAAAACCCCCGTTTTGAGGAGCTGAAAGATATATCTTGTTAGGATGAGCACGGGCATTTTTGTTTATTATAAGCTCAAATGAGCCTGTGACGCGATATTCTTCTATGCTGCTGAATGATCTCCACTTCAGCGCAGTAAGTGATGAGCTAACTTACCTGATATCTGCGTCAGTCCAGTTTGCTGACATTTCTTGCGTGAATGTCGTATTGCAAGTAAATCCCTCATTTTAAAGAGTTGAACCAATTTCATATTGCCATGACACGTGCGTCCTCACTACGGCACACACATCATTGTTAATGCGTCTCATTTACCATTTCCTGATTACTCCTTCAAACTAGTTTGTGACATTTCTCGTCATGAATGTTGATATGCATGTGTCACAGGTGACGGTTTGTAAGGGCGGAACCAAAAGCGTGGAAGACGATGGCCCGGACGCTTTATTCTGAACACCGGAATTCCGGGGTTTCCCCGAAGACGAAATCAAGCCTGATTTCGCCCAGGTGGGGATAATTTACACAGCGGTTGCTGATAGGCTGATGAGGAGAAGAGGTAGAGAATAAAAAGACCTTTGAAGACATCAAACGGGGTGCTTGTGGTGTACTTTGTATACGCTGTGTTGCTGCTTTGCAGACGGACTATGCTGGCTTGATCGTTCCCCTGGGGAAGAGAGAAAGGCACAGTCAGCTAGCGAAGGAATACTGGGAGACTTCATTTGTGAGAGAGCGGACACAGAGCATTCAACAGTGCAGATATTAGAGATCATTGACAACGAAGAGTGAGTCACAGCTGTAATACTTATCTGTATATTACTTGGAAGAGGAGTTGCGGGTGTGTGTTTTCCTTGTGTTTGAGGTCCCTGGCCCCACTGGAGAGGGGAGCGTGGGCGAGCCGCGGGGTGGCCGGAAACACGGACGAAGCAATTGGTAGGAAGCACCGTTCTCCAATCGAGCAGTGGCCCTGTGGAAAAAGGAAGCGCAGGTGAGCCAGAGGAGTGATAAACAACACGCCGGGCCTGTGAATAACGCACATCTCACTCTCATCGGTGGTCTAGCTATCGCCCAACTATCCTCTCGAGGGAGTCGTAGCCAGGTGGCGAGGGTGATCTAAAAACCACGTGAAGTTGTATAAGAGTGCTGTGGGTGAGTTTCACTGATTGATGGTGTTTACGTTTTACTTGCTGTGTGTATGCTGTGCTTGTAGCGCCCAAACTGCCCTAGCCTCGGACGAGTCGCGAGACGACGACATCTGTTGTGGCCTGGGTCCTACGGAGAGTGAGAAGATTAAGCCCTGTGCCCCGGGCGTGTCAACGAGAGCGTCGCTCCTCCAAAGAGCAGACAGTGGTGAAACCCAGTGAGTATCGTAGGAAGTGTACCGTGCGGATTGAGGGTCATAGCTGTGTGTGCACTGACCTTTCCAACAGAAGCTCGTGGTGTGCGGGGCCCCGACGAAAGTTCGCCCCAACTCGTGACCCCGGCCGTGGAAGTAGGAGGGGGAGTTCGGGAAGCGTTCGGCTCCGTGCCACTGAGCCACTAGTCCCTACAACGCCCGGACAGCTTGAGTGGATGGGCGAAGGATCACGGTGCACTGACGCTGTAGCGAAAGTCCACTGTCTGCGAGCGAACGAAGACCCTTAGTACTGTGAGTAACATACTTTGTGAAGTGAAGTTAATCTGTGCTTATAGCAAATACTTACCTGTGTTCTAACGAAGACTCTGTGTGAACGAAGATCCCCAGTGCTGTGAGTAGTATATCCTGTGAAGTGAAATTAACCTGTGCTTATAGCAAACGCTTATCTGTGTGCTAACGAAGGCTCTGTGTGAACGAAGATCCCCAGTGCTGTGAGTAATACATCTTGTGAAGTGAAATTAATCTGTGCTTGTAGCAAACGCTTGCCTGTGTGCTAACGAAGGCTCTGTGTGAACGAAGATCCCCAGTGCTGTGAGTAATATATCCTGTGAAGTGAAATTAACCTGTGCTTATAGCAAATGCTTACCTGTGTTCTAACGAAGGCTCTGTGTGAACGAAGATCCCCAGTGCTGTGAGTAATATATCCTGTGAAGTGAAATTAACCTGTGCTTATAGCAAACGCTTACCTGTGTGCTAACGAAGGCTCTGTGTGAACGAAGATCCCCAGTGCTGTGAGTAATATATCCTGTGAAGTGAAATTAACCTGTGCTTATAGCAAATGCTTACCTGTGTTCTAACGAAGGCTCTGTGTGAACGAAGATCCCCAGTGCTGTGAGTAATATATCCTGTGAAGTGAAGTTAACCTGTGCTTATAGCAAATACTTACCTGTGTTCCAACGAAGGCTCTGTGTGAACGAAGACCCTCAGTACTGTGGATAGCATACTCTGTGAAGTGAAGTTAACCTGTGCTCATAGCAAAAACTACCTGTGTTTCAACGAAGGCTCGGTGGGAACGAAGGTCTCCAGTACTGTGAGTGACATATTCCGTGGAGTGAAAACAATCTGTACTTAAAGTGATTGCTTACCATTTTTCGAAGACCCTCTGTGAGCGAAGAACCCCGGGGTTGATCCAAGGAGCCACGCAACTAAGACCCGAGGGAAAGAAAGAGAAAGAAGGGTGAGGAGAGTAACGACCTAGAACAACGTACTACTGCATAACTGTTATTTGATTCTGCCTCCAGGAAGAAGCGGAGCGCGCCACGGATTCTCGGACCAGAACCCCAAAGGAGCCCCTGTCCCCAGTCTTTGTCCCAAGTGGCCCTGGAGGCGAGAAGAAGACTCATTAGTTTTAAATTGCCCTTTTCCCATTCCCCCTTTTCTTTTAAATATTTAATAAAGTTTATTTTAACTGTAGTTACTCGTCTGTCTGGTCATTGGGGTGGTCTTGGGAAACTCCTCGAGGTGGAAGAGTTGAGAGGGGCGTGACCTTTAGTTATTCGGGTACGCCCCCGGCCGTGACACATGTAAATCTGTCGTTTTAAAGAGCTGAACGCCCACGTCCTCCTCACTACGACACACACCCATTACGGCAGTGTTTCGGCATCTTGTTTACTGTGTATCTTACTAGGTCCCTTTTCCGGCAACGATCCCAGAAGATATACGGGGCGTTTGCGTTCACACAGAAGCTTGTCTGGCCTTTTTACGGGTATTTTCTGGGACCAAATGTCTATGGGGTTTCAGTAACTTTGATCACTGAGAAGTGAACTAGACGCTGCACTGCCATACCATACCATACATAATGCACGCCTGTGCCAACTATTTTCAAAAGTAATAGAAAGTAGTTAAAGAAGAAATGCTAAATGTTACGGAAATTATGACATCATCACATCATATTTGCCCTCACTTATATGGAAAAATATAACCATACTAAGTATACTAATAAGTATACTAAACCTTTTAATAAAAATCATAAAATGGAAAAGTACTTGGCGCTAGCATTACACAATAGAATTTATGATTATAGTTATGTAAAACACCAGGTCAATGGAAAGTTCCCATCATGAGAGAAAAACAAGTGTTTTTGTATCGTTGCCAACATGTGCAGGTGCACAAGGCCGTGTGTGTGTGTGCGTGTGTGTGTTTATTTCTTTGTGTACTTTTAATCAAATGAAGTCATTTAATTAGGTGTATAATAAAGACAGTCTAACCATAGCAGTATGTGTGTTTATCTTGATTACGCAGTGTGGGACATCTGCAAATTCTCTTTGGCCTGTCTGTGGTGTGGAGATTAAAAGCACAATGCAATGCATGCAGCGGCCGCGCCGCCTCGCTGGGGATGGCCTAATGAATTGCACCCCATTGAGCACCATCCTATTACTGAGGGTCCCTTTTCAAGGCAGAGCTGTGATGCAACAGAGAGCTTTGAGGCTAATGGGCGTCTTTAAGAAGCCATCGCCGCTTTGCGTTACAGCACAGTCACTGTGCTGCCAAATATCTGCTCTGAATGTTTACACCAGCCCACTCATCTGTCTGTCCATATTATCCTGGACACAAGTACATCTGAGCATCCAGCCAGATAGCCCACAGCCTGCCTCCAGTCACCATCATCATTTCCTACTGACAGAGCGGATATGTGCTTGTATGTATGTGTGCGTGTGTGCTTGCGTGCGTGTGTGTAAAGGTTTGACTAATATAATTTATTTAATTCCTTTATTCATGTATTTCCTGTTAAGACAGTAAATGAGGTATGGATGTATCAAAGGCCTGGTTGTAATTAATTTCATAATTGCCAATAGATTTTAGTTTATGTCACAGCCTGGTTAATCTCAGTTTGAGACAGCACACCTACAGACAACACTCAACTGTTAACCACTTTGTCAATGTGGCAAACTCTAATTTAATTGACAACATCCGGGAGTTGTTTTTCACTAGTCACCCAGGAAACTAAATCATATTGATTCAATGACTAGTCATACTTTTTGAGAAGGAACAGATCACTGTATTGTTTAAACGTTTTTAAAGTTAGTGCCTTTAAATTAAAACTTTTTTAGGGACTTCACTGTGGATATACCTCACTTCTTTCTTTTTACATTTGGATGAGCAATACTTCTGATCCCAGAGTCTAACAATTTTCTTGTCTGTTCTCCTGCAAGTTTTCCCAATTCGCACCCCCCCAGACTACATTTCCCATCATCCTCCTCACTCCCTCACCTGTATCGTGTTAATCATCATCCACCTGCCAACTATTACTTATCATCTCCAGCCAATCGCTGCATCCAAAAACCTTAAATTGTTGCATTTCAAGGCAGGAAGGCATCGGCCCTGTCCCAAATGGCACACCTCATGTGGACTTTCAGTTTCGTGGCCTTAAATTGTGCGCGCTCACTTAGTCTACAAGTCCTTAGGGTGTCCCATCTGTCATTTTTAAGCTTCGAAGTGTGCTCATCAGCGCCCCCTTTGAACCCTTGATGCGGTCTTCGGCGAAACCCACACTACAGCAGGCTTTGCGCACTCTACCAACCCAGAAGTCCTTGCGAAAAAGAAATCAGACCAATCAGATAACGGAAGGGAGGAGTTTACACTGATGGGCAATTACTCCTCCTATTTCTGGCGTGACGCTCGAGTATGTCCCAAAATACAACTTCGGTGCACCCTCTTGGACTCATGTCAATGGTCCCTAGGGTCTGCAATACATGATGTCATTAAAGTGTGGACTCTGAGGAGGTACACAAGTCCGGAGTGTGCCATTTGGGACAGGGCCATCAAGGCATGTCCGAATCCAATGTTACGTGTACTTCCTGACTCCTGAGATCTTGTCCCACAATTCTATGCGTGTGCACGCATAGGGAATGTGATTGGTCGAGCCTGGTCGAGTTCGATAAAATAAAATCGGCTGGAGCACAAATTTAGTCTAAATAAATGTTTATTTTCACTTTTTACACCTTTTAATTGCATTTCTAGCGAGAATTTTTTTTTATTTAAACATGCTGACTTTGAAGTGTGTCGGAAAGCATTTCTCTTAGCTGCCTTCATGCCTCCAAAGTCATTGCCTCATGAGCTGCCTAAGTTTTCGGACGCAGCCTATATAGACTCTTTTATCATTCATTGTCTAATCTCGTCATTTTATAGTATATGGTACTGTAAGTGTGATCAATAACTGCTGCCTCAGCGTCCTATTTTTCTTATTTATATTAAAGTTTATTTGTGTTAATTAATGCTCCTTGTAGGGATTAGTGATGCAAAGTCCGATTCATTTCCGCAAACCATCTCTTTTTGGACAGTTCGGCTCATTAAACGAGTTAAAAAAGCAGATTCATCGGTTCCTGACATCATCAAGAAATGACATCATTACGCATTTATTTTCTAACTACTTGTATCAATAAAACATTCAAATAAAGTTGTTTGTGTCATACATTGAAACAATCAAATAAAATGTTATTTTTCTGAAGGCATAGCTGATTTATTGCCTTTCATTCACAAGTTAATAATGTTTGTGGTCACAGTTTCAATCACAGATCGTAAATGCCAGATACGACTGACCAGTTTTGACTAGCCTACAACTTGTATAAGATTCCTAAAAGTTTGAAACTAATGCTCCGTTCCAGGCAATTGAAGTGGAATGTAAACAGAAAACATGGACGACCGCCACGCTAAGCTTCATGCTAACAGATAATAACGACAATTTCACGCCATAATATAAAAAAAGTAAAAAAAAAAAGTTGTGTTCAAATTACAGTGTCTAAAAAAACCCAACAAGCAGAGAAGTAGTTTAGTCTATTCGTTGAAGCTTTACCTCTTATGACGCAAGACTCCATGGGTGCCACCATTATCCTCCGACTTTTGTTTTGCGAAGTCGGGGTAGGTCGAACTTCCCTGAGTTCACCAGTAGGAGGTTCCACTTCGACAGGCATTCCAGTGCACTTTTTCTAGTTGGAGGTAGGATAAGTCCCACTGGTTTGTATGGGCTCTGGAACGCAGCACTAAAACACACATTACAGACACTGATGCACAATTGCAGATGTGTTCTACATATCCTAAGTATAAAGAAAAGAATGAATAAACTTGTCTTTTAAACTCATTTGTTTCCTTGAACAACATAAATATGATTTGCATGCACACTAAATCATACTAAAACTAAAGCTTTATAATAAAACAAGCATATCAAGAAACGAATAAAACAAGAAACTTCACGCATCAGGCTCATTCATATCCTCTGTGATACACACGCAGTGTCAGCAACTCATTCATCTCGGCAATCCTCGACTCTGCAATCTTTAACAACCTTCAACAGTTGGTTGAACCAGCTCATTCGGTTCTTTTTAAGTCCGACATGCTATTTTGGCTGTGTGTCCTGCGTCATCAACCTGGAACCTATGCCTGGAAATAAAGTTCCATTGAGTTTGATTTGTGAACTGGCTCAACCATCCTGAGAACCGGCTGAAAAGAACGATTCGTTCAAGAACCTAACATTGCTAGTAGGGATGGGCAATACCACTTTCTTGCAAGCGATACGATGCCAATACTTTTTATACACTTTAAACAATAATGATACCAATACTGAAAAATATATATATTAACCTACCCAACACAGAAAACTTTTTCAAAAATCCATTATTCTGTATGATTTATATACTACTTCCCTCATGGAGCCCATAAAAAGTTGTTATTTGATGGCATTACAATATTTATTTGTGGAGACATTTGGTTCCTAACATGAATACTAGGACACATGCACACACATTTTTATATTTATTCTATTCATCTAATGCTAACACCAAATAGAGGGAGTACAGTTATTAAGTTTACTATGTACTCTTTGTACCTGGATAGGGTTTTCCTTCCTGAAAACTCTCCTGTAACCGACAGAGGGACATTTGGCAGTTTGTTTTTGTTCAGCCTCTTTGGTTGTGTTGTTTGTAAATGTTTAAAAAGATTGCTTGCATTGCATTTTTTTAAGAAGAGGGCCACACCACGTTGCTTTTCAGCCATGGTGCTGGAAGTGTTTTCAGTGTGCATGCGCAAATGCGCGTGTTGAATGGCACGTCACTCGCGCTGCGCAGTCGCAGACTGATCGATGTGTGTGTTGTCAAACATGAGAACACTTACTTACATTATGAAATTATAAAAATAATTTAGGTATTGATCCTTCTTAAACATCGATACCAAATTATTAGCTTCTAGGCATTGATTTAACTGCAGCATCGATGTGCACATCCCAAGTCACTTCCAGTCACACACCGTGATGCTTGTTATGGTTTTACATACACTCTTAGAAAGGATGTGTTAATTTTTTACACATATTTTTGTGTTAAACTTAAAACACATGTTAATTTTAACACATATGTGTCATTTTAAAAGTAACACAAAATGTGTTGTTTCAATAATAACACAAATATAGGTGGATTCTGGGACAACGCATTTAGTGTGTTGTCCCAGAATCAACACTAAAGTGTTGTTTTTAACACATCTGTTCTAAGAGATTTCCCTGTGCTGATCTATAATTGTGTTATAATCCATTTCAGACAAGCTCCCCCCAAAATAAAAATAAACAAACAAATAACTGAAAATATAATTTAATCATGTTTCATGTTTTTGTGGATTACACGTCGGTCTTCTGCAGTGGGTGTTTTACTCAGGTGGTTGAAGTGGTTAGATTTTTTTGGGAAAGGTGAGGCAGTCTTCTGGGCAAAGTCTTAATTCATAGCTTATTTCATACAGTAAATTATTTTTAAACTTAAAGTTCACCTTTGCATGCCTGCCAGATTTGAAGAGTTCTAGTACAAAAAGAATGAAGGCCATATCTGTTTGAACCACAAACCGAAGGTTTGGACCATCTGGTCCTAGAAGGCATATTTATTTATTGATGTTAGTCTTTGAAAATTTCATGTTGTATATTGCAAGCAACATACTGTATATATACCTTTTATTTTATTTCAGCATAAATGTTTTACCATTGACCTTTTTTTGGTCGATTAAATGATTATTATGAACTTTTCCACACTGTAAGAATATTACTTTCAAAAACGTGATCAAAAAAGCTCATAGTACCTCAGAGGAACATATTGTACTTGTACCAAAGAGTTCAGTCTAGTATCTTAAAGGTGCAAATATAGGTACCAAATGTATACATATCTGTACCTAAATGGTACGTATTTTAAATGATACTGCTGGGGGCCTTTTTACCGTTTTTTTTTATGACAATGCAGTACTCTTGACATTTTAATCAAAAATTATACAAAAAGATTTAAGTTGGAGGAAATGCAAAGGACAGAAATGGGCAGCTAAACAGATGGCAGAAGAGACATGATGTTTAGTGTAATCATGTATGAGGGAGATGTGTGTGTGCGTGAGAGAGAGAAAGAGAGAGAGAGAGAGAGAGAGAGAGAGAGAGAGAGAGAGAGAGAGAGAGAGAGAGAGAGAGAGAGAGAGAGAGTGATGGAGGGAGGGAGGGTGAGAGGGTAAGGGATCATATTTAATTGATTCAAAAATCATATTTCTTTAAATCTTCAGGCTTTGACTGTTTTTTCTGATCTTTATGTCAATCATAGCTGACTAATTTGAGCACAAAGCGGGGGTTTAATCAGCTGAACGTAATAATTGGACATATTTCTGACAGATAGGGCTGCCCTGTGTGTGTGTGTGTGTGTGTGTGTGTGTGTGTGTGTGTGTGTGTGTGTTGGTTTTTGTGGTATACAAGGACTTTTGACCTGAATACGCACCAGCACTATGAGGACATTTTTGGTTTATAAGGACAGGGACCATGTCCTTATAATTCCAGCCATGTAGATGTCATTATCTAAGTCCCAGAAGCACTCTCCTGCTTTTTCGCGCCATGTCCTTATAGACCACAAAACCCTGTAATTTTACCATACACTGTGTATCCTCTGACCCTGATGGTGCGCCCCTGTAGTCTGGTCACAGTACTGCATCTACGTCATTCAAAATTAGCATAGAACACACAAGTGTAGATTTTGAGGCCTCTGATTGGCTGGTAACAAGATTTCTCGTCGGTGATTGGCCATCAGCGGTGGAATCGAGCGCGAACAAGATGGCGCCGGTGGGAGGGACTTCATCAAGAAGGCAAAGTTGCAGGACGGATATTTAATTGATACAGCAGCTGCATTATCAAACGACTAAAGTAAGTGATGTGATTAAATAATGAAATACTTAGTTTTTAAGTGCTTATAAAGGGGTCTAACTCCATCCATAGCTAAAATGTTATACCTTATATTTTGTATCTACTATACTTTTTTTTTACGATTATTATCTTTATTAAGCACATGTCCATCACCCATAGGAATAACGTTACATTGCTACCTTGAAATTAAACTTATTTTCTAAACATTATAAAATAAAGTATAATGTAACATAACTAAAAGTGTTTTTAAGTTGTTCGAGGAATTTTTAAAGAAACTTTAAAGTATATTTACAGATTGTTAACACACTATAGCTAACTTGCTAATGTAAAGTACACAGATAACTAATTAAGTATCAGAGATCGTTATTTAAACGTATACATTTATTGTGTGTTTCTATTCAGCTCTCTATATTTTTTTAATAAGTCAATATCTGATATTTTAATATTTTAATATCGCATAATATCTGACTTGTCATTGTTAATGTCTTGTTTGGAAACTCAGCACCTGGATACGAAGTCATATGTTTTTGAGAGGTGAGTTATAAAGTTGTTTAATCATGTGTTTAGCTTGTTTGTGCCATTTAAATTAAACGGGCTTTTTGAACAGTCATAAAGCGGTTAGCGCGATGCTAACACGCTAACGGATCAATATAAGTTATCAATCTGTCAGTCTTTGGTTTTAAACAGTTTTCTTTTTAATATAATCGTACGAAAAACAGCTATATGTCCTGATACTGCGTTGCTATGACTACAGCCTGTGGGGGAGGGCAGCGTTCTGAACTGTAATAATAAATTACTGTTCTGCTTGGTTTTAAGAGATTAATAAACACAGATGAATATATGCTCTTATTGATCCTGAATGTAATGATAAATCTCATGTGGAGTTTTATTTCTAATGAAAACTAACAAACAATATGATTATGTGATATTTTAAACATATTGTAAATTATGTTTAGCATTATGACAGTGTTTTCTTTTGTGGAGCAGTGAGCCTGATGAAAACATGATGAGGAGAAGAAGAAAAACCAATCCAATAGAAGAGGCTATACAGTTCTCCCTGAACAATAAAGATAAAAATGGATTCGAGATCAGATTTATTAATGACTTTAAAGGTGAGTGAAATGTTTTGGGTGAAATTGTTTAATAAAGCTGTCTCGGGTACATTACTTGTATAATTTTGTCCTTGTCCTCTTTAGGGAGAGGTGTATTCAGTTGTACTGAGTTTGAGAAGGGAGATTTTCTGATGGAATACAGAGGAGATCTCATTAGCAAAGAAGAATGTGAGCGGAGGCAAAAAATATATCATAATGCCCTCAAAGTATTCATGTTTGAATTTCGCTTCAATGGAAAATTTCTTTGGTATGTAGTACAAATATTTTATCTTTATATATGCTATAATACAGTAAAATGTGGCTATTTTAGTTGAGTGTTTTATTGTGCTAATGATTTAAGACCGGTGTTTACCGTTTAATGCCTGGTGAACTAAGGGGCTAATCACACCAAAAGCGCTTTAAACGCTTGGAAACGCAAGGCGCGTTCTTAAAAAAAAAGAGCAGTGCGACGTGGCTTTTTATATTGCTAAGCAACCAGGGAGTCAGCTGTCTTGTCAATCAAATATTAAAGCATGAGCGCTCTTTTGCTGTTTACTGTCATATTAGCAGAAACTTTAAAAAGAGAGTGCATGCTTTGACCTTGTTTGAGGGTGAGAGGTGCACAAACACGCAGGAGAGAGTGAGCGAGTGGAGTCTGGTTCTTCAAAGCAACTGTAAACTTCACTCACCACAACGTAAGGCCCGCCTCTCCCCTCATTCGATTGGACAATGGAATGACGTCGGGCGCTTCTCCGCTCTCACACTCCTTCAAAAGCGTGCTGCGGCTGGCGGCAAAAACCGCAAGGCGTTCGGCGCCCATAAACAACGCGCAAACGCTCCCTGTCCATAGAATATCATTCATAAAAGGCGCCTGCAACTGCCATAAACGCTTTTGGTGTGATCATCCCCTAATAGGGGTGGTTTCCTGTACAAGGTTTAGTCCAGAACTAGACTAAAATGTTAGAGCTGTTTAAACCGAATATGTAAATAACTAATATTATTTACAGAAACAGTGACCTTAACAGAGAAGTCTTGAGCACTAAAACTAGATATGAGGGTTTTGCTGTGTAGATGCAGCAAGTCTAGAAACAACAAAAAAATACGAAGCTAATACAATTCAAATGATGAAGAAATGTAATTTAAATGTAACAGTAAGTGCAGATCAAGGACAGTTGATGCAGCAGATACTGTAGATCACCCTTGTTTTCTTAGGATTTACAATAATTCCGGTTATCTGAAATAATTTTAATGAGATAACTATTTCATATTTGTGACAGACCTACACACAGATTAGGGGTGGATGATAGGACCAAAATCTTATATCATGACTTTTAATAAGATCTTTAATGCCATAGAATTTCATAATTCTCACAAAAAACTTATATGCTCAACACACAATCATATTCATTAAGTAATAAATGTTTTTAGCATTTTATACTTTATTGAGGTGTTTGTTCTTTTCATATATTTTGAAGTAGGCTAAAAATAATATTTGGACAATTATTAAACAGGTAGTTCACCCAATTTAGAAAATTCTGTCATTTATTACTCTCCATCATGTTGTTCTAAACCCTTAAGATTTTTACTCATCTTCGGAACACAAATGAAGAACATTTTGATGAAATTGAAAGATTTCTTTGCCTCAATTGACAGCCTACACAACTACCACTTTGATGCTTCGAAAAAAGTTCATGAAAAGATCATAAAACTAATCCATATGATTTAAGCAGTTTAATCAACTTTTTTCACTGTGCTCCTATATTTCTTTGTGTGCTCCTAATATGTATAAACAATAACGTACAGAACACAATGCCTCAGAAAATCAGATCTGCCTGTTTACACGACAGTTGCTTAGGCACATATTTGATTTATATCTGATTTATTTCCACATATGAATGAGGCCTGAAACCTATCTCAAAATATCCGAATGTATGCGTTTTTTTCCCTGTTTACACAGCCTTAGAAAACATCCGATCTGTGTCACATATAAGCAAAAAATCGGAATTGGGTCACATTTCACTGAAGGTGTAAAAGAGGCCTTAAGCCTGATTTATAGTCGTGCGTAAATTCTATGCCGTAGCTACGGCGTAGGCTATCCGTAGCCTGACGTGCACCTCGCAAAAATGTTAACAGCACGTCAGTTCTACGCGGACCGCAAGCGCTGTGATTGGTCCACCAGAACCCCTCCCGTCAGGTAAAAAAACTGTGTCATATGTATTTCAATTTGCGACGGTAATAACAAAGAATGGCCAAGTTGAACTCAAACTGCAACAAAAGTCGCTTTTTATTTACTTCCATCACTGCTGGTCTTCCCAAAACATACACAACAAGTTGCTGTTTCTTCATTTGTGGGTTAATTTGCCAAGCTTCTTCTTCTTTGACGGTCTCGCTGCTACTGTGGTTACACGCGTGGTTACTGCCTATCAGGGGTCTGCGCGCGTGTTTGCACGTCGACGCGGACAACGACGCAAAAGTATAAATGAAAACCGACGCGGAACCTACGTTGTCGCGGCTACACCATAGGACCTACGCACAACTATAACGAGCCCTTTACACATGCATTTTCTTTTTCAGCTGTTTACTATCTCTTAAGACCTAAATGGTTGTGTTTATGAGGATACTTGCAAAGGGAATTTTGACACATATGTGTATTTAAGAGCAATAAAGTAGTAAAAATGCTCACGAGGTCAATGAGCAGCGGATGCACAGTGCTTAAATACATGTACAAACGTTACATTTTTTTTGACCACACGCACAGCAACATGTTGTGTTTGCATAACCTTGATAGAGATGATTGTCCAAAATCTGAACTAATAAACTAAAATTTCTACTTTAGCTAAGGTCTAGTCCAAATTCTGTGTCCAGGACACTGCCCCTTAAGGAATATTCGGTCTCATTCACTAAGCATGCGTGCGTGAGATATGCGTACAGATGTTTTCACGAACAAATTATGATTCAGCCAAAACGTTCATATAAAAATTTATTCTAAATGTAAGAAAAAAATCAAGAACAACTAAAACCACACGTACACCATAATCACATACACTATAATCAAATACTAGTCTATAATTATAATGTTCATTATAATGTTGATATATAAAATTTATATTATTATGTTTTATATTTTCTGTATTATATATTATTATAGACATTTTCTGTACCGTATTATTATTATTATTATTATTATTATTATGGGGATATTAAACATTATTATAGCCTACTTATTTTTTCTACACATATAAAGAAGATGTCCATAATGCCAAGCCTTTACACTTCCCTTTTTACTTTTTAGATCTCTTAATGCCTAGTATAAACGTTATGTAAATGTAAGGAGAATTCCAAACGTCAATCACTTGTTCTCCTGTCCATTTTATTTGAGATACAAATGCGTGTCTGTTATATTAATGAAATGTCATATTTGTTAATGTATCCAATACTTCTTTAATGTTACTCGGATGGACAAACAACACTGGATTCCTCTAGCAAAACCTCCCAAATAAAAAATGCAAAGCAAAACAGAATATTATCGGTAATAAATATGATCATGAATTTCTTTTCAAGCTCTTTTGCTTTGGTGACAAACTGCGCTGTGGAAAGCCCTTATATGGAGCTGGTTTGGGCATGTTTTATGCAAATTGTCAACCTCTTGCATGTGGCTTCACATGTAGAACCCTCCAAAATCACTAACGTAAGAACAAGTATAAGAACAAATTCATGTGCGTACGCATGTGTTGTAAATTAGGTGAGAAGTTCAAGTATATTCCTTTAAATACGAAAAACATACGCAGGTATTAGTGAATGAGACCAAGTTATTGTTGGTACTTATATTTACAATTTTTTTATTTCTGTTTGGAATTAGCAATAATCCATGATCTGTTAATGAGAGTTGAACTGTGGTTTGTTTAGTGTTGATGCAGCTCGAGATGATGGCTCCCTTGGGAGACTTGTGAACGATGACCATATTAACCCGAACTGCAGGATGAAGACTATCCATGTGGATGGGAAACCTCATCTCTGTTTATTTGCCATAAGAAGCATTTGTCCGGGTGAAGAGGTCACATACAATTATGGCGATTCAGAGTGGCCATGGCGATGCAAGGTATTTAAATCTTTATGATAATAATTATTGCATTATTTTAAAGTTTTATGTGATAAATCAAAGTGTCTACAAGAGAAGGTTGCTTACCTGGCCATGTTAATGCAGGAGCATAATTATTGTATATTTTTTGAAGAATGAATGTGCCTGTCTAGTTGTTATATATGTATACTCTGTGTTGTGTCCTCATAGACAAGGCTTTTTTAATAATAACTAGTTATTACTGGGACAGTGTTGTGTACTAGTGTTTAAACATGTGTATGACTAAATGCTGTTTTAAGAGAACACTGTTTTATGAGGACATCATCAGATCAGATCATGCTCTTGATGCCTGTTCTCTTGACTGCCAGTGTATAACTAGTTTTACAAAAGCCTTGTCTATGAGGACACTAGTTATTACTGGGACAGTGTTGTGTACTAGTATTAAATAAACATGTGTATGACTAAATGCTGTTTTAAGAGAGCACTGTTTTATGAGGACATCATCAGATCATGCTCTTGATGCATGTCCTCTTGACTGCCAGTGTAGCTATTACTATTTTTACAAAAGCCTTGTCTATGAGGACACTAGTTATTATTAGGATATAGAGATGGGAGATGTTTTGTGCCGGCAAGCTCATACAAAATTGAATTTGTATTAAAATGAAGTTAAAATGAGTTAAAGTTAAAGTTAAAGAGTTAAAATGAAGCTGTAATAGAAGGCCTTTTCTGTATAAAAATTACAGGAAGGGAGGCAAATATAGTATACTAAAACCAGTGGCCGGTTGCATAAAACTTTAAGACTAGTCTTAAAAGTTAGTCATGAATTTTTTTCCTTCAAGACATTTTAAGAATGTTACATAGAAAGATAGATTGGTCTAATTTAAATCCAAATAATAAGACTGATTAGCCCTAACTAACTGCTAGTTAGTCAGAATCATTCTTAAGACGCAGTCTTAATGTCACGGCTATGTTTATGCAACCGGCCACAGGGTCTAATACTGTGCTCATGTATTCACTTAATGTGTACAGAGTTTGTTTAACAGATATTACCATAGAGAAACAAATACAAGAAAAACTGTAAGCTAAATGAAGATATCAAAGATTAAAAAAACTATTACTTTTGATAGATACAGTAGTCAAGTCTGGATACTGTAATATGCGACCAACTGGGTAAGCACATACCAGAGTAGATGGAGTTCGTGAAACAGCACAAACATCGGAGCTATACTGTTTTCAGAGATTGTAAAATATTTTATACCTTCACTTCTTGTTTATTTTTAGATGACAGTAAAGAAGCAGTTGAAACAACAACCACAAGACACTGCCACTAAAAATGTATCCAGAGAGGTAAAGATTGCACACTTTTTTCAGTTATTACTGAAAATGGAAATTGACAGTGTACCCCATCCCAGAATGTTTAAAGGGCGTGTTGCAGGTTAACCACCACTGTCGATTAATGGGTACATAAATCACTCAAGATATGTATATCATTTTTAAAATGTCTCAAAAATGGTCTTAAAGACCACTTTTTTTACGTTTTTGGTATTAACACTTTTTTTACGCAATTCGGCGATGACGTCACGTTGGGGATAAGTGGAGAAAGCCTCAGCCAGAGCCATAGAGATAGATGAGACATTTATTGCTGTTTAATACTTACGTATATAATTTGGAAATCATATATACATCGTAGGAAATATATAATGTGTTATACTGCAAAGTTACCATGCTAATTATTATTTATGATATATGTGGAGATAAATAAAACTTCGCAAATCTGCTGATTTGATCCATTCATGTCCTGACCACCAGGCTAGAGATTTTTAAACATCCTTAATCCACACTTACTAGTCTATCAAATAATATCTCAAATATATTGTTTTGTGAAATAAAAGGATGCTTTGTTATATTGTTTATGTGATCATAACGAATCACACGATCATTTTATACAAATCACACGCTCATTTTATACGCAGAAGCAGCAGCTGCAGCACACTCGGATCCGACCGCCTATACTGTAATAAACAGGCGTTCGGCGGCTTTTTACATCAAATAATGTCAAAGGCTATGCCATTTGAGGAGAAACCGCTCATTGATCACCGTATTTTTATAAATCCTTTACATGGTTGGACCTGCCGAACAGGTTGAGCACTTTTATATACTTTGTTGAGCAGAGAGGCTGCACAGTTTGACCAGCGGGCTGCGGGAACAGCCGCACATCACGCCGCCAGACGGTGTTGCTAATATAACTCGAAATGTATAACTATTAACAATCGGCCCACCGGGAAAGTCCCGACTCTCCCGATTGCCACTCCGCTACTGGCTGTAAGGAAGTGAGTGCGTTTTAGTCGCTGGTCGACCCCGCGAACAGATGTGCCTCACTCAGTTTCCAGGATTTGACATGCTGCCTAAATCTGTTTGTGCTGAAGATCGCATAAAGTTACACCCATTTCAGGCAGGATCATGGACCCCCTCAAGCCAGCACGCACGAGTATGTTATTTTTTTGTTTACTTTCTACACGAAGTGCTAACGTTATGCTATCTGTCTGCCTATCTCTCTATACTAGCCTATCCATCTGTCTGTCTGTCTGTCTGTCTATAATCTGCGTTATCAGAACTGTACTTTACTCGTCTCTCTCTAGTCACTCTCAGTGCTCGCAATGCAGCTTTGGTAAATTCTCTCCCCAGCGTGACATCATACAGTGCGTTGTGGGGGAAAGGAGAATCATTGCAAACCGCTGTAAATTGCACACATTCGTTGAAAAATTTAACCTGCAACTTTAAAATGTCTTCTTATTTAACACACCTGATTTAATTCGTCAGCTTTTTAGGGAGACATGTTAACCATTCTGGAAGGAGGTTAATGAATTTAAATGAGGAGACATCTAAAACTTTCTGGGTGGGGGTACTTGAGGAATAGGATTGGGAAGCAATGCCCTAGAACAGTGGTGCTCTAACTCAGACCTGGAGGGCTGGTGTCCTCTAGAGTTTAGCTTTAACCCTAATAAAAACACCTAAACATCTAGATCAGGGATGGGCAACTTTGGTCCTGGAGGGCCAGTGTCCTGCAGAGTTTAGCTCAAACCATAATTAAACAAACCTGAATCAGCTAATTAGGGTCAGGCATACTAAAAACTTTTAGGCAGGTGTGCTGAGGCAAGTTGGAGCTAAACTCTGCAGCACACCGGCCCTCCAGGACCAAAGTTGCCCATCCCTGATCTAGATCAAGGTTTCACTAGCCATAGGAGAAATTTGGAGGCTGTGGTGTTGTGGCAAGTTGGAGCTTAACTGAGTCTGGGCACCCTGCCCTAGAAACTTTGAATTGATTTTCTGTACATTTTTATATGAAAAGTTATATTACATTTTCTTTTTATCAGATGGGGCAGGTGCTATTAGACAGTGCTGACTGTGATGGTCGTACAGTGGCTCTTGATCAGGTAAATAAGAGATGTGCATGAAGAGAATAAAGTCAAATTTGAGACAACTGAGCTGTTGATATAGATCCCGGTGCTGCAAATGTCTATGGGGCGGTTTCCCGGACAGGGATTAGCTTAATCCAGGACTAGGCCTTAGTTTAATTAGGAAATATAACTAGTTTTAACAAACATATCTTACTAAAAACATTACTTGTGTGCATTGTGAGGCAAAACAAAGGGCCCTGATGTATTTTAAGATATGTCAGTGCAAGATGTTTTCAGTTTGGACAGCACTTAAAAATGTTTTAGTCTAGGACTAGTCTAATCCCTGTCCGGGAAACCGCCCCTAAATGTTTGTCTTTTAGACTTATAGTGAAGCTCAACACACTATGGATGCATTGAACACATTATCCCAGTCAGAAGTCAGAGATGAAATCGATGAATCAATGGATTTGACTGTTTGTACTCCTGCTAAAGAACTGGAAAAGGTATTTCAGATGTGCTGCTTTTATTTTTTTTAATTTTTAAAGCTTTTGTCTGTAGTAGAACCGTTTTCTCTGTCCTGAATTTCAGGTTACCCTTGAGAAGAGCCAGTTGGCGTTAGGGAATCAAGATTGTGTTGAGAAGAATGGTGGTGAGAAGGTAATATTGTTTTAAAGAGATTTGCATGATTTAAGAAAATGAGAACCTGTATTATATCTGTATCTGTTGACCTATCAGTCTCAATATTTGCTCCTTGTTTTCTATTCCTAGAATTCTCAATTGTCCCCAGTGCAATTGTTAAATGAGGACCAGAGTTTTCGTGCACCTACCGAAGGACTCAAGCAGGTGATGAAAATGTTTTGGTGTGTTGATTGAAACTGGATCCTAGAATATGCTTTGGTGCTGTGAGAATATTACTCTCATTAAGGAAATAGTTGAACATTTTGTCATTTACTTATCCTCTTGTTTTAAACCTGTATGACTTTCCTTCTTCTGCAGAACACCACACAAAAGGAGATATTTTGAAGAATGTTGGTAATTGAACAACATTGACACTCCTTCAGTTCTATTGTATGAATACAAAACCAATAGAAGTGAATGGGTGCCACTTTTGTTCAGTTCCCAACATTCTTCATAATATCTCCTTTTGTGTTCTTCAGAAGCTCTAAACCCATACAGGTTTGAAATAACAAAATGGTTATTGATGACATAATTTTAATTTTGGGTTAAACTATTCCTTTAAATGCTATCAATTCAAAAACAATACATTGCGATGTTATACAAGCAACTTTTAGGCCACATTGGTGAAATACATGTTGCTTTTGACAAGTACTTAAGATGTGTCTAATTCATTTATGTGCATTTTGCATTCAAAATTTCCTTTCATGTGTCTCTTAAAAAAAGTTTACACACGTTTTTGAATTAATAAGGTCTTTTAAGTCATTTAGTCATTAAAATGTTTTCTTTAATGATTGTTAATAGTTTGGATGACGTGAGGTTATAATATAGTTCTACATGTATGTACTGAAATACTCTTTATCTTTGCAGGTCTGTAGACATGATGTGACCTCTACAACAATATCGAGCATGGACAAGTGTGCAGCATGTGTGGGACCTGTTGTGGCATTTAAGTGGATTGGACTGAGATGTAAATGTTAGTATGTCTTTTTTGCAGCTTGATACTTGCCATATGACACAACGGTTGATGACTTTCTCCTACATGATTTCTTTTATAGTGTGCTCCAGCTTTTGGCACAAGTCCTGCTACTTCAAATTGTATGACAAACAGTCATCAATGGTAAGACATCATTTCATTTTATGCTTGCCCAGTGAATTGCTTTAAAAGTAATCATAAATATCTTGACAACAGGATACAAGTTCAGAAGAAGAGCTGTCAGATGAGGAATACATACCACAGTCAGAGAGTCAGTCAGACAGTTCAGAAGATCTGACAACAAGAACAGAAACTCAGGATCAAGCTAATCACCCCTCACTATTAAAGAAGGTTGTCCCCTCACAATTTAGTTTACCTGTACCCCCCCTGGATTCATATCAAGGCAAAGGAAAACAAATCTCAATGGCAAGGGAAGCTGAGTTTGACTTACTTTGTCATGAAGAGGATGTTGAACTAGATAGTAACTCAGATTCAGATTTGCGCAGGGAAATAGATGTGGTGATGTCATCCCCCTCATTAATCAGTGAAGAGGCTTGTAGTGGAAAGCTCATGAATGCAGCAGACGGAAGTAAGGTGCAAGAGAAAGGGCAAATAACCAGCATGCTTGAATCAGATCAATGTGTGCAGTCATCACAGATCTCATGTTCAGCAAATAGTAAGAACTACTGTTACATCTGTGGGAAACCCCAGTCCAAGTTAGCACGCCATCTGAAAACTCATATGTCTGAATTTGAAGTAGGACAGGCACTGTCACTCCCAGTCCACTCAAAGGAACGCAAAGCGATGCTACAAAAACTCAGAAACAAAGGCAATTATCAGCACAACACAGATGTTTTACAGTGTGGAGAAGGGGCTCTTAAAATGAAAAGGGCACCAAAAAAAGAAAAGGATGCAAAAGACTTTGTGCATTGCATGTACTGTAAGGGGATGTTTGTACGGAGAGATTTGTGGCGTCATTTGCGAAAATGTCCCTCAAAACCAAGGGATGCTGGTGAAGAGCAAGGGAGGACTAGGGTTTTGGGTCTTGCAACTATGGCAGAGTCGACACACAGTCAGCAGATCTCTCAAGGAGTTTGGAAGCTTTTGGGTGCGATGAAGCACGATGACATTTCTGTTGTTGTTAAAAATGACTGGAGTATTCTTCAGCTTGCACAGTCGTTCTTTAACAAACATGGACATGACTCTACTAAATTTGAGTACATCCGTCAGAAACTCCGCGAAATTGGAAGATTGTTGTTGACGTTGCGTAAAGAGTTTTCTATTTACAGTCTTGAAGAAGCTGTGAAACCTGCTAATTTCTATCGACTTATTCAAGCAGTCCAGAGGGTGTCTGGCTATGATGAAGAGAGTCACTGCTACAAAAGCCCAAGTCTTGCACTCAAACTGGGTCATTCATTAAACAAGATCTGTGAAATCATTCATTGCAGAGCACTCATGTCTGAAGACAAAGAACTGATTTCCTCAACAGATACATTCAAAAAGCTGTATTCCTCAAAGTGGTCCGAGTTGATCTCCCACTCTGCACTTGTCACAATGAATGAGGCCAGATTCAACAAGCCATCGACCCTGCCTTTCACCAAAAACGTACAGTGTCTTCATCAGTTCCTTGAGAAGAGCGCACATGCTGCCTTTGAGAAACTAAAAGAGACTGCGTCACCTCAGAGCTATGCAGCACTAGCCAAAGCAACTCTGGCAAGAATGATTGTTTTTAATCGCCGGCGTGCAGGAGAGGTGTCAAAAATGCAGCTTAAAAGCTTTCAAGAAAGGGACAGCACTTCTCTTCACGATGATGTTGCCTTGGGTCTTAGCAGGTTTGAACAAAAACTCTGCAGCCATTTCAGTAGAGTTGAGATCAGGGGTAAAAGAGGAAGGAAGGTGGCCGTTCTTCTTTCACCTGATATGGTGGATGCATTGACGCTGCTGGTCAGAAGGAGAAGTGAGTGTGAGGTGCAGGACACCAACAGTTTCTTGTTTGCTAGACCTAACTGCCTAAGTCATTACAGAGGCCAGGACTGTATTAGGGTCTTTGCCAGTGAATGTGGAGCTCAACATCCAGAGTTTCTGCGATCAACACACCTAAGGAAACATGTGGCTACTCTCTCTCAAGTCCTCAACCTGAAAAACAATGAATTGGATCAGGTTGCCGATTTCTTAGGGCATGATATCCGTGTACATCGCGACTATTACAGGCTGCCAGAAGCCACAACTCAACTGGCTAAGATATCGAAATTACTGCTAGCTATGGAAAAGGGCTGTCTTCCTGATCTTCAGGGAAAGTCCCTTGACGACATTGAGCTTGAAGGTATGTCCATGCTAGCGTATGTGGTTTAGTTAGTCTTATTACATTTATAAGGAGGGTTTGAAGAATGATGTGAAGTCTTATTCAACAGTTGAGTAAAGAGTGGGTGTCATGTTTTGTATTGTTGAACTGTATACAAAATGAACAGATTCTTCTCATGTTGTAAATGTCACTTTTACTTTAAGATGAGATCAGTGTAAATGATTCTGAAGACAGTGGTCCCGATGAAAGTGATGCTGAAGATGATGTCCCTGCTCCTGCCTCCAGTCGTGATGTTTCTGCTGCTGCCTCCAGTCGTGTTGTTTCTGCTGCTGGCTCCAGTCGTGTTGTTTCTGCTGCTGGCTCCAGTCATGCTGGTATGTTAACTCAACTCTGTTATGTATATTTGTTTATTAAAGGTGCTCTGAGCGAATTCACGGGTTTTAGGCCATAAAATATTTTTTGTTTTAATACAGTAAACATCTCCTCACTATCTGCTAGCTGCCTGTCCCCTGAACACACGATAAAAAAACGTGGTCTCTGTAGACAGCACAGTGGACGGAACTTAACTTCTGGTCTCTGTTTGTTCAATGGTCTGGATAGTGGCTAAACTGAACTCTGGAACAAAAATCTTGTTAAAAAAACTCCTTTCATAAAATGTGCAGCACACAATCGAACATTTGGACTGTAATGTTCTGAAACGTTGTAAATAAAATCTTACCGCCGTTTTTTTAATGTTTACTCTATTGGAAGGCCAAACAAAGTAGTTTGTCTTTCGCAAAGAAACACCGCGTACTCGATATGGCGGAAACAACAATACTACAGCGTGATTGAAAGTAACACCCTCTATCTTTGCATATACATTAGGGTGGTGTTATGCAAATGTTCAAACCAGTATGACGTCTAATTGACCTATGGCTAAGCCACGCCCCCAAATGCAATGAGCCAGTCACAGTGCGCATAGCAATCCAATACATTCTTTCCCTCCACGTCCATTGAAATCCATTGCAGTTACAGGGTTCGTACGGGTGCTGGAAATCCTTGAAAATACTTAAATTTGAATGTTGTGTTTTTAAGGTTAGAAAAATGCTTGGATTTTATATAAAGGCCTTGAAACTGCTGATTTTATTATACATTGCTTTTATAATATTTTAATGTCTTACTGAATAGTTTTCTTTTAAAATAAAATAATCGTAATTTTGCAAAAAAAACAACAACAACAAAAAAACTGGTCGAGTCTGCGCATGTGGCTAGACTATGCCAGGCATTTTGAATGTGCGCCCCCTGACGGAGCAGAAAGGGAGATGAAAACATGCCTGGAGGTTGCCGCTTCAATCTTCGTTGGCTGGACGACGAAAAATACAAATTATGGCTGAAAAACGGACCAAATCCTCGTGTTGCCACTTGCAAAATATGCAAAAAGGACCTGCAGCTCTTCACCATGGGAGAGTCTGCACTTTCAAGCCATATGAAAGGTAAGATTTGAGGGGTTTCAACTTTTTGCCACAATCGCGAGCCAACCAATTTCTCGGAGAAATGTAAAATGTGATTATTCAATTTTCATCAGATTGGGTTGGAAATGAACAGGGACTTGAGGCAAAACTGCCACAAAATTAACAAAAGATTTTTCCAAATTCAAGTTAAGTATGCATAAATGCCCCCACACAATCTGTTAAGAATGTTAAAATGAAATGTGGACGGATTACAGTTTAGTTGCTTTAAAATACTTTTGTTCGGTGTATGGAGCGAGGGAACTGATTCAGACGCACACAGTACTGAATTCTGCAGTCTCGTCAGACATCAAAGTGTTAAAAACGATATTTGCCATTAATTTTGCAGTTTATACAAGCAGATTCTGTGTTTACCGGGAAATTCGCGAGTGCTTAATGAGCTAGTGTTGTAGTCTACGGCCGTGTACACCAATGCATTTATGCCTGCAACAGTTTTGTCCGCGCTTTGCGTTTTTTTTTTTCATGATCAGCGCTTAACTGAGCTTGTCACGCTTAGCTCGTCAATAGGCATGTTTGTCTACATGCGGCCCTGTAAGAACTGACGTCAAAGTAACACGAGAACGATTAGAGAAATCAGACGAAGTCTGTTTTCGTCCCGCGCTCGCGGTACTTTGACGTCATCCGGCTGTCGAACTAATGCCTAAAATGGTTGCGTTCCACTCCAGTTTTTCGACCATTTGAACCCACTTCAAGTGTTCTAGCAGTAGTGGGCACTGGTACAACGTAAGCAATGACTTACATTCGAGTGAATGAGACGGAGGGAAGTTAGTGAGGGAAGGTCATAAAAAACGAACTGGAACGCAGGGCCTGTCATGTTTCACTCAGTCGTCCAATCACAGTGGAGAAAGGCGGGACAAAGACTGATAAACAAAACAGAAGTAGCTAGGGAATGTCTATTGCTGGCTTTCTGTATATGATTCAATCCCAATTTAATAATTTGGTTTTTGATGCTAGTAAAATAACCAGTTTGAAGAATGTCAGCAATATGACATGCCTTTTCCCCACAAACAAAAATTTATTTAATGTTAAAATTTATCAACATTATGAACTGACATAAACCGTACTTCTGCAGCATTTAATAATCTTTGTTAATGTTAATTTTTAAAATGAAAAGATAGTCAATTAGTTAATTCATTGTGAACTAACATTACCAATAATTTAACAGCTAAATTCTTATTAAGTAACATTAACAGAGATTTATAAATACCGTAACAAATGCATTGGTTATAGTTAGTTATTTAATACATTAGCTAGTGGTAAGAAATTAAACCTCATTGTAAAGTATAAGCATAATCTTTACAATATCAAGAGCCTTAAGCAACAATAATACATTTCTTGTAATACTGTGGCACTACCCTGTAATTAATTCCTTGTTCATTCTTGTTTTTGATTTATATACTTAAAAAGCTATGCTACATTAACAGTATTTTTATCTTCATACTAAGTTATATTCATGCATCATTATATTAAGGTCTCATATTTTTTGGTGTTTTTATTTAGGAAAAAAACATCAAGATCTAAGTAGAAGACTCCTTCATCCAGGCCCTGCAATGGGGGATTTTTTTCAGCACACAAGCAATTCATCAAGCAGCACAGCTACATCTACACATCCAAGCAGCAGTGTAGGGAGAGCCAGTGCAGTGGAAGCAGCCAGTGGGGTACCAATAGGAATTGCACATCTACCACCCACAGGTTCATCTAATCCACTGCAGTCAACCAGCAACTCCCAAGGAATCATAAAAACATTTGTTAGCTCTAATCCAGCACTGAAAGCAGAAATATGCTGGGCAACAAAAGTAGTAACAAGCCACTATTCATACAAGTCATGTGAGAACATAGGGGATATTTTCCAAACCATGTTTCCCGACAGTACCATAGCAAAACAGTTCAAATGTGGGGGAAATAAAGCAGCATACCTCACAGTGTTTGGGATAGCTCCTCATTTCTCGTCCCTGATGAAGACCAATGCCAAGAAAGAGTCTGGTTATGTTCTTCTATTTGATGAAAGTTTAAATCGGGAAATGAAAAAAAATCAGCTTGATGTTCACTTGAGATTCTGGAATGATAATCGGGTAACCTCAAGGTATCTGACATCTTTTTTCTTGGGCCACCACACTGCAGAACAAATGTATGACCAGCTTGAGACAGTATGTTCAGATATTGGCTTCCACACCCTGATTCAGCTGTCGATGGATGGCCCAAATGTAAACTGGAAGCTCTTCTCCATGGCCCAGCAAAACATAGAAGAACAAACAGGCAGGAAAATGGTTAATGTTGGAAGCTGTGGTTTGCATGTACTAAACAATTCCTTCAGAGCAGGGTGTGCATCCACAAACTGGGAGCTGGGAAATGCTCTTTTAAGCCTTAAATGGCTATTCAAAGATGTACCAGCTCGTAGGGAGGACTATACAGAAATGACTGGTTCCATATACTTCCCTCTTGATTTCTGTAATCATAGATGGCTGGAAAATGTGGAGGTGGCTGAGCGTGCCCTTCAGATTTTGCCTTCTCTGAAAATGTATATCCAAGCTGCTAAAGCAAGAACTGTAACAGAACCAACTTCTAAATCATTTAGGACTGCTCAGAAGATTGTTCAAGATGACCTCTTCCCAGCAAAGCTCAACTTCTTTCTAATGGTGGCTAAGGAAATCAAACCATTTTTGACGTTATACCAGACAGACAAACCCATGTTGCCATTCATGAGTGGTGATCTCACCAATATGCTTAGGAGTCTAATGGAGAAGTTTATCAAGCCGAGTGTAATGAAGAATGCAACTACTCCAGTAAAGCTTCTACAAGTTGAATATGCTGACCCAGTCAACCACATGGATGTTACCAAACTAAAAGTAGGATTTGTCACAGAGCGAGCCCTGGAGGAGCACATCAAGAAGAACCCAGATGCTGGGAGGCTTAGGCTGGAGTTTAGGCAAAACTGCAAGCTGTTTTTGCTAAAGATGGTCTCCATGCTTTTTGAAAAGGCTCCACTCAAATATCCTCTTGTAAGAAGCCTGTCAGTTCTGGATCCAAGGGTGTTCATCAAGAGCAAAGAGGTAAGCACCCGGAAACTCACCACTGTTCTGCGTCTCCTTGTGGATACAAGACGCATTGAAGAGAAATGCTGTGATGAGATTCTGAGGGAGTTTGGTAATTTCTATGACTACAGCCTGATGACAGCATCAGATTCCTTTAGAAAGTTCAACCCAGAAAGTGGAAGTTTGGATGTATTCTACCATGAACAATTATCAAACAATGCAGAGTTTCACCATCTATGGGAGGTAGTAAAACAACTTCTGATCCTTTCACATGGCCAAGCCTCTGTTGAGAGAGGGTTTTCCGTCAACAAGGAGGTGATGGTGGAGAACCTCAAAGAACATTCATTGATTTCCCAGAGAGTTATTTATGACCATGTGCGGAGTGTTGGAGGGCTTCTCAACATAGCCTACACAAAGGAACTACTCCTCTCTGCAGCTGCTGCCAGACAGAAATATCACATGTATCTTGATGACCAAAGACGTCTAAAGCAAGATAACCAGAAGGCACAAAAGAGAAAAGGACTAATGGCAGAGATAACAGAAATAAAATCCAAAAAGAAGAGACTAGAGGAGGATATGAGGGTCCTCTTGAAGTCTGCTGATGACAATGCAGAAAAAGCTGAATCACATGGAAAACTAAGCTTCATTTCGAAGTCCAATGGTCTTCGAAGAGCAGCAAAGGACAAGGAAAAAAGTCTGGAGACTTTAGAAGAACAGCTAACCGAAAAACTGAAAGAACTGAAGGACACTCCTTAATACTGCAGGTCTTACCCTGTTTGGCATAACCTTGGTTAAGCCAACTATATATTTTTTGCTCTACTGATTTTGTTGTTCATTGCAGTTTCGTTTTGAAATGTCTTTATTGCAGTTTCATTTTTGCACAATTTTCATTGTAGTTTTTTGTACTTGTGTTGTTCATTGCAGTTTATTCCCAACTCAACACCTTAAAGGGCACTTACAATGCCAATTTTAAGTTATTGATAGTTTTATGGCAGAAACAGCTAAACGAAAAACTGCAGGACAGTCCTTAATAGGTCTTACCCTGTTTGGCCTAACCTTGGCAAAGCCAACTATGTATTTTTTGCACTACTAATTTTGTTGTTCATTGCAGTCATATTTTGAACTGTCTGTATTACAGTATAATTTTTGCACTATTTTCATAGCTGTTTTGCACTTATGTTGTTCATTGCAATTTTTCTCCAACTCAGCACCTCAAAGGGCACTTACAATGCAAATTTACGTTATTGATAGTGTTATGGCATTTGTTTAAAGTAAAAAAAACAGAAGACAGAAAACGGATGTTCAATAAAGCATTTATTGAAATTGAAGTTATTTGTCTAGTAATTATTTGTAATTTGTTATCAACTAATCTAGGTTATATAGGATGCCATGTGAACTTACAGACAGGTGATGCATTTTAAACATCTTTTCCTTAAAGTTGTAATTTCATTTTAGGTCTTATTATAGCAAAATAGATTTAATGTAACAAAGTACATAAATGTGTCAACATGTAATTTACCACAGTTTTAAAGTGCTGAAAAATCATGAGTATGCACTTTGAAAAATGCTGGAAAAGTGCTGGAATTTGATGTTGGAAAAGGTGTACGAACCCTGAGTTAGTCAGTTTTCATTCATTTACTCAAGTTATTTCTTGTCATTTTAAGTTGAAAATGGTCAAACGGTGTGCAATGGGGTACATGCAACTCCGACACAGGTGTCCCGAAAGGCACTAGGTGTATTTTTAACCCTTTCCCAAGCCACATCTCAACCGAGATAAGTGTCTGCTGAATCCAGATTAAGTTATGCGGTAGACCACAACACCAACTAAATGTGTATAAATTAAACAAGGATGTCTACATCTGTTCTAAGCTAAGTCAACAACGTATTTGAAGGTTATCTTTAATATCTCTAAAGTAACGTTACCCTAACATTAGAAAATGTTAATGTTAGCTTCTAGCTGCCGTTCGGTAACTTCGAGATGATATATAGTCTTTCTGTCTCCAAAAATCATCAATTGCCTCCTGTAAAATGTCTCCTCCTGTGATAGCTGCCATAGCGCCTGTCATCGAATGTTGATTGATTGTCCGAGTGAGTGGAGGGGCGTGGCTTAACCATAAGTTAATTGCATTGGCGTGTTTGAAAAAGAAAGATTTAAAACTTTAATTTTTGCAACTTTACAGATCTTTTATATGCACAGACATCTTTTAACGCGGATACAATGAAAAGCAAGACCGCACATAAACCTGATTCGACCCCCGTTATATTTTTTATGATTGACGGAAGTGCGTCTATGAAAGAGTGACGTATTATTTGCGACTGTAATGTGGTATACTGAGGTGCAGCAGTACTCCATGTAAGTGTTCAATATTTAAAGCAAAGACGTTAGTCTGTAATTCTCATTATGTCAATTATAATAATGTTAAATAAACTTTAATGTTTACTTAAAGGTGTAGCAAAGGATTTTCTCGAATTTTACAAAAGAACCGCCTTCTCCACTTTTTTAAACAATGCAATTGCACAACACTCCTGATTGACTAGGAGGACCAATAGTCTTGATGATCCACCCGGAAAAATAAAATCCTCTGCAATACCTTTAATGGATGATTATATAAGTTAAATTAGTTAAAATATGTAAAGAGAAAAAGATTTAGTAAAAAGAAGCATACAGTAAGTTTTACTGTTTACATAAGATGTACTAACTAGGAGTATGGTAAAGATGCTAATAAAGAGGTTTACCATAAACAAGAATTTATCTGTATTGGTTATAAACATATAATTATGCATGAAACACACTTGGATGTAGTTTCTGTGTTTCTTTCTTTCTTGCCCCAATTCATGACTCTGAAGCTACCAGATTAAGTCCTGGTGCACCAGTGCCCTCTCAAATGTTAGTCTAGAGCCCTGTGAGATCAGATATCTATGTGGAGCATATCCATTGTTGTCAGAACTGTCCATACAAAAATCTCACTGGAGTATTACAAATGATGGCAAAGGAATGTTTAGAACTGTAAACTGATGTTACCAACTGACATACTACAGCAAATTATAAATAACTGGGTTAAAACATTTTGTGGGGGTGAAAATACTATAAATGTGCTTAAGACTTTTGAATTGTACTTTATGTGTGTTAAGGATGGTTGAGCTGTTTTCTTATCAGTGTATCAATGTTGTCACAGCAGATATGCAGATGCCCATTGAAACGGCTGCTGAAGTTTGTCCAGGTACCTGAGGTTTTACATTAGAACACAGCCATCAATGTAAGTACATGAACTATAAAATGAAAGCTTACTAAGGTATGCATTCTTGTGCACAGAGAGTGAGACTGAAATTGGGAACCCACGGAAAGGTCAAAAAGTGTGCTGGTCAACCGCTGAGGTTACGGCTGTGATGAAACACTTCAAATCACACATAACTAAAGGAAAACTGGCCACATTGACTGAATGCCAGCAGTGTAAGACTGCTGAGGATCCCATTTTGGCAAGGCGCACTGCACAAAACATTCGAGATTTCGTACGAAATCGCGGCATTAGTTTGAAAAGAAAAACCCAAATTAAGTGATCGATCCTTGTTAGTCGATCAGTATGCCAATTATTTGAAAGTGTATTCTTGATTTCTTTGTTGCTTTTCTTGACAGCTTCTAGAGTTTATCTTCGTGATAGTTCACCCAAAAGGGGAAAATCTGTCATTTACTCACCCTGTTGTCATTTACCCTGTATGGCTTCCTTCCTTCTGGAGAAGGCAAAGGAAGATATTTAGAAGAATATTTAAACAACGGAGGTACTTGTTGACTTGCATTGGTTTGTGTTCATTCAATAGAGGTAAAGAGATTCATTTTCCATTTTTTCTTCAGTTACTAACATTCTTCAGAATATATTCCTTTGTGTTCTGCAGAAGAAAGTCTGACATACAGAGTTAAAATGGTGACAGAATTTCCATTTTTGGGTGAACTGTCCTTTTACAGTTTTTTGAAACTATGGTGAATTTAAGTTTAGTGAGGGCATCTTATGTTTCAGTGCTTTGTCATCTTCTCAGCGTGCCTTGTTTTCAATGGGCAATTTTGTTTAGATTACAGTTTACTCTATATGGCTTTTGTTGCAACCTTGAGCCGGTTACTGGGCCCTAACACTTTCAATGTTCAAATACTTTACAAGTAAAAATATGTTATATGTGCATTTTTTACTCAGTAAATTGGCACATCATGCTTAAAGGGATAGTTCCCCCAAAAATGAAAATTCTGTCATAATTATCCTTGGTTACAAACATTTCTCAAAACATCTTCATTTTGTGTTCATCAGAACAAAAAAAAATTAATACAGGTTTGTAACATAATGAGAGTTAGATAATTATGACAGAATTTTAATTTTTGGGTGAACTATCCCTTTAAATCTCTTGGTTTACCAGTTTGTATGGTAATGTGCTATTAAAACACTTTTGTCCTTAAAATGTTGTTTGGTCTTTCATTGTGTATTGTAGGGGTGATCCAGTTCTCTCAAGTCACCTTAGTCTTGATTATACACAGTAGTGATGGGAAGATTCCCTGATGTGCTTGGTGCATTGTGCAAAATGTGTTGTTCCAATAATAACACAGATATGTGTCTAGTTAGGGACAACACATTAAATGTTTTATATACTGTTTTAAGAGTGTACCATATTAAATTGCAAAGCTTATACCACGGGTCTGTTGAATGCTGTATTCTGATTGGCTGAGAAATGTTCCGTGGGTATGCATTCATTTCTGATAACCGCACACCTAAGTTGTCAAATGTCTTAATAGGCACCAGAGCAATGTTTGTGGTAACCGTGGTATAAGAGGAATAATTGACTCCGGTACTTTGAATTATTTGAAAATAATGTCACCTGGGTGTGCATTATTTTCTTATAATTCAATGGCCCGTCGTCAATTATTCCTTACATATATTATATATTTTAAATGTATCGCATCGTAGGCTATGCATCGAGATGCGTATCACATCAGACTTAGTTTTGGAAATGCACATCCCTATTACACAGTGTTGTCATGTTTGTGTTGTGTATGGTAACGTGCCAGTAAAACACATTTGTCCTTATAATGTTGCCAAATCATATTGTGTATAGTATGGGTGATCGAGTTCTCTTTAATCACATTGGTCTTCACAATACACCGTTATCACACGTGTGTGTTGTGTATGGTAACGTGCCATTAAAACACATTTGTCCTTATAATGTTGTAAAATCTTTAATTGTGTATAGTATGGGTGATCGAGTTCTCTTTAATCACATTGGTCTTCACAATACACAGTTATCACACGTGTGTGTTGTGTATGGTAACGTGCCAGTAAAACACATTTGTCCTTATAATGTTGTAAAATCTTTAATTGTGTATAGTATGGGTGATCGAGTTCTCTTTAATCACATTTGTCTTCACAATACACCGTTATCACACGTGTGTGTTGTGTATGGTAACGTGCCAGTAAAACATATTTGTCCCTTTAAGCCAGCAAACTTACATCTTTTGTGTATTGTAAAATTGATGTCCTCATAAATCAGTCAGGACTTTACAAACACCAAATTTGTCTAGGGCGGGAACTTTTTGGAGGGGGCGGGAATGGCCTTCTGTACCACCAAAATATCATGTTGTTATATTATCAGTTCTGTTGTGTGTATAATAAATTTGAGGCCAGATATTTCATCTGCAGATCAAAATAATTTTTTTGATATTGTTAACATCTCTGTAGGGCATTGGGAAAGGTGGGTCCCTTTAAACCACCACCCTACTGGTTTGGTGATCAAAGTCTTTATAAACCACAAAAACCAGTGCGTGCGTGCGTGCGTGCGTGCGTGCGTGCGTGCGTGCGTGCGTGCGTGCGTGCGTGCGTGCGTGCGTGCGTGCGTGCGTGCGTGCGTGCGTGCGTGCGTGCGTGCCTGTGCGTGCCTGTGCGTGCCTGTGCGTGCCTGTGCGTGCCTGTGCGTGCCTGTGCGTGCCTGTGCGTGCCTGTGCGTGCCTGTGCGTGCCTGTGTGTGCGTGTGCCTGTGTGTGCCTGTGTGTGCGTGTGCCTGTGTGTGTGTGTGTGTGTGTGTGTGTGTGTGTGTGTGTGTGTGTGCCCTCTGTGGGCTCTGCCAGGGATAAATTAGGTGGAAATTGCTGTATGTCTTTAGTGGCAATTATATCTCCTCCTCTGAAGTGAAAGCATGCATTAACTAATAAAGCACGCATTTCTCTTACAAATGAACATCTCAGTTTCTCCTCCTCAAGCTGATCAATAACTTCATAAATATCAATTAAATCATAAATAGCATCTGAATATTCTGTAGGTTGGATATTTGATGGATCTCCAGCCTAGGATGGTGAAAGAAATGGGTGCGAACAGGCTGTTTTTGACGTTCGATTTTGTATATGAGGTGCACTGTAACGTTTTCATGCAAAATTGCATTACTTTTCACATACTAATCCATACGGCTGTTTCCATTCTCCTAAAAATGAACAGCTGAGTTCCTGGTTCTTTGGAGCCCATCGCTCAGAAATACACAATATGTTCAGATTGGTAAACTGGCCCAGTGTGTTGCGATTCACTAACCACCTCCCACACGTTTTCCGGAAACACCATGTCCCTTTCTATTATAGGTAGTTGCATGTGCTCCGGTGTATTGTAAACAGTGGCATCATGCCTTATCTATCTCTATTTATCCCAAACCAAACCCGGGGAATATTAAAGGATTGAGCATGTTAGTTTCTTGATCCCATGTACAAAAATGCACTTGACTTTTAAATAATGTCAAGTACAAATTTCAGAGAAATGAGGCATGTATGTGTAGATATACCGCTGGTGTCCTCTGCTCTCGCTGCAGGGGCCGATTCGACCCTTTCGGTTATGAGAAGGAATCATGGTTATCAGAGGATGATTTGAACGCAGTATAATCATTGCTCTCTTATATGCACTTCTCTGATTCTCAGGGCTCCTCATGCATTACAGAGGACAAACCAATGATGCTACGGTCTCCTCAGCTCCATAAGCCTATTTACAAATAATACGAGTGTGCCATGACTAACAGTGTCAGTCTGCATTATTAAGCATGCGAATATGAAAATTGAAAGACAAAATAAATAAAATATTTGGGTTTTATGTGCTTTCATAAATAAAACGCTTAAAGCCACAATATGTAAGATTTTTAAAATAAAATATACTAAAAACACTTCCATGATATATGTCTTATTATTACAAAGGTTTTTTACATCCAAAAGATTACAAATTCCTTTTTTTAATTAAAGCTCATCCCTTGTCAGTGTCACCTGTCAATGAAGTAATATCCGTGTTATCCCAGTTGTTGCTAGTAGAAACTATGGCAACATGAGTGGACAAATGTGGAAGTGTTTTACTGTACACAGTCCAGACAGGATAGACATTGCAGCACATTGTGACAAATGCCTCTATTTGTTTATTTTTATTACGTACAGTATCTGTACTATCTTCACAATATATGCAGCCATATTGCTCCATTAACTACAGCAATAAACATTTTTATGGCTTGTAAAATCTACAGTACATTTCAGCCTGGTTGAGCCTAGCTGATCATCTTTTTATATTAATAATATTTATGGACTTGTTTGCAGAATTAAAGTTAAATCTTTTATTTTACTGGCATGAGCTATTTATTTCCTTTTTGACTGACAATCAAGAAGTAATGCTATTGTTTAGTTCCACTGAAAAATCTGTGATGATGCACAACATTCATTATACCGTAGTAATTAAGGTCAAATTTTAATCTATGATTTATTTAATTTGAAGACCCCCTGTGGTGAAAATCAAGTTGTATTGTTGCTTATATGTCTATGTTGTGTTTTAATAAGCTTTAAGACAAACCATATGCAAATACATTATTTAACACTTTTGCTGTAAGTAAAAAATTTACAATTTTAATTTCTGGCCACTAATCTGACCCCTAATCTAACCTGTTAACATCAGCGCTAAAAAAAATGCATGCATTGTGTGAAACCAGACATCAGGGGCGTCGCTAGACCCCTTTTACTGGGGCACGTGTCCCAGTGTAAATCTTTTGTGCCCCGGTGTAAATCTCAAGTTATAATTTTACCAGTTAACTAGTGTATTCCTTTACAAAGACAATCGCGGAAAAAACGGATCTTTATGCAAAGTAGTTACCCAATTTAGGCTTGTAAAAGCGACGAAGCAGTCGCATTGACGCGTGCACGCACGTATCCATGGCCGCGCGCGTTTGCTTTCACCGCGCACAACCGCATTCAAAAGGTGACGCCACGCGAGTGCTTATGAAAGCATAACGAAACTAAAGTAAGTTTCTAAATAATAATGCTAATCTTATTTTGACTCGATCATTATTGGCTTCTGTAGATGGACATCAGAAATGTTTTGTGCAAAGCAGGGAAAGGGAAGAAGAAAGGAGAGATGATGAGTTTAAGGGAGGTAAGACAAACTACATCCTCACCCTGTCAGGTCTCAAACAGAGGAAAAATCTCAGGAAAACCTCTTGTCAAGTCTAAAGAATTGCATTGTTGCTGAGAAAATCAACAGATGTATGTGTTATACTGTTCTGTATTTTCAGATATGAAATTAATATTTAGTTTACTAATATTTAACTCTAGGACACCAACTTACACCACAGATAGCAGTAACTATGACTGAGATTATTTACTATAGCAGTCATAAAATGACTGGTTTCTTAAAATATTCTTGTAAAAATAAGTTAATAATCATTGCTATCATTGTATAATGTAGAAAATATTTCTCTGCTATCATTATTTCCAAACATGTTAATAATGTTAGGTATGATGAAGATTACACTTGTATATATGTATCTTTCGCAGTAACTGTTGCACTAGAATAGTGGGTTAAGCAAATGACATTGTATAGAAGTGTTACACACTTGCACACAGCAGCCTTTCAAAAAAAAAAGTCAGCAAAAAATTGGGGGCCTGTGCCCCAGTAGAGCTTTATGTCTAGCAACGCCCCTGCCAGACATAGCAGTTATATGTTTAAAACTGCCAAATTTAGCACCTATTTAAATTTTTAAAGCATGAAGAAATTTCTGTCACAAGAACATTTTTTACTATTATGATGCTTTTTATGAGTTTTAACCATAGACTGTAAAAAAATATGCAGTTTCGTGACGTAACCAATAGGTTTGTGAAGAGCTTTTTTAAAGCCAACAGTTGGCGGGGCTTGCCGTCTCCATCTTGGCATCACGTCACCGCGCACCACTCACGGATAACCGAAAATGGTAAAGAGGCGGTACGTGGGTGAAGCTGAAGTGGCTGGTTGCTGAAACCACGCCCACCTAGTTCGATTCTAGTGACAGCAGTGGCAGTTCACTCGTCACTCAAGTGGCCACGCCCTTAATTATGCAAAATGTTAAGGATTAATATAATTCAAAAGGTTGAGTTACAAAAAAAAATTCACTCTCTCACAATTTTCATGAAGGGCAAAATAAGCTATAGACCAAAAACACTTTTTGTACCAGGCTGTAAACACATTATTTCCTGCTGTAAAGTTGGGCATTTTAACATTGGGGTCTATGGGGATTAACTCCCTTTTGGAGCCAACCAATAGTGGCCCGTCGATGAATTGCAGTTTAAGTCACTTCTGTGTTGGCTTTATTATAGAAGGTTGCCCCTTGGTATTAGCTGATAAAATTATCAACTACAGGGGGAGTTTTAAATTGAATATAACACTTCGAAATAACATTAAAATGGAATAAAAAAAAATTTTGGTGGTGCAACCTTGTTGGCTTTGAAAAATCTGTTGGCAGCATGTATGCCCAAGAGCTTGCTGGTTTGCATAACTTGCGGATTACATTGTTGCATTGGGAGATCTAAATTTTGTACACATCTGTTAATTCAACTAATTACGCTGCCAGCCTGCAGCCTTTCTTATATGAAAGGACACTCACAAGAAAACACAAAATATCTCTTTATTATCTCCAGGCATCAATAAGATCAAATAGAGAGTACATTAAAAGTGTTAATTCTCCTATTGCAGACTTTGTCCTCAGAAAAATGTTCATGGTGGCGATTTTGTGTGAATTCCTATGGTGTGTAAATCATAAATAAACATGCGGTTGCAAGATTGTGTTTAACATTGTACGTAGGCATCTCCTTTAATGTTTCAGATTTCACAGTGTATCTATTTAAGTTTTATACCCTTTTAAAAAACAACTCTAAGCAATAAAATTTCTCCTTGGTTCTTTAAACCACTTGGAAATTATATTAACTTATACATTTATATAAAAGCTTATATTTAGTGAAGATGTAGGCCATATACTGTTACCTGCTTGGGTCTTGAGATGTTTTAACAAGGTGGTTATTGTACAGTAAAGCTGCTACTTTTTCAATCCTGCCACAGCTTGTAATTACCTAACACAAACATTGACTAGCTCGAGCAAATCACTAGCATTACATGTAGCTCTGACAAAAGAGTGCCACACGCTACACTACTATATATATATTTACATGTGACTGCACTGCACACATGCTGCTTTAAAGTGTCATAATAAGGTGTTTTGCAAGAATGAACTTTCCATTTAGCCCTGCTGTACTGTAGTACATGGACGTCTAGTGGCAAGCGCACACAGCACAGATGCATTCTGGGTATACACCATTATACCACTTTGTCAGCTATATGTGCTCAAACTGGGCCCTGTATTAATGAGTAGTGATGAAAGCAATCAGACCGATGCTTCTACGGCAATGATAGGGAGGGTGAAAAACAGCTCTGGCTTACTGCCTCATTTGCAAGGAGATGTGATCTGGATTGACCCTTATACTCCTGGAGCTATCGATCGGGTTTGTAGTATCACCCATGGGTCACCATTGCGGGTATGCAGGAGCCTGAGGCGATGTATGTATGCGTGTGTGCGCAGCGTTTGAAAACAGTCAATATAAAGGAATGGATTTCAGGGCAAGACCCTAGTGTCGAGTGTCTGGTGAGTTGAGGGTCTAAAATGAAGCTCATGTCAGAGGAAGAAACGTTTGTACAAGACAGAGATTTTCTCTGTGAAACTCACCTCTGCTTTGACCTAGCTAGCGCTATCGGCAAGCTAGCAGAGCTATCTGATGGTATTTGGGTGCCATTTGTTTTTGCATCAGCCTACCTATCCGAAGGTTGCTGAACATAACAAAAATCAAGGCACCAGGGTCTGAAATTGGTATATAGTTTTTCACAGTTTTTTTATTATTACTTTATTTCTCACACTTTATCATGTTTCATTTTTTTCACTTTCATTTCCCTTCACCTATCCCTTTTTCCCTTGGCATGACACTCGATCTCTTTCTCATGCCTTTTAAGCAGCGGGACACTACATTTTGAGCACAATCTGCTTGCTTTGTACTTCTCTGTGCAAGATTTCACCCAGTAAAGGCATGACCCCGGTAATATTACTTAAATCCATTTCAGATAGAAGTTCAAACTGTAAGGTCATCGTTAGTTTAGAATTAAACTTATCAAAACTGTTCTCTTTCTGTCATTAGTCGAAGCTACACCACAAAATCACGCCATTTATTTGACTCAAACGTCCAGTTGGCCAAAAGGAAAAGATTACAATTCTGAGCTCCTATATAGCTCAATGATAGAGCATTGCATTAGTAGCTCAAATGGTCATGAGTTTAAACCCAGGGAACACACAGAATCATAAAATGTAAACCTTGTAAAACAGGGCTCAACACAAATAATTTTCAGATTTTCAGTTGCTCTGCCAAAACTTTCACCGACCCCAATAAAAACATTTCAGTGTCAAATATTAAAGGTGACATAGAATGATTGAACGGGGTATTTATCCTTGTTCTGTGATGTGACATGTAGACAAAAATATTTTTTTTGGGGTCTGTAATGCCTTAGAAGCTTCCTAAAAACCTATCTCAGATAGCTCTATTAGGGTGGGGGATTTTAAACAATTGGTTTTGCATCTATTTGGCTTCCCCTACTGGCTTAACTTGCAATCTCATTACTGATTGGCTGACTTTGCTGCCACTCAAAAAAATGTAGCCAATTATTTTAAAGTGGAGGGGCAGGGAGATGCCTGTGATGTCATAAGCATCGGTTTTTCAGATTGGGCCGTTTTCTGGCTGACATTTCTAAAAGAGGAATTTCTATGAGACTGAGATGTTTAGCATGTCTAGCACTTTTTGTATGTTTGTGAATGCGGGTAGACTACCATTATTCAACAAAGACAAGGTAAAAATGTTTTTTCATTCTCTGTCCCCTTTAAAAAATAATAATTCAAAAGTCAAATATAATTGTATACATACAACAGACATGTTCCAACAAAAAAGGCCTCTAAACTGACAGAAAACTGTGCGAAATATCTCATTGTGTTTTACCAAAGTAAATGTCTGCTTCCAAGATGTTAAATAATAATAATGAAAATATATTTTAGTGACTGAGGGTTTAGCACTGGCCCGATCGCTCTCACGCTTGCCTTGGGCCACCGGGCAGTCCTTTATGTTGAGCCCTGTAAAGTCCTGCAAGTCACTTTGGATAAAAGGCAGCTGGCAAATGCTTAAAGAGTAACTAAACCCCTGGTCAGAGCCTGACTCCACCCACTGGCAATATTTGAAAAATGCAAGAAAAGTGGGCAGATCCCAACGGAGATAGAGGGGACGAACTAAGCTCATACCAAGTGTGTGGTGAGATCGTAACAAGGGCGTGGCGAGCTTGAACCTGCTTACATCACGAGTCATTTTTTGGACCCACCACCCAATAGGAAAATTAAACTGCAGTAGCCACCGTTCAACCTGAAGAGGGCAGCACTCAGACGTTTTTACACCATATATTGCAGTATTGAAACACTTTATATCCAAATGTCAAAAAAGTTACTAAAATCAATGAACAGCACTAATAAAGCCCCATTCTTACAGTTCATTAACTAAAAAAAGATGGTTTATGGTTTAGTTACTCTTTAAATGTAAATATAAAACAAAATCTATTTATTACGAGTGGAGAAGCAGAAGATACACACTTCTACTATGGCAGAAAGTACACACTTCTAGTATAAATGGTTTCTGAGCTAACATTACTGTGTAAATGTGTACTATAGTATATAATGTATACAATCTTAACTACAGATTGGCTGCCAAACCTTCCATCACATAGCGGTGATCTATGATTGCCGTTTCTCCTCGTCTTTAGGAGACCAAAACATATTTGTCCCAGAGTTCACTTTAGTCACCAAGCCATACAAACCCAGAAGCGTACCCACGACAAAAGACATGTGTCTGATGAAACCATTTATAGCAGAAAGACACAATTCTACTATGGCAGAAAGAGAATTGACAAAAAGTATGCACTTCTATTATGGTAGACGGGAACATACAGCACTAACAGTAGTATATGTTTTCTAAACAAATGCACAGTGCTGTTAGCCCCCTATGTTTTTCATGCAAGGCCTTTGTCTTTTTTTGTTTTTGATCAGTCTAAAACCATTGTATTTGTTACCCTGAAAACAAATGAAATCAAAAAGCCAGTGTCTTGTTTATGGCAGTGAGTTAGATAGAGCAATCATCACACATTTAATTCTAGTATGGGTCAAAACATCACGTTCCTAACAAAGTCCCTTAAGGCAAATCTGTTCAGTGAGCAACTATCTTTGCAATGTCTTCAAAAAGCTATTTTCAATCTAGGCAATAGGGAAGTACGGGTGCTATCTTTAGAAAATGATTGAGAAAAGAACTGAATCTCCAGAAATTTAATGGCTAAGTTTATAGCCAATTACATATCTCAAATTACCAATTAAATCTGACAAGAACAACATGAAATCTTTTACTACAGGGCTCTGTCTCCTTCTGGTTAATCTGTGTGTGGCTCCTAAGAGAAATCTATTAGCACCAGTATTAATCCAGAGGGACTGATCCTGCAGTTGGTACACTGCGAGTCACCTTATACGATGAGGAATGTGTAATGGGTAAAACACATGTTTATTGTAAGTCCAAGCATTTTTGTGTTTATTGATTTAAAGTGGTAATACGCACAAAAAATTGTCTCAGTATTATTCTTGACATATCAAGGGATTAAATGGAGAGCAAACGGAGTGCTTCTCAGTTTCTTACTTAGAAACCCCCATCTCCTCACCAGAATAAAAGCAAAACATTTATAGGCTTATAATAGAAACTATAGGTACATTTTCTGAAGAAAATGTAAAGTGGTGCTTGCCGTGGCAAAATACGGGAAACAAATTGGTATAATAATGTTAACATGTTTTAGAAGAGCCCACCCCGGCCCGATGTATCTACGATACTATGCTGCAGAGATGCAGTATAGATCTTGCTAGGGTACCTCTGTTTGGTTGCTAGGATGACATCCACCAGTGAAACAATTCAAGCCCCACATATTTACAATGTTTTGATGCAGAGATACAGGTCTTGCTAAACAGTTACCATGGTATCTTTGTTTGGTTGCTAGCCTCTTCAACCCTGAGGACCCTGTCCCGGGTCCAGAATTTCGTATTTTGACTTAATATAAAATATTCTTTTAATCTTTGATGCTCCGTCATGGACCCCAGTAACACATATGAGATACTGTTTGAAAGCTTAGAGTCTCTACTTTCTGCAGATATGCATCACTTTGACATATCTTTTACTGTAAGAAAGTTATTTACACTTAATTTACACTATCACCCCCCCAATATTTTATTATATCATTTAATATTTACATATTTCATATTTTTCAAAAATGACAAACATGGGCAAGTCTTATATCAAATGAAAGCTCTCACTCTCAGGAATAAGGCTACAGCATTATTTTTGTTCTAATATCAACACATATCCAACAATCATCGAATGAATAATAAGGTAAAAAATGGTCTTTTGTAAACATATGTGAAACTTGAGTGTGGACTGCCTCAGATAGCACATATAGCCACAAATGATACACCATCTTTTATTTTAGGTCCTACTCTAAACAATGAGTCCATTCACAGCATTTTCTTTGGTTGTGTGCATATATAATCCCTTGCTATTTATTATATGTGCAAAACAAAAAATTTATATTTATATGAAAAATGTATTTTCACACCCTTTAGTAAAATGAGAATAGCTTTTGAATGCGACATGCTAAAGAGTTCATTCTTTTTTTGATTGTTTACTGTCTGCTGCTGCTAACAACCAGAACTGTCTGCAGTCTGCTAGAGCACACAGAACCAGAGTTATACACTATCAAAGACAGTATTTACAACATAAAAAAGAAAATTAGGTGTTTCATCATATGAAAAACAACATAAATAACCGTATTTGTCACAAACAGCAGCTTTTTATGTAACTTCAAAGGGTTTTCTTTAAAATGATATAAAGAAATTGCATTTATTCCACTGTATGTGGTTATGGGTGCACTTCAAATGTTCCTAGGCAGAAATTGTATACAAAAAGGGTATTATTCCTCTCTTCAGTTGGAGTAAAATAACTTTTGCATAGATTATGATAGAGAAAAAATTCCTTTTTCCTCTGTAAGCTGACAATTGCTGGAATCAAACAAAACTGTCTGCAGGGACCTGAGATACCCAGGGCCAGAGTTATATACTTTCAAATAAAAACTTAAGAAAAAAACATCAAAAAGCGCCTATTTATTTTTGTGTTTATTAGAGGACTGATATCACATACAACCATGTTGAGCACTTTTAACAGTGTTTTATGTAATTTCAAAGGGTTTCCTGTAAAATGATACCAAACTTTTGTATGTAAACCTCTGCATGTGGGTATGGGATGCTTTTGAAATTGGGTAGGCCAAATCCAGGCAAAAATCCCCAAAATAGCTTCAGGGTGTAAGAAGCTAGGGAGTAAATTGACATCCACCAGTGATTAAAAGACATTTTAATAAGACAATACCCTTTGCTTGGGTATTGTCTTTGCTTGCTACAGAGTGCAGAGATGTATAGTAACGAAGTAGAACTACTTCACTACTGTACTTAAGTACTAAAAGACAGTATCTGTAGTCTACTGAAGTATTATTTTTTTCTCCTACTTCCACTTTTACTTTAGTACATTTTTTCTTTGAGTTTAATACTTTTACTCCAATACATTTTTTATGTGCTGCATAGTTACTCGTTACTCTCAAATGTTACGAATCATGGTCACATGGTGGTCTGAACCAATTGGAGGTAGTAAAGGGCGACCCCTCCCAACCTCTCACTCACAAATATGAGCCAGGGTTGTTGACAAATGTGAAGCGAAGAGAGAACCAAATTGCGCGAGAAAGACAGAGAGAGAGAGAATGCGCAAGAAAGGGCGAGTGTGCGCGAAAGAAGGAAACCTAAATTCAATGAAACACCTTACCTTTACCTATTACCATTTTATCGACTAATATTTCATTAATTCTGAATTCTCTATCGCCATATCAGTTAAATTAATCTGAATTATCTGAACATTCATGTCCTTGTACTCCTGCTACAGCCAAAGGAATTGTAAGTGTCCTTTAGCTTAAACATTTGAAATAATATAAACAATATTATATTCAAACTTTTGACTGTTTTCTTTAATAACTACATTACACAATACTTGTACTTTTACTTTCAGTACTTGAGTAGTATAGAGTCTCAAGATCGAGTCCAGAGAGGGTTGAGTCCGAGTCAAGAACGAGTCCAGAGAGGGTTGAGTCCGAGTCAAGACCGAGTCCAGAGAGGGTTGAGTCCGAGTCAAGATCGAGTCCAGAGAGGGTTGAGTCCGAGTCAAGATCGAGTCCAGAGAGGGTTGAGTCCGAGTCAAGACAGAGTCCAGAGAGGGTTGAGTCCGAGTCAAGAACGAGTCCAGAGAGGGTTGAGTCCGAGTCAAGACCGAGTCCAGAGAGGGTTGAGTCCGAGTCAAGATCGAGTCCAGAGAGGGTTGAGTCCGAGTCAAGATCGAGTCCAGAGAGGGTTGAGTCCGAGTCAAGATCGAGTCCAGAGAGGGTTGAGTCCGAGTCAAGACCGAGTCCAGAGAGGGTTGAGTCCGAGTCAAGACCGAGTCCAGAGAGGGTTGAGTCCGAGTCAAGACCGAGTCCAGAGAGGGTTGAGTCCGAGTCAAGACCGAGTCCAGAGAGGGTTGAGTCCGAGTCAAGAACGAGTCCAGAGAGGGTTGAGTACGAGTCAAGACCGAGTCCAGAGAGGGTTGAGTCCGAGTCAAGATCGAGTCCAGAGAGGGTTGAGTCCGAGTCAAGATCGAGTCCAGAGAGGGTTGAGTCCGAGTCAAGATCGAGTCCAGAGAGGGTTGAGTCCGAGTCAAGACAGAGTCCAGAGAGGGTTGAGTCCGAGTCAAGAACGAGTCCAGAGAGGGTTGAGTCCGAGTCAAGACCGAGTCCAGAGAGGGTTGAGTCCGAGTCAAGATCGAGTCCAGAGAGGGTTGAGTCCGAGTCAAGATCGAGTCCAGAGAGGGTTGAGTCCGAGTCAAGATCGAGTCCAGAGAGGGTTGAGTCCGAGTCAAGATCGAGTCCAGAGAGGGTTGAGTCCGAGTCAAGATCGAGTCCAGAGAGGGTTGAGTCCGAGTCAAAACCGAGTCCAGAGAGGGTTGAGTCCGAGTCAAGACCGAGTCCAGAGAGGGTTGAGTCAAAATGTTCACGAGTCCATGACAAGACCAAGACCATTGAAATATGGTCTCGAGATCGAGTTTAAGACCAAGTCCGAGTCTCGAGTACTACAACACTGCTTGATAGCTCTTTGAGGATAATGAGAGACTGATTAGATGTCTAAGTAGAATAGGCCCACTCCCATGTCTCTATGACTCGATGGTGCAAAGATATCCATCTGGTGTTTTATCATAGCATGGGGTTGGTTGCTAAGGTGCCCAAAATGGTTGGCATGGCACGGCTTGATGATGACTTTGAGATGAATGATTGGAATGCCGGGGTTAAATGAGCCCACCCACTTGTCTATGTGACACTGTGATGCAATGTTCAATAAAAAGCCCTGTATGTCCAAGATACCATAGTAGAAAAAACACATTCTTTTTCTTTCCTTCACCATGTATTTCTATTGGGGCAATTTTGGACAGCATTTGCTCCACACAGGTGCAACCAACACCCCATTTCGAGATATGTCCTTACAAAGCCTGCTCGCCTCCTTTAATGTAGTAACCCACATGTTTCTCCGAAATCTTCGCTCAGAGCTATGACCCGTCAAAGTTCGGCGCAATGTTAAGTCTATAGGATTTTTCTGGTGTCTCCCCCATTTGGAAATCCTGCATTCGATCACTTATAAAAGTCATAGCAACCTCTCCTCAATAAGCCGGTCGTTTTGAACCCTAATTTATGGGTCTCTGACAAACCGTGTGGGATGAGTTACATAACGCGCCGAAATACTTGTCCAGATGTAAGAAGAAGAATATCCCTGAGCAATAACAAAAGTGATGCTTTGCATAAATGCAAGCACCACTAATTACAAAATACTTGATTGAAATTAAGGTCCCCATGTTTTTATTGATATAAATAGGGTTTAAATAGACAGAGGGGGTAGCAAAGTGGCTCAGGTAGCACTGTAGCCTCACAGCAGGAAGGTCCCCTGTTCGAGCCCCGGCAAGTTCGGGTGGCCTTCTTTGTGGAGTTAGCATGTTCTCCATGTCAGTGTGGGTTTACTCTCGATACTTTCAAGTTTCCTCCCACAGGCCAAAAACATGCAAGTTAGGTGAATTGAAGATGCCAAATTGCCCTTCCCCCAACCTGTTTTAATTAACTTGTGTGGATCAACTTGTGTATGGATTAACTCATTCCATGAATATAGCCAGATGATGGAATAGCGTAATGCATAAAGAAAGAAAGAAGGAACGAAGTAGATAGAGGTTGTGTGATCACTGGATTGAGCACTGTGGATGTGAATGTCATATGTGTCTCAGAAGATGTTGATAGCCAAACCATTAAAACCAGCAACTATTTTCAAAGATCAACAGAGAAAACATTCCTTCACTCTCTTTCCCTCACCTAATCTGTCTTCCCACCACATACTGTATCAACTCCTTACCCACCCTAACCTCTGTGTTTTTCATCTCACCCATTGCAAAACTTCTCATTCTCACCCATTACTGACACTCTCGCTCCCACTGCCGCCTTTTCTCACACCACTTTTCGCTTCACCAGAAGGCCTACTCTGCAAAAAATGTTCTCCTAATCAGTATTTTGTTCTGTTGAGTAGTAAAATTGTCTTAACCTTCTTTTAACCAGCTCAGTTTGTTGTTTCGAACTTGTTTTATGCAGAAATCTAAATGTGGTTGTGTGAGCCTACAGTAGTCCTACTGTTTATGTTGTGACACTCTGCGTGAAATCCAGGATAAAGTCTAATGCTGCGTTCAGACCAGCTACGGAAGAGGCTTCAAGCATGAGTGATTTCAATTTTAAGTCAATGTGAAGATGCGTTGACACGCGTTTGGAGCTCTCATAGCACGAATAAGGCGTTTTGAGGCGCGGTAGACACAACTCCGCCTCAATGACGCGAATTAAGCGCTGCACGGGAAACGCGCGAGTTGAAAAGTTTTAACTTTTGCGGCAAAACTTGCCGCGTTAACCAATCAGGAGCTTGCTCTAGTAGTGACGTGATTACAGAAAGCAAGTGGAGTCGCAGAAGCCCCTCCCATGACCCAAATTATTAATATTAATAATTATTATTATTATTATTTTTACTGTTGCTGTTTTTTTTTACAAAATATTAATATCATCACCATCCTTTTTATACAATATTATGTTGGTTGTTGTTAGTATTATTACTATTAATTATTATTATTATTATTATTATTATTATTATGGGCATTAAAAATATTCCTGTAATCATAACAATCCTTAGAATTATTTTTGCTATTACTACCATTATTGAACATACTATTATTACATAATATACATATTATAATTATAACATAAATATGTATTATTATCCGTTTAATTTATTATTATTATTTTATTTTATTATTATTATTTTACTATTATTTTGCTTATTATCATTGCTTCACAACAATATCATAATTTGTATTATTATCAGTTTAATTTATTAGTATTATTATTTTGCTTATTATCATTGCTTCATAACAATACCATCATCACAATTGCTGTTTTGTTTTTGTTGGCTGTTTTGTTTTGTTGTTTAGTGTTCTGTTTAACTGTATGTTGTATGTTTTGCACTTATAAATAAATAAAAAATGCATGTTTGAGCTTAATTTAAAAACATCTTGCCCTGACGTATTTAAACATATATCAGTGCCACTGTTTTGTCTTAAGATGCACACCAGTATTGTTTTTTGTAAGGTATGTTTGTAAAAACTCCTTAAATCTCCTTATATAACTAAGGCCTAGTCCTGGATTAATCTAAACCCTGTCTGGATTACCACCCCTAAAGGCTACACTTTTACATATCAGGTCACATATTGTTTTTAGTATACTGTAATTTGATGGTATATAAATTTAGTTGTATAGTATGGTGATATGTGGAAGTGTTTCTGCAGCTCAACTGAAAAAATAATTATGTTAGCAACACAAAGGTCATGGTTTTTTTTCTATATTTCTAGCATTTCTGTTTTCTCAGCTGTAGAAATGCTATTTGTCTCTTTTGACCTTTCTTCAAACTTGACTCTTTTTGGGCAGAGTATTTACGTGTGAGAGAGGCAGAGTACTTGTGTTTAGAGAGAGAGAGGGATGAGCTGCTGTCCTATCGCACAGCGATTTTCATTTTTACCTGTACGGTGAAATATATCCTAAAAAAGCTCTACACCAACGGTTATACACACACACAAACTAAATCCTATGTCCAAAAAGTGCAATTTTTGCGATAACAACCAGCTGCCTGTACATTATTCCAGTTATTAGGCTATTTACCTCAAGTAAGGTAACGAACATCAAATATTGATTTAAAATATTTTATTAGCTTTTTTAAAACAAATGCAGAACTTTTGCAAAGAAAACAAGTTTACTTTCTAGACAGAAAGTATAGCATCGAGTAAAATAGTATTAGATTAAAGATTAAGATTCAGTTAGATTAAAATTTATAAACAACATTTCTTTCATTTCATGAATCATCTTTTGTGCATTCTGGGATTGCTGTACGAAATGGGACCCCCAGCCTTTGCTGTCAACACAATACTACTGTACTACTCTGTATATAGTATGAGACATTTGTAATAGATATAATTTTATATGCAGGCATAGATGTGTGTCATCACACATTGTGTGCATGTAAGAGGTTTATGAGCAATGCATTACGAATCAAAGCCACTGGCTTTGTTTGGGTTCCAATTACTGTAAACTCCTCAGGTTCCTCTAGTTAAGGTTAAAAGCATCTGCACAGTGAGTGGTTGACAGCTTAGTCATTTGGCCACAGTGGGAGACCGCGCCGTGTCACAGCGTCCCCCTATACACATTAAGTAAATTCTTGATTTTTCACAACTCCGCTTCAGTGATCAGAACCTTCGTTAAATTACTGTCTTCCCTCCACGCAGGTAATTATGCTTAAGGCCATATTTATGACTGACTTCAGACTGTCAGCTGTTGGCATTCATATTTATTAGAAAATGAGCAACCGTGTGCAAGGCATTGTGGGTATTGACAAGGACAACTGTATATTACTGTGAGAGGGAATTGTTGGATGATTCCGAGGGAATGAAAGGAGGATAGGGACAGTTAAGCCAAGCTCACTGCTAGAATATTCTTTTAATAAGAAATTCGTTCTCATAAAATCCTGAGCACAAACCAACAGAACAACCTACCTTGCATTCAATTGATTAGTTGCAAAGTACGACAACTATCTGAGCTTAAGTCTATGGATGTAAGGTTATCTGGATCTTCTCCAATACAATTTTCTCCTTCTCCTTACAATTTCCCCACTGAAAAGATCAGCTAAACCTAGCCAAAGCTGGTCTCCCAGCCTGGTTTTAGTTGGTTAAGCTGATGTAGCAGGCTGGTTTTGAATGGGGTTTTAGTCACTTTTTAGCTGTTCAAGCTTGTTTTAGCTGGACCCACAGCTGGTCCAGGATGGAAGACCTGCTTAACCAGATTTGCCATACTGAAAAGACCAGCTAAAACCAGCCAACCAGCGTAGGCATTTATTGTTGCAAGCCCTTAAATGAACAGACTGGAGTGATGAAATTACCAGGAATATTAATAATTGGAATAAAAATAATTAGAGAAGATGTCCTGCTGTTGAAATCTGTTCCCTCTACTGTATGGGTTTTTTATAGCACAGTTTATCGCTAACACTTCACATCGCTACTGCAGAGCTGTCACTTTCTGCCACCAGTTGGGATCAGCCCACAAAATATGTCATCTCTGTTTACAAACATGACTAAGGGATTATTAGGAACACCTGTTCAATTTCTCATTAATGCAATTATCTAATCAACCAATCATATGGCAGTTGCTTCAATGCATTTAGGGGTGTGGTCCTGGCCAAGACAATCTCCTGAACTCCAAACTGAATGTCAGAATGGTAAAGAAAGGTGATTTAAGCCATTTTGAGCATGGCATTGTTGTTGGTGCCAAACAGGCCGTCTGAGTATTTCACATTCTGCTCAGTTACTGGAATTTTCACGCATAACCATTTTTAGGGTTTACAAAGAATGGTGTGAAAAGGGAAAAACATCCAATATGCGGCAGTCCTGTGGGCGAAAATGCCTTGTTGATGCGAGAGGTCAGAGGAGAATGGGCCGACTGATTCAAGCTGATAGAAGAGCAAGTTTAACTGAAATAACCACTCGTTACAACCAAGGTATGCAGCAAAGCATTTGTGAAGCCACAACACACACAACCTTGAGGCAGATGGGCTACAACAACAGAAGACCCCACCGGGTACCACTCATCTCCACTACAAATATGAAAAAGCGTCTACAATTTGCACAAGCTCACCAAAATTGGACAGATTGAAAGACTGGAAAAATGTTGCCTGGTCTGATGAGTCTTGATTTCTGTTGAGACATAATTTGGCATAAACAGAATGAGAACATGGATCCATCATGCCTTGTTACCACTGTGCAGGCTGGTGGTGTAATGGTGTGGGGGATGTTTTCTTGGCACACTTTAGGCCCCTTAGTGCCAACTGGGCATTGTTTAAATGCCAAGGCCTACCTGAGCATTGTTTCTGACCATGTTCATCCCTTTATGACCACCATGTAAAGCTTGAATCATTTCAAATTGGTTTCTTGAACATGACAATGAGTTCACTGTACTAAAATGGCCCCCACAGTCACCAGATCTCAACCCAATAGAGCATCTTTGGGATGTGGTGGAACGGGAGCTTCGTGCCTTGGATGTGCATCCCACAAATCTCCATCAACTGCAAGATGCTATCCTATCAATATGGGCCAACATTTCTAAAAAATACTTTCAGCACCTCGTTGAATAAATGCCACGTAGAATTAAGGCAGTTCTGAAGGCGAAAGGGGGTCCAACACCAGTGATGGGAATAACTGCGTTATAAGTAATTGGCGTTAGTAACTGTGTTATTTTTTTCAGTAACGAGTAATCAAATAAATTACTGTTTCCCCCGTTATAACGCCGTTATCCTTACTGACATTAAAATGCTGCGCGTTACTAAAATTGATCTTACTGTAGTGATTTTCAGCCGCGTATGCTCACTCTCTCAGCCAAACACTGTTTTTCTCTTGTGTGTGTTGTGAGAAACATAACGGATGATGATTGGCTTAATTTCCATCGGTAGCCAACCAGAGGCAGAGTTCACAAAAAGGCCCGCGGAGCGAGCAGCAGTGTTAAAAAGTCTGAGCAACTTGGTCACTTTGTCGCTAGATTTAGCAACTTTCTATCACTTTAGCGACTTTATAGGACAAATCTAGCTATCATTTCTGGTGTGGTTGGAGACTTTTGTAGACTGACATGAAAATACGCGTCGTTTTCTCTTCTCAACGAGCAGCGGTGCTGTTGCTGACTGTGCCCCATCTCAAAGCACTGACATGCAGCCCGGTCATCGCGCATCAATCACTCCGAAAACACCGGCGACAGGGCGATGGCAAGTACAACAAGCTCAAAGGTAGCGGTCGCAAACACGAAGTATAAAGCACTACTTTTCCATTGTTGAGGTGAAAGGCAAGAATGTTTGTGTAATGTGCAACTTATGCCCATGAAGAAAAAGTCTCTCCACGTCTGTGGCAAGTAATTCTGATCTAAAAAACACCTCACATCGTCACATGTTGCCACAAAATTAGTGATTTCTCTTTAGTATCCATTTTAGTCATTTAACATATTTAATTTTGTAAGGGGAATTCAAGTTATTTGAAATATAAATTTTTTTAAGTAACGCAGTAATTACTTTTCCTGGTAATTAATTACTTTTATAATAATGTAACGCAGTTACTAACTCAGTTCCCTTTCAGTCGGTCACTACGACGTCACGTCGTGACCGACGAATTGGGAACTCGCTTAGAGAGACCAATCTGCTTCGAATACTACTAAAACGCCAATGAACTTGGCATTGAGATATTTGCATAATGCTGGCGCCGCCCCGCCAGGTGCGTATATAAGCAGCAGGTGCAAATAAGGAAATTAGCTTTTTATCGCTTCGAAAGCCGGCAGTATCTGCTACTGAGAAGCTACTTTACTCTGGTGGGATTCGATTGCTGAAGTTGGTTGGACTAGCAGTACCACAGCGGACGCCTTGCTTAATTCCACGGCTCTACACCTGTTTTGTTGTTTTGAGTAGTGTGTGCGTTGCCTTCCCTGTGCGCATCATCAACTGAGCATCTGAGTGAATTTCCCTAAAAGAGTGATACGAGAGAGCTTTGTGCCTTGTTAAAGGCAGCCACTCTCTCGTATATCCGGACATCAGCGTCCTTTTCAGGATGGCTTTTCGTCCATGCGATCTTGGGTGCGGCAAATACATGGGTCCGAAGGACGGTCACGAGCGTTGTCTTTCGTGTTTGGGCATCGAGCACGCAGAGGCAGCGTTCGCTGGGGGTAAGCAGGGACGGATTGGCAATCTGTGCGTTCTGGAAAAGTCCAGAACGGCCGTTCAACGGAGGGCCGTCGCCCGGCCGATGGCAAAAAAGTATAATAAATATGAACAGCCAACAGCAGAGGCACTAATACGATCACTTATATGCTGCTACGTGTAAAAAAAACGAGGGAGAAGAGTCGGCCTACTAGTCGTGATTGGTCCACGCACGGATTCCCGGAATTCGCGAGCGTCTATGTTTGCGAACCTGAGCATCCACAGCCTGGTCATGATGAGGGACAGACCGAGTTAACTTCACATCAGCAAGAGCTAAGTGCCAGTAGTAGCAGGACACGTGACATTATAATATAATATACACGATATAAAAATAAATAAAACTCGCGTGAAAATTAACGTAATGCGCAACTAGTGTTAGAAAAGACGTGATGTGAGTGTGTGCGCACGCGCGCGTGTGTGTGTGAGAGAGAGAGAGGCGCGGGCGCGATTGAACAGTGGAAACATAAAAACAATACATACTCTGTCATTTTGTTCATATGGGACATAATTCAAACGGCAAAGTGTTTGCTTAAATTTGTATACAGTCGCAATAAAACAAAACATTTTGCTTTTGTCAAACTGTAAACTCTTGTCAAACTGTAACTTACTGTACAACCAACTGTCATCTAACCAAAATCACACACATCAAAGCAAAAAATATTTATCCAACCCCGTTTAAAAACAGTCTGTGGGTGGACATTAATCGTATTGCATTGGTTTTCATTTCTTTCATTGACTTTATTGTATATGAGAGGTTGTAGTGAGCTCACATTTTCTGCTACAATGAAGACTAAGGTATTGAATTAAACGGGTAAATATCAGGCATGCATTGCAACCACTCTAAACGTGCTAATAAGAAAGGGGGCTAAATAATTGACCAAATATTAGTTTAACCAAAAATCTTGCACTTTCTGTCTGTCTTCCATCAGAGTACAGTTTTTCTTGTCTTTCATATGTGTTTAGTATTGTGGAATTGGCAAAGACCTGGTGGTTGTTTGTGAAAGCTGTACAGACAAAATTAATAGGCCTAGCTATTTTCATTATTTCACAGCCTTATTATACATCAAAGTTTAATATGACATGGACAAAATATTAAATATCCTTGTCTAATAGTCTGACAGTATTGTGGCATAGTATCAGGACATCCTTGTGTCTGTTGTGCACGGCTAGGGGCGAATGGCCGGATGATGGGCCTATTTGGGAAAAAGTCCAGGGCTGTTTTTTAGCCCCAGTCCGTCCATGGGGGTAAGTGTTCTCACTGCGAGAACATGTCCCTTGTGGATTTGCGCAGACGGTTGTCTTTCCTCCGGGAAAAACGCAACCCTCGTCATGCGAGTGCTGAACGCCGCCACGGTGCGGCTGTGAAGCTCTCGAAGGACGACCTGCGCATCACTGTGCTGAGCCGAGCGGGGGATTCGTCCTCAGGCTCTCAGCCTCCTCATCCACAGCCGGTTGATGTGCCGATGGAGACTTCAGCGTCGTGTTCTACGATGTCTCTAGAATCCATCGTGCCGCCCTCCGGGTCCACCGACGCCGCAGCATCCGAGGGTGGGCCTCCTCCCCCTGACGTGGACCCCGACGCCCTTCCTCCCTCTGGTCGGGTTGGGACGCCGGAGTTCGATCCAGAGATGGTGGCCGTGCTCGCTCGAGCGGCGGAGACCGTAGGGTTAGAGTGGGTTCCCCCCCCTCAGCCCGAACCGTCCCGCCTGGATGATTGGTTCTTTGGAGCTGCCCGGGTTTCACAACCCTCTCCACCGGTGCCTTTCTTCCCCGAGGTGCACGAGGAGCTGACTAGAACCTGGAAGTCGCCGTTTTCCACGAGATTACGGCCGTTTCAGCCCTCCCCCCTCACCTCCCTCACCAGCGGAGCCGCTAAGGGTTATACGGGGATCCCTCCCGTGGAGCGTGCTGTCGCAATGCAGCTGTGTCCGGCACACGCTCCCTCTTGGAAGGACCGCCCAACCCTCCCCTCTCGTGCCTGCAGACAGTCCTCCGGTTTAACGGGCGCTGCCCACCAGGCATGTGGAGAGGCGGCCTCAGCCCTGCACGCAATGGCGTTGCTGCAGGTTCACCAAGCCAAAGCCTTGAGGGATCTGCACGAGGGAGGACACGACTCGCCTGTCCTTTCGGAGCTCCGGGCTGCCACTGACCTGGCTCTTCGCGCTACGAAGGTGACAGCGCAGGCGATTGGTCGTGCCATGTCCACGATGGTGGTCCAGGAACGCCACTTATGGCTATGTCTGGCCGACATGTCGGATGCGGAGAAGAACAAGTTCTTGGACGCTACAGTGTCGCAGGCTGGCCTTTTCGGTGAGTCGGTGGAGTCCTTCGCCCAGCAGTTCTCCGCCGCCCAGAAGCAGACAGAGGCGATCGCTCAGATCATGCCCCGGCGCAAGCGACCTGCATCTCGCCCTCCAGCGCCGGCGGGCCCGTCTGCTCCTCGCCGAGGGCGCCCTGCGGCGGCTGCCTCCACCCCCCCCACTAGAACATCTTCCAGGCCACGGAGGGGGAACAGCCGTCGGCAGCCCGCCCCGCCCGCCCCACCCGCTTCCCGTGGTAAACGGAAATCGAAGCGGCCCTGAGACGGGCGACCTGGAATCGGATGGGATCACTCTTCGGGAGACGGTGACGGCATCGCTCCCTCCACCGGTAGAGGGCCGGATGGAGAATCCTTGGTTTCGTTTTGTTTTTGTTCCGCCGGCTTCTCAGCCGGCACCCACAAAACCACAAAAAGAGTGCATTCCTATTCCTTCTCCAGGTCTTCAGAGGATCGAGAGAGATGTGAGCGGGCATTCACATGCTCTTCCTCCCTCTCCTCTATCGCCAGCGGGTGTTCTGAGGAGTTCCAGCTCTCCGCTGAGGAGGCGGGACCACCAGCACCCTCATCGGAGTCTGTGCTCTCCGCTGAGGAGACCAGACGACCGTCACCCTCAGCGGGCTCAGGTCAGTGTCACACACACACATACTGTAGATACTTATGCTGTCCCAGCAGACGTACCGGCAGTACCACCTGTCCCGCTCCGCCGCCCCCCCGCGGGTACCCCGGTAGTGCCGTTAATTCCCCTCGTACGGTCCCTGGGGGCTTGGCTTCAGCTTCCCAGCCCGTCTCGTTGGGTTTTACGCACTGTCCGCCTCGGTTACGAAATACAATTCAACCGGCACACACCCAAATTCTCGGGCGTTCGTTTCACCACGGTGAAAGCGTCCGATGCACATGTACTGCGTGCAGAGGTCGAAGTCCTGCTGGCGAAGGACGCGATCGAGCCGGTCCCTCCAACCGAGATGAGATCGGGCTTCTACAGCCCGTATTTTATAGTACCCAAAAAGGGCGGGGGGTTACGACCGATCTTGGATTTGCGCGTTCTGAACAAATCTCTGCAGAGGAGGTCTTTCAGGATGATAACACCGAAGCAAATATTCAATTCAATTCGCCCCCAAGATTGGTTTGCGGCTATAGACCTGAAAGACGCGTACTTTCATGTGTCCATTCTCCCTCGTCACAGACCGTTTCTCCGGTTTGCATTCGAGGGACGGGCATACCAGTACAAAGTTTTACCGTTCGGGCTATCCCTCTCTCCCCGTGTGTTCACGAAAGTAGTGGAGGCGGCGTTAAAACCCCTCAGAGAGAGCGGCGTTCGCATATTGGCTTACCTCGACGATTAGCTTATAATAGCGCATTCTCGACGGACGCTTTGCGAACACAGAGATTTAACGCTTCGGCATCTCGCCCGTTTGGGTCTTCGGGTCAACTGGGAAAAGAGCAAACTCTGCCCCACGCAGAGGATCTCTTTTCTCGGGATGGAACTGGACTCGATCGATTTATCGGCGCGTTTGACAGAAGAGCGCGTCCAGTCAATTCTGACTTGCCTCGGTTCATTCCGAGGGAAGAATGCGGTCCCGCTGAAACAATTTCAAAAGCTCCTGGGGCATATGGCAGCAGCAGCGGCCGTGACACCGCTCGGGCTGCTCCATATGAGACCGCTTCAGCGTTGGCTTCACGATCGAGTCCCGAGGAGAGCGTTGCGCGCCGGCATCCATCGTGTAACCATTACACCTGCGTGTCGCCTAACATTCCCCCCGTGGTCGGACCCCGCGTTTCTCAGGTCCGGTGTGTCCATGAGACAGATCGCTCGGCATGCTGTTGTACACACAGATGCGTCCGACACGGGCTGGGGTGCCACGTACGACGAGCTTACAGCTTCAGGGGTGTGGACAGCACCCCAGTTGCACTGGCATATCAATTGCCGAGAGTTGTGGGCAGTATATCTGGGACTTGTACGCTTCGCTACGGAGCTGCGAGGGAAGGATGTACTAGTACGCACCGACAACACTGCGACCGTTGCGTATATCAACCGTCAAGGCGGTTTGCGCTCCCGTCACCTGTCGCATCTCGCTCGTCATCTCCTCCTTTGGAGTCAGAAGCATCTGAGGTCCCTTCGTGCCATTCACATTCCGGGCTCGCTCAATACAGCAGCGGACGCGCTTTCTCGAGCTGCGCGCCCCGGCGAATGGCGACTCCACCCCCAGACGGTCCAGCTAATTTGGAAGAAGTTCGGTCGTGCGCAGATAGACCTGTTTGCGTCGCCGGACGATACCCACTGTCGCCTATTTTATTCACTAACCGAGGGCAGCCTCGGCGTGGACGCATTGGCACACAGCTGGCCTCGGGGGATGCGCAAATACGCATTCCCCCCAGTGAGCTTAATCGCACAGACACTGTGCAAAGTCAGGCAGGACGAGGAGAGCCTTTTACTGATCGCCCCATATTGGACGAGCAAGAATTGGTTTCCAGAGTTAATGCTCCTCGCGACAGCCCCTCCCTGGCGGATTCCCCTGAGGAAGGACCTTCTTTCTCAAGAAGGGGGCACATTATGGCACCCGTGCCCCGACCTGTGGGATCTCCATGTGTGGTCGTTGAGCGCGCGCAAGGTTTAGGTGATTTACCGCAAGCGGTATCTAACACAATCAACGCGGCACGAGCTCCGTCTACGAGACGGGCTTACGCGTTTAAATGGAACCTTTTCGTCACCTGGTGCTCTTCGCAACGCGAGGACCCCAGAGAATGCCCTATTAACATCGTGCTTTTATATCTTCAACATAGGTTAGACGGTAGGCTGTCACCCTCCACCATTAAAGTTGATATCGCTGCTATTTCTGCTCATCACTCACCTATTAACGGCAGATCAGTTGGCCAGCATGATTTGGTTATTAGATTTTTAAGAGGCGCTCGTAGGCTAAACCCCTCGCGCCCTCCTTCTATTCCTCCCTGGGACCTGTCCATGGTGCTGAAAGCCCTTCAGGCCCCCCCGTTCGAGCCTTTGCAGTCTGTGAGTCTGAAGCTTTTATCAATGAAAGCTCTGACCCTGCTAGCATTGGCCTCAGTGAAGAGAGTAGGGGATTTACATGCATTCTCTGTTGACGACTCGTGCCTTCAGTTTGGTCCTGCTGCCTCAAGCGTAACATTGAGGCCCAGACCAGGCTACGTGCCCAAAGTTCCCACTACTCCTTTCAGAGATCAAGTGGTGAGCTTGCAAGCGCTGCCTCCGGAGGACGCAGACCCAACCATGGCTTTGTTGTGCCCCGTACGCGCACTGCGACTCTACGTGGATCGCACGCAAAGCCTCAGGACCTCAGACCAGCTCTTTGTTTGTTATGGTGGCCAGCAGAAAGGGAAAGCTGTCACTAAGCAGAGGATGTCTCATTGGATAGTTGATACTATCGCCCTGGCTTATAATCTTCAGGGTATTCCTTGCCCCTTTAATTTGAGAGCACACTCCACACGGAGCGTTGCCTCATCTTGGGCTCTAGCTCGTGGTTCCTCGCTAACAGACATCTGTAGAGCTGCTGGTTGGGCGACACCTAATACGTTCATTAGATTTTACAGTGTTCGTATTGAGCCTGTATCCTCTCGTGTTCTTTCCTCACCAGGGGGAGCACGGAGAACAGTCTCGCAGGTCGGCTTGCAGCCTCCAACTGATGCTTCATAACTGTGTCAGTATGGAAGGCCTTCAGAACAAAAATGCGTAATGGTTTGAATTGTTCTTCCTCCGCTGCCCTGGCAGCTTTTGTTGCGGAGCATTGGCTGTCAGCCTTTCACTAGCTGTATCCTCGCGAACCTACGTGTCTGGCTCGGGCTCCACATTGTGTCCCACCGGGTTCCTTTGTGAGTATTTTTCCGTGGGGTTAATCCTACCAGCCCACGTTTCCCTTAGCAGAGCACTGCTTTGCTTACACAGCCACGGCTGTCTTTATTCCTCAACTACAGTTGACTTTCGCCCACCATTAGCCCTTAAGACGGGTGGTGGCTTCCGCAGCGTTCCTATCCCGCTCAGGTAGGGCGCTTCCCAGTCGCTGGCACTTCTGTGGGGTTAAAGGAACATCTAGTGCCCGGCCTTCTGCCTTAAAACCTACCTCCTCCTCCTTAAGTGGAACCGGAGGGCTTTTACGCAGTCACTGGAAGAGGTCAGCCCCTAGTGGCGTTTTGATAGGGATTCCCAATTCGTCGGTCACGACGTGCCGTCGTAGTGACCGACTGAAAGGGAACGTCTCGGTTACGGATGTAACCCTCGTTCCCTGAAGGAGGGAACGGAGACGTCACGTCCCGTCGCCACAGGTGCTGCCACCTGCTGTTACGGCCGGTCACACTTTCCGGCTTTCTCAGCGAAAAAGAAGCTAATTTCCTTATTGGCACCTGCTGCTTATATACGCACCTGGCGGGGCGGCGCCAGCATTATGCAAATATCTCAATGCCAAGTTCATTGGCGTTTTAGTAGTATTCGAAGCAGATTGGTCTCTCTAAGCGAGTTCCCAATTCGTCGGTCACGACGTGACGTCTCCGTTCCCTCCTTCAGGGAACGAGGGTTACATCCGTAACCGAGACGTTTCTATTTGTGAGAAGTAATTAGTACCTATAACTAATTACTTTTTTAAAGTAACGTTCCCAGCACTGTCCAACACAGTATTAGTATGGTGTTCCTAATAATCCTTTAGGTGAGTGTAGGTGAGTGTTAAACCTGTAGCACAATGTTTTACGCACCATAGACATTAAGCCTGAAAATTGCATTGCTCGAAAGAATTTTTAGAGATCGGTTACATTAAATTTTTTAAGTTTTTAAGTTTTAACTTTGTAAGTAAAGCCTTAGTCTCCATTAAACGTTTAATGGTGGTCTAAAGGAGCACAAAAGACCAGGCGCTGAATATATTCACTCACATATAGCACAATATTATTAAACTGTAATTACAGGATATGAGCCTACATAAGTTAATTTGACAGTGATGAAAAGATGCTAAAATTAAGCGCTAAAGAGACTGCCTTGCAAGAATTATTGTGACATTTATTAACTTTATTTTAAGACCTTTTACTTCCTACCCTTAAAGCATCTCATCTTATGCCCTCTATTTTCTCTAGAGACTTGGCAAGTGCACATCGATTCACTTCTGTGATCTCTCCTGGGTGGCAAACACTCCACTTTTCCACAGCTCCAGTGGAGAAGACAGGAGTGAGCAAGGAATCTGGGCCTGGATCCAGACCTCTCGACTGGGATTTTGAAGCAAACTCTCAGCCCCAGAACCCCTGAAGCTTCAGCCTTCTGCTGTTTATGCAAGAGCTTCTTCCAGCTCCAAAAGGGGTCTGCACCTTCCATCTGGCCAGTATTCAGAGACCTGACCCACCGCTAAGCTTCCCTGTGCTATCAGAGAGGCAGGATGAAAGGAGATCAGAACAAAAAAGTGCAAGAAAATCATATCAGAAGATGTGAAGGTTGTACAAACAAAGACATGCTGTTGAGAAAACTTGAGCAAACTTCACCCATTGTGCAGGAAAACAGACTCTAACCCCCTAAACATTTCTAAGAAATGGCGTTTGAAGAACGACATCATTGTGGGATGAACTTTAGCCGGAGGGCAGGTTTAGTCCATGAAGACAAACAGTTGGATAAAACAATAATAAAGACCCTCAACATGAACCACAGAAAATCCTCCAAAATCCCTAAAACAAAATGCCATTTCTCATCTGTCCAGATCACAAAGCTATGGATTCTCCATCAGACATTGGTGATGGAGTGAAATAACTATTCCTTAGAGCTGTCTGTTTGAAAGCAGAGATGTGAAGAAGAGGATCCTGATTGGATTGTGGGAATCTAGGCCAAATCGTCAAGCTGCATCAGCGAGACACCTGGTGCATTCGAGTGATGAAGAAGGCCACGAGAGGAGAGGAAACGCTCGAGGTTAAGAGTAATCTTTGTTTTCTCAACATTCATTGCGTCCCCCCTTCTTATTGATCAAGCCAATCACAGCATTCAATTGTCACGCGATGGCCAATCGGGGATCTTGAAGGGTTTGACCGCATGAGGTCGTAGGTGTCTTGGCATGTGCTCAGTGTGCTTCAGTGAGGACACGCAATGCATTTACAATGAGTGGGTAATGCACTACAAAGCTGTCAAATAACTCACACAGGCGTATCTGGAAAATGCGTCCATACTGTTATCATTTGAATCCTCTGATGTTGTATGATTAACACTAATGGTTTAAAATCATGTGTATTTGCTAAATCAGCATGACATTTAAAGGACTGTTAGTGTTTGATCTTTCATACCGCCAACGACATAATATTAGCCAACACTAATGGGTTTCAAATTTATAAACAGGCCAAATTGTGCTCGCTTTTAAGTTCAACTTTTACTTTTGGTCTTTTCTCGATTATTACAATATACCGTTAACTCAATATATAATTTTAGGTAATCGAAGGTGACCACATTACAATCTGTGAATGTGAGTAATTTTTGTGTTTCACTTTTTTCTACATAAAAAAAAATGTAAAGAACGTGGTTTGAAAGTATAACCTTGACATATTTAATATTGACTGAGTAAGGTCATGACAAAGATTAAAATCAATGTAAAATCAATGATAAAATGATCAAACTGTAATGCTCCAAATCTCATCATTGGATTAAAAACTTTAGCCTGGATTTCACTATAGGGTCACATTTTTGTGAGTTAAACATATAGGTTATCCGTCACTATATCTTTTGGGTAAATATGAAGAGTTGCCTACTCAGCTGTCCAGCAGCATTGCACGCCAGGGCTGTGTGTCCTGTACAATATTTACCCAGCCCTGGGTTAAAAACAACCCGCAGGTAAAAAAAAGCATGGCCACTTTTGATTGAATCACCTAAAAAAAAAAACAGGTTCAATCAATGAATAGCCTGTTATTCACATTATAATTAAAACAAAAATCAGCAACAATGAAAAGGGGCTTTTGAAATGATAAAGTTGAAGTATGTTTAGTGCTTCTCTCCTACAGAGGTGCATACTGATACAAAATATTGCAGATTAGTTTTTCCATTGTACATATGGGTATATCCTTTTCCTACTTAGCCCCTAAGCCCCTAAGCTCTGGAATGATTTACCAAATAATGTTCGAGTATCAGACACAGTCGATCAATTTAAATCTAAACTGAAGACATTCTTCTTTAACAAGGCATTCACATAAAATTTCCAGTAAATGAACTTATCCCGCAATAGTTATTTTGTCTAGAACAAAGCACTCACATACCTCCTATGGGTAATATACTATTGCTGCAATAGTTAGCCTGTCTGGAACTGAGTTGACTTAAACCACTATAATGTATGACACTTGCATTACATCCGAAAGGCCCCTACGCTAATAGAATTCTGTTTTTGTCTCCCTGTCTCGTCCTCGACCCCGAGGACAATGAGACAAACAGACCCAGTTCCTGTTGCTGTGAAGGTCATCACACCACTGATCTACTGGCTGTCCTTCAACGTGATGCCCAGCCGATACGCGACCACCGGCTGAACCAGTTTAGTCCGCTTACCTGCTTCCTATCCCTACCTTGTTTATATATATATATATATATATATATATATATATATATATATATATATATATCCCAAGGGTTTTTGTCCTTCTAGGAGTTTTTCCCACCGGGTTTTCTCCTAGGGGGTTTTTAGTCCCCGGAAGAGTCAGCCAACTTTGGCTTAACTTAGCACTTTACTGTATACGTTACATTATTAATATGCTCGCTTGTATGGTTTAACCTTAGCCGCTATATTCAACTTCTTATATTATCTATTGATTTTCTGTGTTCTCCCCTACATCTACTCATGTAAAGCTGCTTTGCAACAATTAACAGTTGTGAAAAGCGCTATATAAATAAAATTGAATTGAATTGAATATAGTTTTATACCTTATTGTAACATATTGGGGCCTTTTTAAAGAGTATTGCCCCACTATTTTCTGATAGTGTATGTAATTTAGAACACAATATACCACTGTACCTAGAACAGCAGTCACAGAAACAAGGACAGTAGACCAAAACAACCTGATCCCACAAATTTCCATGAAATAGTCACGCATTATTTTGCTCAGTTTTGCGTGACATTGTCACGTATTTCCACCATTTTATGTGCCCCTGCCACGACTTTCTTTTCCGTGACAGTTTCACGTATTGGTTGCTCAACTGTTTACTATTTTTACATATGCTTTTAAAACCATTGTCGCCTGACGTTAGGGTGAGATCAGGCTGGACCAAAAGGTATGTTTAGACCAGGGGTCTCTAACCTTTTTGTGAGCAGGGGCTACCACAATGGATAAAACAATCTGGAGGGCTACTTTTTGATAGACTGGTCCAACCAGACTCTCGTACATTCATTTCATTTGTACAGAGTCTGGCCATGCTCCATTGCAAAGCGTTACTTCTGTTAAGGAGGGTCCTCTGTTGAAGTTTAAAACTATTGGATCTGCCCAGAGTCACTCAGGATCTGCCATAGGTGATCACTAACGTGTGGTCGTGACGTATATAATGCACCGAAACTGGCTGGAGACAACAAGTCCGAATGATCAGACCAACAAAACTTAGCAAACCTGGTTCTTGCTCCGGCTTTAACTTCTGTATATTCGGCAGTTTTGCAACAACGGACCGAATAGCTTTTCTCACGTCTTTCTCCACTGCCATTACTGAACTACAACTGAAACTGACGCACGACCTCAACGTCATCGTTCTTAGCCACCCCCATCTGTTCGCTGATTGGACCTGCAGATTTTTGCAGGAGAAAACGAAACTCACACAGCAGTCCCAGACGTAGTACTGAAGCGAAATGAAAATTAAGTGGAGGGCGCGTAGGAGGGCGGAGCCAGGCTAGCTTTTTGATATAGTTTACTTAAAACATTTTTGATTTATTTGTTGAATTTATTTTATTTTACTTGTTGATATTTTTTATCATTGTTTAAAATGTTAACATACATAAAAAACCAAGCTTATATACATATATCTAATAAATAAATGTAAAATTGAGGCTATTAATAGAATAGGCTTTGGCGGGCAACTCAGAGATGTGCAGGCTACCTGGTTGAGATGTTGAAGATGTCAGGATCCTGTCAGAATGCTTTCTTGTTTTAATGTCTAGTTTAAATTGACAGGGTTCTGACAGTATCATGTTCTGTGTGGGAACAGGTGGCCTTCGTTTGTTGATATCAGGCCACGTGTTTTCCTTGTCTCGTCTCTTTTACCCCGCTCCCTTGTCATTTTCATTAGTTTGATTGTTTGATCCCTATCACCTGTTCCCCTCTTGATTTGCTCCCTTATTTAATGCCCTTAGCTGTGTCCAAACCGCTCCCTATTCACTATATAGTGCACTATATCGGGTGTCTGCCATTTTGTAGTGGTGTCCGAAACCTGAGTGAACAACTTCATTCCCTCCCTGCGTTCCAGTTCGTTTTTTATGAACTTCCTTCGCTAACTTCCCTCAGTCTCGTTCACTCGGATGTACGTCATTGCTTACGTTGTACGAGTGCCCACTACTTCTAGAACACTTGAAGTGGGTTCAAATGGATCACCCTAAGCTCTTGATCACATGGAAAGTGGAGACCGCCCCCTCCATGTGCAAAGCGCGAGTTGCTGAAGTGACGTCACAATCGTGTTGCATTGTGGGATATGAAGCTGCATGAAGTGTACATATGAAGTAGACTCGCTCCCTCGGTCAAAATCGAGGGAGCGAGGGTCTGTCCATACAAACTTCCCTCATCCACTTGACGAAGTGGAACGCACTTCAAAATGGCGACAGGGATTCCCCAGAGGGGAAGTGCTTAGGAAAGTTCGCGAGTGTGTGTCTATAACTGGAGTGGAACGCACCCCCTGCATTCATTCACTACTTTTTACCCACAATGCACTCTGATTTTGAGGGTACATCCGATGTACACTCGCTCACTCACTATTTCTCATGATGCAACGGGAGACGAATGCCTAACTTAAATCAGCTGAAGGATACTGACAGTAACATTTACGTTTATACACTTTTATTAGTTCTTGTTGTCTGTTATTTTCTACTTCTTGAAAATAAACAAATAAAAAATAATTGTGATATCTTTTATTTAAAATCTAATACAGATTTTTATTAAAAGATAAAAAACATCAATAAATAAATATGATAAGCATTTGTTTTTTTTACCCTCTTTATTATCAACTAATACAATAAACATTACAAAAGTGAAAAACAGTAAGAAAGTAAACTTTACCATTTCACAGTACACGAATCTCTGCGACAGCTCTACGACGCATGATATTTACGTCAGTGTCCAAAATCGCTCACTCATTTTCATTTGCTTCTTCCCTATATAGTGGACTCAAATTGTCATTCCCCATATAGGGAATAGTGAATGAGTGAACGGTTTCAGACACAGCTCTTGTGTTTCTTGTCCTGTGCTCGTTCGTTTTGTATTGACTGCATGTAGTCAGGTGTAGTCTTGTCAAGTGTTTAAGTCTGGTTTAGTGTTCATGTCAAAGTGTCAAGTGTCTGAGTTTCTTGTTTCCTGTTTTTGCCCCCACGTGGGCTCTTGTTTTGTTTTGTTAAATAAAAGTGTTGTCTGTTCACCCCCCGACATCGCCTGCATTTGGTTTCTACCATCCCTGTTCCTGACAGAAGATCACTGGTTTAGACGGTACCAAAAATTATTATTTTTTATATTGACTAGAGATGAATTGCTAAATATAGTATCGTTTTATACATTTTTTTTTTTTAATAACTCATCTCTTGTGAAAATAAATAATATTAAGTTGAAATGACTTGTAAATCTGAGTCGATTAAACAAAAAATAAGGCAGCAATCAATTTTTACAGTGTAGGTTGAATTGGCCTGCAAAACCATGTTGTTTTAACTTCATGCTCCATTTTTTACAGTGTGTTTGAAGCTTGTGGACTAACATCATTTGGTGGGTACAGCAGTGTGATGTTGCCTGCAGTGATGCAGATCTCACTTAAGACTCAAAGCTGAACAGAACTAGAGCCATTTCACACTTTCAGACGAATACGTTTATTTGACTTTGTGACTGCTCATGTTTGCTGGTTATTTTTGAATGAATAGATGTAAAAGATTTAACATATGGAATACTATGGAAACTGAACAGATGGACTGTTCCAAACAGAACCACAAATGGCAGATAAAGTCAGACTCAGGATGTTTGATACCATTTCTGTCTGTTTGATCACTACATAACATATTTAGTTAGGTTTGTGCGTGCGTGTGTGTGTGTGTGTCAGCGCGCGCATCTGTGGCCTCCACCAGCATCCGCTATGTTCTTTTATGTTGCATGTCTGCAGCTGTAGATCAGGGTTGAGCTCATCTGGAGGTCGGTTTCATATCAAAGGCTCCCTGATCTGGTTACAGCGACCACCTCTATCCACGAGGCCTGGGGGTCAGGGACAGTGTGGAGCAGGTGCCATAAAGCATCACTGATTCAGAGACATTTTCTATGAAGAGCAAAGGGTTGCGGTGACTCCTCCTTTTCTTTAAAAAAAAGAAAAGAAAGTAACTTACATAACCTAAAAAAATATTGTGTGGTAATACAAGTAATAATGTGTACCCTTTTTCCTGTGTTTTGTCCTCTTTACAGGCAAACATAAATGACAAAAACTTTCTGTTTTAAGGTTACGTTTCCCAAACGTTGTACAGTTGCCTGGATACGGGAAGTGGGTCGACTTATCCACAGGTTGAGATTACCCCACCCTACCCTATTAAAAATTGCTGCTTCAATCAAATGACCGACACACACCTAATACAAGACCTGGAATAAATTGAAATGATTAGAAATCATTACGTTTGAGCCTGTTTTAAGCAAGCACTACACTCGGATAACATACAGCCTGTATCTCCGCGACCTTCATACCACTGATGTTTGTTTACAGAGGATTTGTTGGCTAATGATCCAAAAAGGAGGTGATTATTAATAATGATAATAGCTAAACACAACTCAGTAGTATTAGAAAAAGACACACAAATATGTTTGTTACTGTTATAATGAAGATATGTTTGAGGCAAAGAAAAGTTACAATCTCTGCATCCAGTCTTTGAAAGGGGTCATATGGAGCGATTTCCTGTTTTTCTTTATGTAGCACGTTGACTTAAAAGAATCTTTGAAGAGCCAAAATGATTCTTCTGTCTCATCCCTGCATCGATGCCCTTTTAAAACCTTTATTTTTAAGAGTGCAGGGGGACTTCTGCTTTTATAAGGTCACCACACACCACAGCACTGCAGTATTTTGTATGGCAAGCACACAGTGACTGCACCGCATGAGTTTATACAAACATTATGGCTGTTCCCCTCCATCAGGCGTCTCAGCATTACTCAGCTGCGTGTTTGCAAATCACCATCTCTCCTGTCGGGTCTGAGTCACGTCTGTCGGAAAGAAGAAAACTCCAGACTGCCGTGAGAAGCTCGGACGGGGGACACGTGAACGCGGGCGCTCTCCCTCCATCTCCTTGCTGCCAGAAACCAGCGGGCAGCTAATTAAAGAGATGCCTCTTTGGCTTTGGCACACCCCACACACATATGTTGTTGATTGGCCACCTTTCAGGTGTCGCGGATTGTGTGTATGCGTGTGTTGATATTCATACGTAATATGTTTATAACAGGGCGGGGAAGTGAAATTTCAAACGGGCACGTGGGTAGACGCGTTGGTTGGTGGCATATGTTCGGATCCACAAATGGAATGAGGTGAGATGGGCTGACCGGGAAGGGGCGGAGATTGTGGGTCTGAGTGACAGCTATGTGACCAGGAACGAATGAAATATGGTGGGTGACTGAATTGACGTGAGAGGCGTGAGCATTTTGTGTCTCTCGGCATTGAAAGGTGTCTTTAATTTTCTCAGCAAACCGAGTTTTCTCTTTCACAATTTAATTTGAAAGTGCTTTATTTGACAAAATTAATTCTGAACACAATTTGTTATCGTTTCTTCCTTAGCCCTGGTTGTCCCTCGGGGGATGGCAAAATGCTCCCAATCTTGCAACTATCGGTGAGCGTTCTGCTTTTTCACCAAGCATAAAAACGTTTTTAAATGAAACAAGAAATGCATCTACATTTTAGTTTTATAAAATACCCTGTCTGTGAAATGCACGCTCATAAATTATTTTCAATCATTGATTTCAATCTTCGTCATGACCTTACTCAGTGAATATTGAATTTATCAAGGTTATATTTCGCAAAATATTTTTCACGTTATGTATTATGATTTTATGTAAAAAAAAAAACATTTTAAAATGTTTCTTCCTCAGATACTTACACAGCTAAGATGATTTCCCATGCACTCATAATGGTGCAGTTACTGCGTACACCAGCAGGGGCTAACTAATCCCTCCAAACCAGTCAAACCTTGATCCTTTTGTTTGAAGAGACTTCTGGCTCTCTTTTTTAGTCGAGCTCTCTGTACACCAGAAGGGGTTTCACATATTAAAATCTCAGCAGGTACATCGGTCCGCTGTGAGAACTTTATGAACTGCAGCCCAGGGTTGGGACGGCGTGTTTATGTACCTGCGATTTAGTTATTGAAAGCTGTGATGTAAAACACAGGGGAAGTCGTGCGATGATGCTGCGAGGGTGCGTCTGAGAGCTGTGAGGATGACAGGTCAAATGTCACACCTCAGATATTTCCCGCAGAACTCGTGAAGTAAATATCCGAGCCCTGAGCTTTCACGACTGGGCTCTGTTTGAATGCTCACTGTTTTCGCCAACAAATTACTGCAGGAGAAACCGTGAAGAGAGCAGACAACGTTTTGAGCTCCTCACACCAGGAGATCTGGCTAACAATCAGCAGACAACAGGAAAATAAATTTAGTTTTGTAGAGGCACATTCAATTCAGAACACGCTATTATTCATATTGCTTAAGGTACAAATGGCGATAGAATTTTAAAAATTTTTGTTGAATCAACTCGGATTTACAAGTCATTTCAACTTACTATTATTTATCTTGACAAAAGATGAGTTGTTATAACTACAGGTGAGTTGTTGTAACTTATAAAATTAAGTTGACTTTTCTCAACTATATTTTATAAGTTATGACAACTCATCTCTGTTGACATGACAAAAAATTTAAGGCAGCAAAGTATTTTTTACAGTGTGGTTATCATAAATCAATAAAGATGCGTGGGATCCTTGCCAACAAAGTTGGGGAGTAACGGATTACATAATCAGGATACAAAAAACTAGATTTACGTAAAAACATAGTATTCACACAGTATCAATAACAATAACAAGTTCAATTGTTGGTCAGAAATATGTTGTTTAATTGTGATTTTAGATATATCTGTCTTTCCCCATTCAGGACTTTAGTCTGGCATGACTGAAATAACTGCCCAGAAATATTGCAAACATGTCCGCCTAGTGGCATAACATCCCTAAAGGTACTTTGTATGTACCTAAAAGCATCTGTTTCTTTGCTAAACATAAAGAAATTGATTCTACGTTCATCTTTGTGACTGAAACAGTGTAAAGCTTGGAAATAATTATTTGTCTAATGGTACTGATATTGTAAATAATCTATATTGTGTATGATAAAAAAATACTCAAATACATTAATGATATATATTTTTTGGTAATGTTTTATTCATTGCTGTGTTTCTGCTTGTATTTTAGTAAAAAAACAATTTGAGAAAAATGTGCTAAGCATTTCTTCTTTAATTTGATTCTGAAATAAGAATATAAAACATTTTGCACTGTTTTTTTTGTGATATTAACATCCATTGTGTTTTCTCTGAAGGTCTTTACAGTACATTTCATTTTTTTGCTTTCTGTTTTAGTGACTACGTCATCTAAAGAAACAGATCGAAACTGTTTTGTAACCTTCCCAAAAGAACTGAAAGGTTGACAGGAATAATTTGACACCTCACATACACATGCTCATTAAAACAGACTATGTGTCTATCTAGAATAACTTCTGACACTTAAAGCAGTCTGAATTCATTACATTCATAAAGCTTTCTGCAAACACCACATGGCCAGTATATTTTTTTCATAGAGTCGAACAGGGATCCAATTTTGCATCCTCAAACACTGACCTTGCCTGTATATGCATGACACTTCCGACATTCCCACTGGGACCAGAGGCTATGATTTATTGGCAAATGTAAGCATGTCTAAACAAGCCATACAATAAATGAACGAGCAAATAAACAGCTATTTAAGTTAGAACCAACGTGGTTGAAATAACCAAGTCAGCGGTCCTGCCCTGTACCTCTCCGTGTTATTTTGTATGCATTTATCAACCCTGAGATCTGCTCATTCATTTAACACGGGCCTTGGGGGCGGTGCAAGGACCCTGAGACTCACAACACATTTAATTACAGAACCCCTGTGATACCTCAGCCTAATTGATTCAGGCTTTCGTTCTTCTCGTCTGAAAACTGAGAAGTGAGAAAAAAATGTTTGGTGACCAGTTTTAGTCTGGTCTTAATAAATGTCCTTAATAAACATTCAACGGCAACAGATTTTAAACAAAACTTCATCATACAGCTTATATTTATGCAAGCTTTTATACAAATCAGCTCACATTCAAGGTGCGCATTTTATCACAGTATGTTTTTTGAAGATTGAACCCATTAACCTTGAGATTGATTATTCCATTATCTATGTTTAGAGCTACAGGAACATTGCAATATAACAAAAGTAAGCTTTACTGAAAACTCTTAAAATATTTACCTTTGTTTGGCTTTTGCAGAAGAATAAATTCGGAACAACATGTTCACTGTTTCTCGGCAAATATCGATTTTTGTGCTGAATTTACGAGCAGAATGTCTCGACCATGCTCCGCCAATCACATTCCCCATGCCACGCATAGAGTTGTGGGACAAGGCGATGAAGGTATCTCAGGAAGTACACCAAACATTGTATTCGGACGTGCCTTGATGCCTTCAAATTTTACAGCTTTTGGACGCATGCATAAAATAACCTGAATAAAACCTTGCTAGGCGACACAGTTACATAAAAAATATTTCATACATCAGGCGTCTCCACCCCTGCTCCTGGTGAGCTACGGTCCTGAAGACTTCGGTTCCAAGCAACACTGAACACCTTGATTAGATGCTTCACCTGTGTTTGATTGCCCTACTGAAAAATAAGCTGGTGAGCTGGTTTACCTGGTCTACCAGCTTGGTTTTAGCTGGTTTTGCTGGTTTAGCAAGATGGTCTAGCTGTGTTTTGGTCACTTTTTAAGCTGGTCTAGCTGGACTTAGCTGGTAAGACTGGAAGACCAGCTGATCCACACTGCAAAAAATTATTTTCAAGAAAAAAATTCTTAATATTTTTGTCTTGTTTTCAGTGAAAATATCTAAAAAATCTTAAAATAAGATGCTTTTTCTTGATGAGCAAAACGACCCAAGAAAATAAGTCGTTTTTAGACTAAAAATATCAAATTTGAGTGATTTTATGCATAAAACAAGCTAAAAAAATCTGCCAATGGGGTAAGCTAATTTTTCTTGAATTTAGTGTTTAACAAAAATGTTCAAGATTTTTTGCTTACCCCATTGGCAGATTTGTTTTGCTTGTTTTATGGACAAAATCACTTAAATTTAATATTTTTGGTCTTAAAACTAGACTTATTTTCTTGGGTCATTTTGCTCATCAAGGAAAAGCGTCTGGATTTAAGAATTTTTTGATATTTTTACTGAATTTTTTTTTCTTGAAAATCATTTTTTGCAGTGCACCAGCTTGACCAGCTTTGCCAGGCTGGGAGGACCATCTTGAACCAGCTACTGCTACCTTAAACCAGCTAAAACCAGCTGGATTTTTCAGTTAGGTGGGCTAAAATCTAAAGCTAAAATCTGCAGGACAGTAGGGTTGGAGACCCCTGCTATACATTATATTTTACCAAAATTTCTTATTTTCCAGACAATTATTTTAACAGTAAACCCAAATAAAAGCCATGTGCGAATCACCAGAATCGGTGGATATATGCATACAGTTGCGCAATATACTGTACCTCTCCATGCAGTAAAGCACATGTCACAGTACATCATCGTAGCTCATGCTTGATCCATTAAAGAGAACAGATCAGATGTCTTTACTGCGGTCTACCAGGTTGTTAGAGATGATTGGCTATATTTCATTGTCTCGACTCAAAGCAGAAATTGCCCGTGGGTTAACTCCTATCTTTGGCTTAATTCCTCTACCATTTATTCCTGTACAATTTCTTAAACCGCACCATCCACAGAACTCGAGGATACTTGGTTCTGTTTGACAAATGATACCAGCACTACATCTGTACCCTCCGGGTGTTCTGTCAGGTCTTGCGGGCTACTCTGTTGCTATGACAATGGGAGGTGAAACAGAGGTCATCATCTTCTTTCTTGATCAACGCTGCAATGAATATTTGCTCAAAAGAAATGCGTTTTTCTTAGAAGTCTTCAATTGATTTCCCATATTAAACTTTGACGGTGAACGAGCAACTGGTGACAGATGGGTAAAGGGAAACGGAAACACCCACCTACAGCCCGTCAGCATGTGCGATGGTTTGAAGTGTGTGCGTGTCATTGAGCTGTTATGTCATTATATTTTATTGCCCATCGGGCACAATATAACATTGGCATAACTTATTGATAGTCCGACAAGACAAAGCTCTTGTCAAGGCAAGTCTGTAAACATCATCAAAACTGAGATGGGGAGGTGCTACTTGATTTTAATGAGGACATTTTCACCCCGGCCCTGTTCACAATTCATAATTTAGATCTCTAGATGAGTATGCTGAAAGTCTTGTGTGAGAGCTCTGAAAATATTCAAGAATCAGGCGATTTTAACTACTCCAAAGGAAGATGATATTCAGGTTTAGAGAAAAACAAAAGCAACTTCACAAGAGTTTTGGTCACAAGTTTAGGTCACAAGAGCTGCTTTTTTCCAAACAACATGAAAACATTTCTTGCTAGGAAACGTTGACATTGTAATGTTAGCTGGGACTTTATTGCCATCTCTGTCCATGAATTATTGGATAGGGGGAAGGGTGAATTCTATTTAAATCGGCGACAGATGATCGCTCTTGGCACTGTTAATCCTCATTATTTTCTGTGTGAATCTTTGATTTCCGCTTGCACTATCAGCTGATTTTCATGAATGAGTGATAAGTGCTGAAATCTTGAACTCAGGAAAGATTTATGTAATATAATCTGGAATTCATGATAGCTACGACGCCATGACAACAGCAGAGGTTTTCACACGAACAAATCTTTGTGTGCCTTTCCAAACCGGATTTGGCGCGGTCTCTTGAACTGTCAATGTGCTATTCGAGACCACAATCACAGCTAAATTGTCAAAAATAATACATTGGATTGAAAAATACAATTTTTATATGAATTGATGACACATTATGTTACATAACATTTTGTTGTACACACAGGTTCATGTCTACTTTGTCTACTTCAAATATATTTTTTGATTCTTCAGAACATTTGATTTCATTTTAAATGTACATTTATGCATTTGGCAGATGCTTTTATCAGAATCGACTTATGGCTAACTCAAGATATTGATTCTGTCATAGATGTGTTCCCTGGGTTCAAACTCATGACCTTTGTGTGGCTAATGTCTCTATCAGTTGAGCTACGGGAACATTGTTGAAATGTAATGTTGTCTGTTGCTCTCAACAGAACATGGGGGTTTAAAGGGACAATTTATATTAAGGACAGTGTTCTTGGTAGGACTCCAAGCAATTCAACCTGACAGTGATTTGCCCACTGTAACGATGGAAATTTAAAAAGCTCTCATTCAGATGCCAACCTCGCCTCCCTGTCACGTTACACACACCAACAGAGAAAGAAGGACAAACGCTAAACGTATGTTGATTGCGCACTGCGCGTACACTTTGTTTGCTTTGAAACGCCGATAACATTATCGTGCGCACAAGGTTAGTCTGTTAGAGGGCAAATATACAGTATGTCTCTCTCATTCTCCACTCCCGGTCTTTTGCACACACACATACGCATGCACTCACTCACACAAACGCCTCACGTTTCCGCGCTTGCTTTCCAACGTGCCGCTTTGACGCCCAGATGTCTCCTGTGCCCGGCTCCTTACACACATGTTACACGGTGCATACTAATAAACTTCAGCTTGAACGGGAAAAACGAGATGAACGAAACATAGAAATGTCATTTCATATCTCTTTCACACGTTGAGTCTGCTCCACTCAACACGTTGACATCTTTTCCTTTTGCCTTTGCGCAGTTGAAGGGCATTACGCATTGCATGGCACCTCAAAAATGATGTTTATTAACGACATTACGGACATCTTTTAATCAGTTTATTTCGTTTGGAGCTTGAAATGAAAGGATCGTGCGTCGTCAGGTCTAACATCGACGTTTGTAAGGACTTTAAGGGGGCGAATGGATCATAAGTGGACTAGGAGGTAAAAGGGAAAGGACGAAAAGATGACTGGCTTTTAAATGCGCAATTATATGTCACAGAAAAACACACAGGTCTGAGACGGGCATCTTTTTTATTCGCCAAATGTGCGTTATGAATTATCTCTCGTATTGAAATGTCCATTTTATTGTCATAAACGAACGGGCGCGCGTGTCTGTGCGTATCCATAGACTAGATCTGTGTTACTGCGCCAGGATGGAGATGACGCAAATGACCCAGCTCCCCAAAAAGTGTTTCAAGACAAACATGGCGGCAACTTAACACAGGACCTAAGACGATGATGATGATGATGAGTCTCGCTCAGAACAGAGAAGATCGAAGGCAATCCCCCCAGAAACGGAAAGAGCAGCTCGTTCAGGATCTCGCCTTCCCTTAAGGAGACGCAGGGACACAGGCAGGTTTGGGAACAGCAGCTGCTGCTCTCCGAGGGTCTATGGGGAGAGGAGGCAAGAGAGGAGGCATGTTGTCACACAGAAGTCGCTTTTTCTCCGGGGAGCTACGCGGAATAACGGCGATATGACCGCGCGTGGCTTCATCTAGCCGATCGACTCGGATACAGCAGCTGTTTAAACGGGAAAATTTGACATTTCAAGTCAATGCATTTTGTGGCAGAGGAGCCGTCGCGGTGGAGTCGGCCAGTGCTGCTCTTTGCTGAAATATGACCAGGGGTGTTTGGACGTGTCGGCAGCAAGATGACGGCTTAAAAATCTGGTTTGCACCCCGGGAGGACGAAAAGCCATTATTCACCGATTCAGAAAGGGCCCAGAGATGGCGACTGTCCTTAGCCTCTCTTTTGTTTATCACCGTTTTGCTCTCTGATCATCTGTGGTTCTGCGCCGAGGCGAAATTGACGAGGACTCGAGACAAGTTCGCCGCCATGGACGCGGTGGAGCACACGAACCATATACATTCACCCAGCCATCAGCCCGTCACAGAGCAGAGTCTTATTTTTATAGGCAATTCTACCAAACCTCTGCGGAGACTTGAAACTTGTCATCCCGACAGCCTCTCCAAAAACTGCTTGACTTTCGCCGACGCGCACGACGTGTGCTCGGGCCTTTCCGAGTGGAACCTGAGCGATTTCTATCTTTCTTTTTGTAATTCCTACTCTCTTTTGGATTTGTTTTACGGGTTTACGAGTCCGGACAATTTGACCTGTAGCTTGGACGTGGCTGCTGGCGGTAACATATCGGGATGCAGCCGATGCGTTCAGGCTTACCAACTCTACGACCGACGAGCTCAGGAGACATATCGAGAGTTTGAGATTATGGTTCAGAAATATGAAACGGATGTATATTCGGTGCGGACATGCATGGAAGAGTGCACGGTAGGAACATGATACCTTTTCATCTGCATCTGGCCGGGTCATTTTCTATTTTTATAAACCGCCACGGTGAATAAACATTGGCCTTTCATATTTAATGTATGCAAAACCGGTACATGTGTTCGCCCGGGATCTGCCGTTTTGTCATCTGCGCGCGAGAGCGCGGATGTGGGGACACGGTGCGCGCGCACTTGTGGATCTAAAAGAAAGGTGAAGGCAGATTTTTTTTGCGGGCTTTAATAAACAAGTTTGGGTTGGATAGAAGAAAACGTGTAACGAAATATGACCGCGTTAAGCGCCCATCCCGCCATTAAAACGTTATGCAAATGTAGGCTACTATAACGCAGCTGTGCTCATGCATGATACATGACAGCAGTAATCTAGAGAGTCGTGTCTAGATGACAATATTGTGATTCCAGGTGTATAGCTGCTCTCATTGTCAGTAATTATATCTGTAGGCCTACGATTCTAGGTGTCCTATCTGCAAGGGAACAACACAAAGATTGCGTATCTGTATGTATGTGTGTAAGAGAGAGAGAGAGAGAGAGAGAGAGAGAGAGAGAGAGAGAGAGAGAGAGAGAGAGAGAGAGAGAGATGGCGCAGTGCTTTATGGAATTTCAATAACGGTAATAGCGCAGTAGTGATTGTCCTGTGTAATCCTCGGGAGGAAAGCTATTTTATTCCCGCCTTTGTTTAGGTGTTTTCCTCTTCAATCATAGCGCTGAGTACCATTGCTTTTGCACATACATGAAGTAGGACTGCACCACTATATGGCATTAGACTACTAAACAGATGCAGCAGTCATGTGAAAGGAGTACATCAGCTGTAGTCAGGGTCAAGGTTTGGAGCTCATCTTCAATGTGATGTGAAAGGGCAAAATGTCCTGCCACCTAACACGTTACACTACACAGTGTTTAACTAAGTGTGCGGCAGATTGTTGTTTCTCTCTTTTTTTTTATGGCCCCTCCCCCTCCCTCGGTCCCTCTCTTTCTGCATTTGTGTAGTTTTGTTGAGGTTCACAGAATATAGTGGGTTGTTCCCTGTCCATGGTGCTGAAATCTCTACTTAGTGCGTTTCTTTGCAGAATACAACATATATTCACACATGGCAATGCAACAAAAATCCTTTATCTTAAATTCCACTCTCTTTTACAGTAAGTAATACTTAAATAATGACACATGTTGCAGAGTCATAAGAGAAATGGGATACTTTGTTTCAACTCACATATCAGTTTTCCATTTTATTTCCTTTTATAGCACTATAAAAATACTGTGTTATTTTGACCCATGGTTGGATTAAAAAAGGACACACCAAACTGTTAGTTTAAATAAACCTAGAAAAAAAATGACCCCATCATGGACTAAAACATCCCAACAAATGTTAAATTATAACCCTATAGTTATGTTTGTCCCTTTTATACACAACCATGTTTTGAAAATTACCCACTATTTTTAAGAGTGTCTATGGAGCACAGCATGACTTCAAGGTCATAGGTTGGATTCCAGAAAATGCATGGAAAGATAAAATCACTTTGTTTAAAGGCACCTGCCAAATGCATGAAATGCCAATATTTTTTTAAAATTTCCATTTATAAAGTGAACCAAAAACAGTAAGCATCAGTAAGGAATTGGTCATGTTCTGTATGACTGTAGCCACTCACATCATTAGATTGTTTAGACACTCCTTGAATAAACTCTTCCAAATTTAAGTGCCCAAAGTTTAAAATCCAAGCTTGTTAAGAATGTCAGTTAAATAGCATGTATTTGGAAGAAATTGATTTGTAATCTTCTATCTGTGTAAATGTCTGTGTATGCGTTAGTGAAATGAAGTTCAGCAAAGTATGTGCAAAGCAAACAAGATATGAGAGAGATTTGTGTCTTGTTACCTCGCCCTAGCCTCAAACAGCGTCCCCGCAGATCGCCCATAGTCCACTGATCGTTCTTATCCATATTGCACACAAAATTGGCAAGCACTTTCTTAAATCTGATTGGCTTCATGCAATCTCCAGAAACAAGGTTACGATTCAAAGGTTAAGAAGGCTAACTTTACAGTGAACAGTGTGAACAGGTTGAGACAGTGAACACTTTTAAAGTAATGACACGCGACTGGAACTCCCAAAGGAAACCTGAAATCTAGGAACATACCTGTGTCTGTAAAATAAATACTTATTTTTTCAATTGTTCTTTACTATCTTATTTTTACACGGCACTCTAAAATGCTTGATTCTGATGGGCCAGTCGCGACATTCCAATGTACAGAATGTTATTCCGAGATAACAACCACCTGAAACTAATATCACATGGTAACCAGGATGCTGCAAATCAATTTGAGAGGTACTGTTTAATATTACACAAAAGTTGAATATGAATATGTCTTTTAATAACAAATATGAGATTATATTTAAATTAAATAGTTTGTTTGTGATATTTAAACGTCTCGTCTTATCTTAAAACCAAAAGGAAACAGGTTGCGGAAGGTCTGCATTCGTTAAAAATTTGCAAATAAAATATTTCAAATCAGTATTAATGATCCTCACACTCTAAAAATTGCTGGGTTAATTTTGACACATATTGGGTAAATATTGGACAGAACACACCTGGGTTAAAATTGGGTCATTTTTAACCCATCATGCATTCTGTCAAATTAAATATTATATTTATATACCCATCATGGGTCAAAAATAACCCAGCCATTTTTAGCTAAGAGGTTAACAGCCTTGTAATAAGTGGGATAATACATGGCAGCCGGATGTTTTGTGTGATACAGGACCTGATCACACGTTTAAGGCTAATTCCTGCGATTACAACCTGCTGCCTATACATTATCCCTTACTTGTAACATTTTACTGTCAGTAACAAATAAAACTGCTGTTGATTATTTTCAACCTGATCTCAAAGAAAATGACATGTAAAATAATCAACATGATCTCACGGACTTGCTTTTCCGTGGTATTCTCACGGATTGGTTACTCAACTGTTCTGTCCTATTTTCTTACCATTGTCGCTTCGGTTTAGGGTTAGATTTACATAAAATGACATCCCTACCCAAACCCAACTCAAACCCCAACGCCAGGGGACAATTGTTACAGTTTAGAAAATATAAAACAAACATAAGAATTTTTTTTTTATGAACCAATAGTTAAAGTGACATACTAATGCAAACACCAAATCTAAATAGGAAAAAGCAGTTAAGTGACCAATCAGTGGGAATGCAATGGAAAAATTTGGAGATCCGTGAGAATGCCACATGAAAAATGCCATAAAATTCTGTGACTATCCCATGGAACTTTTTGTGAGATCATGTTGATTATTTTACATGTTATTTTCTGTCCTAGTGGTTGGTTCTGGCCCAGAAAAAAATTGTTGACCAGAATTTATACCATATGTCTGGCAACGCAAGACTCTTCCCAGGAGGACTTACTGGAGGGATGCTTGTTCATCCAAGGATTTTTGTCGGTTAGAATAAATTTGATTGAGTGATGTTGACTGACAGCTGCCGATGGATACGAATGGCCCCAGGTGTCCTCTTTGGAAGATGAACAGGTTTTTTTTAAAGGGGCAGTCCTGGGCTAGCTGTAGAAGAAACGCACCTTTTTAGTTACCTTTAACTATTGGCGCTCATAACCAAACATCATGAAATCAAGAATCCTTACACTGTTTATTAAGGAAACATTAGTAATTGAAATATTAAATACTTGTGCATTTTATATTCAAATTATTGGTCCACAGAGAAAGACTGGAATTACCATAATAATATCTTATTGTTTTCTACACGTGTTCAAATGGTTTTGCATTGCAATACAATATGTGTTTAAAGCAAAACTCATCTTTTTCTGTCTGTCTTCTATTCATCACCTAATCAGCGAGGGAAAAGCAAGCTGTTGATTACGTTGGAGCAATCAGTGTCCACCTGAAGACATAAAAATCTCAATATACTGTAGGGGAACTCGCAGTCTTTGAACACAATCTAAATTGCAAATCCGTTCTTATGTCCGCCTGACCTTTGCATAAGCACAGCACTTTGTCTTGAATTGTGGAATGTCAATTTAATGACCCCTACACTTCTTGCACTGAAATTATGTTTGGGAGAAAACAATCATATCTCGCTTTGTCTCTTTTCTCTCCTTTCTAAAAGCATCTTTTTGGCTTCTTCTCTCTCTCTCTCTCTCTCTCTCTCTCTCTCTCCGCGTGTTTGCTCTTCCTCTCACCTCCAGTGGCCCGTGCATTGTTGCACACAAGTGGGGAGATAATGATATTTTTGGCGAAAGGCTACCCACTTGACAGTACGACAGTGTGTTTTTGTAAGGGTGCTTTATTCACTGACTAAGCCACGGTGACTGCATAAAAAGCAGAACCTAGCCCTCTGCGTCCACTTTCTTGGGACATTAAATATGAATGGGACTAAAGAGTCATAGTCCGCCGGATGTCTGTTTGCAGGAAAAATTAATGAGACGGAAAGATGGCAGTTTCCAACACGCTGCCCCATGTACGTATCCAGTAACGGTAGTTTTGGTATTTTTTTTAGCGATAAACATCCGCCCCGTGGGGATCCCTTAGACTGATGCAAGGATGTTTTAGAAAGGCAAACCAACCTGGATTTTTAGACCAGACAGCATTATGTACACGTGCACGAACACATTTGTTCTCCAAATTAAACACATGAGTAATTTATGCGCAGTCATGAGAAAGGTTCTTTGTACATGCACGTACCAGACTGTAAATATTGCTTAAGCTTAACCACCTACCCACACAAAAACCTATCTTAGCCTACTTTCAAACAAAAACATTATTTTTGCATAAATTAGAAAAGTTACTTGTTTATTTAGTAATAAATCATCTACTAACCTGTCTGGAGGCTGGAAACAGGGCAATGCTTTGGTAACACATTTTTTGGGGAAAGCTAAAGGCTATTTGTCACTGCATATTAAACTAGTATTTTTACATCCATAAAAATATCACCTTTTCTATTGAATCAATATATAAATGTGCATTCATCTTTGCCATGTTATATTCATTTAGTTGAGTAGTGGTATCCACTGAGTAAAAAATAAACATTAATGGCATTAATCAAAACACTTACGTTGACATATTAAGTATACTGTCATTGCTACGGTTATACTTGGGACGTCGTCGCTGAACTTTTTTGACAGCGATCAACTGTAAAATGTTTGGTCCTGCTCTATTTTCATTGGCTTTGCATAAAATAAAAGTTTTCATAAGATCCCCTGGGGTCAATGTGTTAGCACGAGAGAAGCTTGATGCTGTCGGGAGAATAAGCAACCGGCATTTTCCATCACCCAAGTGTCTCTCACATAAATTATTATATGTTGATGGCTCTCATTTCTTTCCCGTCACAGAAAACCACCACAGGTTTAGCAATGCCATTAAAGTATTATTTGATTTTTGTTTGTTTGTTGATCATGAAGTAAAAGATGAGGATTATGTGTGTTTTCAACGCGTCACCATTGTTTGTTTACAATGTGTGGAATGGTGCGCTGTTATTTGTTGAGCGGATTTATTGCATTCTGTAGAAAAGGAGGAGTGCCGTTTATTGCGTTTTGGGAAAAAAGGGAGAAAAGATGACAGAATAACATGACGGATATTGTATTGTATGTAAGAAATTTATATCAATGAATCATAAAATGGCCCTGATATGTCACTAGACATTTAGAAATCATTTTCATTTCAAATACTTATATCACTGACAACAGTAGTCTGGCCAGGATATTGTCATTTTAAAAATGGAGTTGCAGCCCTCAACTGATGTTTATGTTGTCATTTTGTTTTTTTGGCCACCAGTTGTGTGATTGCAGTACCAGTTTTAGCCACAAGTTTTGTGATTGCAATAACAGTCTTGGCCACAATCCTACATACTGTTCCTTTAAGAGTTTACTTTTAAATACTGACCAGATACAATACTGATTTTGGCAGTAACTCGTTTTTTTCAAGAGCAGGAAAATAAGTCTAGTTTTAAACAAAAAATATACAAAGTGAATCTGTGCACAAAACAAGCAAAACAATCTACCAATGGGGTAAGAAAAAAATCTTAAACTTTTTTCTTAAACACTTAATTTATGAAAAATTTGCTTACCCCATTGGCAGATTTTTTTTGCTTGTTTTATGCACAAATTCACTTAAATTTAATATTTTTTGTCTATAAACTAGCCTTATTTTCTTAGGTCATTTTGCTCATAAAGAAAATGCATCTTGATTTAAAAATGTTTGGATATATGTACTGAAAACCAGACAAAAATATTGAGTAAGCAAGCCATTTTTTGCAGCGTACAAAGTGTCATTTGATTGTTTTTTAGTCTAGCACCCTCAATTGTGCATTAGATGCAACTTGTACTTGCCAAGTACAGTATATAAAATATCAGCTCTTATGTTTTTAGCCTCCAGCTTGTTCTCACTTCCCAGTAGAAAAATGCATATTTGGTCTCACTCAGTATTTACTCACGCTGGGGGCACAGTGAGGAAATTCAAAACACACGGCTGAAAAAGTAAAGCATATTCAACAACAATCCACCAGTCTATCCACAATCTATAGACGGTTTCAGCAGTAACAACATAAACAAGCGGCTGTCACGGTCCGCACATAACTTCTGGTAAACTCCGCTAAGAACAAAAAACAACAAAGTTCTTTAAACGTAATTTATTTATAGAACAAGCAAAAAAACCAACAACACATAGATTACCTAGGAAACCAAAACATTTGTTATTTTCGATGAGGCATTTGTTCAAGAGATCAGTTTAGCAACTAGTTAGACCATTAAAAAAAACGAAACCGGAAGTAAAGTTCGGATCCAGACGTGTATCACATGCGTCCGATGAAACCGTCTATACTGGACACCTATAAGGGATAATGTAAATGTAAAGGCACACTGTTAACGATTTCCCTGTATTTTTACAGTACGGTACTGGCAGCACGGTTGCCAGTAAGTTACTGTATTTTGGGTTTACAGTACTGTACTGTAATACCATTTTACAGTACACAAACTAGTACTGTATAGTTACAAAGCAGTACTGTACTGTAATTTTACAATATTTTATTACAGTAGTCTATTTTTACAGTAATTTACTGTAATGTCTATATTGACCCATAAATACTATTTATTACTTATTACAGTTAATACAATAATATTATATAAAATAGATAGAGATTTAGGTTTAAATCTATAGTTATTAATATGGTAAAAATGCTATCCTTGACATGACATAATGAATTAAAAGGCAATCCAAGCAATGTTTGTATCAAAATTTTATTTAAAAAAACATTTAATTGAAACAAAACATTTAAAACAAGATTTTAAACAATAATAAACATATAATCAAGTAACATAAAATAAAATCAACAAGTATAAACAAGTTTGGAGACCCCTGCTGTAACATATTTAACTCTGGCAAATAGAACACTGTTCCCTAGTTTGAAGTTTTCAGTTTAAAGTCCATCATCGACTAAAAGGTAACATTTCACTGTGGTAAAAAGAACACTGGCCCATAGTTTTAAATATTCTACTTGAATTTCATTTAACACTAAAAATAAATGCATTAAACTGTGGCAGACAGACCACAGTGGCCTTTACTTTGAAGTCGTCCATTCGAACTCAATCAGGGACTGCATGAAGCTGTTCACATGGGGGTTAATGGCCACAGCTTTTCTCTGCACCAAGTTCCTTGTCTTTTTGCTTGCTCCTTGTCTGGATGTGCACTTTTTCCCATCTTTGGAATTAATTCTATCCAGAAACCTGTTAGAAATATCATATACATTAAGTCAACAAATATAAGATAGAAAAAGATTCTTTAAAAATTTAACTCAGCCTTGAATTTACCCCTATTCTGAAACCTTTTGCTCTTATTCTACTGTTCCACACCTAATTACATTAAAATACAGAAGATTCACTTACCGCTGAACAAACTCTTTCCTCAATGGACAGCATCCACCTGGATCATGTCATGATTGAATGTCCTGAACAGAAAGTACAATTGTTACTGATTTGGACACAACTTTTTATTCTGAAAACAAAATCTTTTGTCAATAAAGTCCAGGGACACCTCTGCTAAATAAATACAATTATTAAATTAAATTTCTTATAACCAAAGTCTGAATATTTCTGTTTGTATATTTCTACATGGCAAACTAAGACAATTGTGTACATGTTGTGTATGGTCGTGTTACAGTGTTGTGTGTGGGAATTGTGAATGAGTGTATACATGGGTATTTAAAGAAACTGTAGTGGTAAAGTGCAAACTTACCGAACAATGTGCTTGGTGTGTGTCTGGTGTCACCCATTGTGCCTCCACATCTGCCTTAACTCCTGAAAAGTGCAATGACACTCATGTAAACTACAAATAAAAAGTGATCAGCACATTCCTGTGTACTTTCACATGTGACGTGAAAGTATTTAATATTGCAGTCGAAAAAATACATGACTTGTAACTGTACATCATGTACTTGCCTGGTGCCTTTAAAGATGATCCATCTTACCCAATCCAGCTTACAAGCAATGGTAAGACTGTAAAAAAGACAAATGTTACAAAATCTGTTAGCCATAGAAATAAGTAGACATTGTGAAGGAAATGGTAAAAGAAAATTTAGTAACACTTTACTATAAGAGTTTATTCCTTAACATTTGGTAATGCCTTAGCTAATATGAACTAACAATGAACAATATATTTTACAACATTAATAATATTTGATAATGTTCATTGTGCAGAGACAAAGTGATTGATTTAAAAATGTATTAAGTGTTTAAATCTTATATCATGCTATGCTAACAAATAAAACATTACTGTAAGTGTTAAGTCAGTTGTAAAACAAATATATATATATATATATATATATATATATATATATATATATATATATATATATTAGTTGTTATATTATATATTATATATAAATATCTAAATAAGTCTTTTTTAAATTATTATTCTATAACATCTTGTCTACAGAAAATCTCTGAAAATGTCTCGTTTAGTGCAGAAAATAGCGATTTATAGTGACAAGGTAAAAAGACTGTCCCTTTAATGTTTTACCCGGACGGCTGCGGTGTAACACTATTTCACGCAAAGTTTTTTAACAAGTTAGTAGCTAGCTGCTCACTTTAAAGATAAACATGATCGCCTAAATCTGAGCAATCCTGGTGATGCCAGTTTTCTACACGATGTTATAATGGACTATTTTTACATCAAGAGATGAAGGATCAGATGACAGAGACGAGAAGACAAAGGTACGTAAATGCGGAGCCCATTCTCTTTTCGTGCATTGATTTGATGTGTTTTGGAAACTTATATATACAGCGTGTAATGCATCTGAAGTGGTGGAAACAATATGCCATAAAAATGTATTGGACAACTTACTGGGCGTGTAAAACGCTTAAGAGAAGATATTCTCTGCTTTTGCTGATATAAGTTACCGTAATATAATAACAACAACAATAAGCGCGGCAATCCCTTTCGTTCATCTGATATTAAGATGAGCCCAGGTCTGAATTATATTTGGTCGAAGTTAAAGCTGCGATGAGTTCGATGCATGTATCCAGTTAAATATGAGGTTTCTTGTTTTCACTTCTGTGGAGGAGTTCGGTACTACAGTATGCTGTGTACGGCGTGTCAAGTCCTATCTGTTTACAACCACGAGTCAGCCTTACCAAACAGTCGAACTTCATACTTTTCTCTGACGCTAACTGAACGGATGAAACGCCGTCAACGACCGTTATGCTGGGACCGCAAGACCGCGCTGGCGGGTTGTCTTTGTCCATTTCGTTAAAAATAGTTTCATTGTCACCACACTTTCAACACAATATAAACTCACCAAACCGTCATAATTTAGTTAAAACAACCCTATATTCATTTAAAAAGGTGTAAAGCGAGTTAAAGCAGCGGTAGACATCTGTGTGTAACGTTTACGTTAGCTTACTTTCTGAGGGAGATTGAAACTTTGTTGGCGACCGTTTTTCTCTCTCATTGCACGTTTAAAACAATATTGTGACAAACTATTGACAACATTCTTAAACTAAAAATTAAGTTTTCATGAAACAGAAATATTTCAAACTTACCGAACTGCCAGAAATCAATCGTCCTCCTTCAGCTGCAGCCAAGAGTTGTGCTCTCCCTCTGTCTGTGTGATTTGACGTTGGCGCACTTTCACTGATTATTGCAAGTACACCTGGCACATTACAGCAATGGCTACAGCAAGGTTACATCAAGACCAAAATATACTGTAAAATTTTCCCGCTCAAACAAATTTACCCAGAATGCATTATGAACTGCAGTACTGTACTGTAATGTACACATACAGTATAGTACTGTGGATTTTTACAGTACAGTGCTGCTAAATCTACAGCGACATCTAACAGTGCAGTTTATGCAAAAATAAACCCCAAATGTGTGATCACTATTTTGCGAAAACAACCGGCTGCCTTTACATTATTGCGCTTATTACGTAAGGTAAGGAACATTAAATATTCATTTGAAATATTTGATTAGCTCTTTTTTAACGAATACAGACGTTCCATGAGGAAAACCCATTTACTTTTTGTTTTAAGGTAAAACAAGATGTTTAAATGTCACGAATTTGGTTTATTTGGGAATTTGGGAGCGGTTATTTGGGAATACCAAACCTGGAAATGTTACAACTGGCCAATCAGAATCAAGCATTCCAAGAGCAGTGTAATAAGCAGTATTATATATGGTCAATATTGCTTTACCACACCCAGCTATACCTTCACACACACACACACAATATTTATTAGACGACAAAACTGGCAAGTGTAAGGCTTTACTCTTCTCAAGTGCCCAATAATCTAGCCCCGCAGGGTTCATCGGCCTGCATCTCTGCACTAAAACCAACCACATGGTCATGAACACACAGTAACCGAACCTTTCATTTAGCCCTGTCCCTGCCAGAGCAGCAGGTAGCTCCTTAATCCTTTCCAACTAGAGCGGTCTCCAAATCGTTGAAATCAATGCTTCCTACTTGAGTACTCTTTAACCTTTGGTGAAAAGAGAGTTGGTGGAGAAGCGCGTCTTTGGCTCAGAGGCTCATATGGCACTCCGTGTCCCTGGAGTTGGCTTATCGTCCTCAGCCCTGGGGCCTTTTTGACACGACACAGAAGCTCAACAGAAAGCCAGGGGACAAAGCCAAGGATCACGATCATGTTCTACTGTCACCGCATGGGCCAGAGTTGCGCTCGCAGCCCGTAGGGCACTCATGTGATCATTGTTTTCCCCTGCCTGGAACACTTGTAAAACCACAAGCAATTACTGTCAGCATTGTGCACACATGGGTATATTTACCGATGTGTTGTGGGTTGCCATTATGAAACGAGAAAGACATGAAATGGTGGATAAGTAAAGCTGGAAGTGAGAAAGTGTCTTTTCCCCATCGCAATGAATGGTCGTAAATTGTCACATGACTAGAGTAGTAGAGCAAAAGCATTCATACCTGCTTTCAATGATCAAATGATTTGGTAGAAAATCAGACAGCATGTTGCACTGTGTGTCCAGTCCAATGATGTAATGACTATATTATATCTTACTTTATACACTGCAAAAAAATATTTTCAAGAAAAAAAAACTTACTTGTTTTCAGTAAAAATATCAAAAAATTCTTAAATTAAGATGCTTCTTCTTGATGATCAAAACGACCCAAGAAAATAAGTCTAGTTTCTAGACCAAAAATATCAAATTTAAGTAATTTTGTGCATAAAACAAGAAAAAAACCTTGTAAGCAAAAATATCTTGAACAATTTTCTTAAACACTAAATTCAAGAAAAATTAGCTTACCACATTGGCAGATTTTGTTTTGCTTGTTTTATGCACAAAATCACTTAATTTGATATTTTTGGTCTAAAAACTAGACTTATTTTCTTGGGTTGTTTTGCTCATGAAGAAAAAGCATCTTAATTTAAGAATTTTTTGATATTTTTACTGAAAACAAGACAAAAATGCCAAGATTTTTTTTTTTCGAAAATAATTTTTTTGCAGTGTATTAACTCTTTTTCCGCCAGTCATGAGTTATCGCGTCAATTAAGAGAAAATATTTGCATAAAAAAAGTGTTCCTGAAAATTTTTTATGTTACTTTGCAATACTGCTAGATGGATCCACTTACCCAATTTATGAAAAAACTGAAGCCAAAACTTTATTTACTAATTTTAAACTGTGTATGTTTTGATAATCATTCTGAATCTTATCTCTAACAAAATTTCTTCACAAAAAGGCAATTATTTTAGCTTTTTTATTGTTTGTTAGAAAGCAGAAGGTCTGTTCTTTCATTTGATATATTTGTATGTTTATATATATTTTAGAAGGAAATTTTCCTGGAAGGCATTTTGGGAAACTTTTGTGAAAAAAAATGCTGGTGGGCAACTTTTCAAAAAAATGGCTGGCGGGGAATGAGTTAAGTCACTAAATTTTATAATTTGCATTAACACATCATCAATATAATAAAATAAGCTTAAAAACTTTATAACCTTTTATTTTCAACCATTTAAATTCCTCATCTGTCTATTCTTTGACCAAATATAATAATATTCAGGTGCAAGGGCTTTTTGGTATTTCTCGTGGCATTTTGTGCAAAAGATTTTAAATATTATGAAAATAGTTTTTAGACAAAATGTTTTGATATTTCAACACAATCTCATGGCAATTTGTACGTATTTTATTTGTACGTAGGCGAGTAATTTTTATGAATTCGTACAACCAAATTCGTAAGATTTTGTGTGATTTACTTTCGCCCCTCTGGTGTTGGGTTTAGGGGCGGGGCATCATTATTGCTTTCTTTCTAATAAACACATATTTTTATACGATTTACTTTGTACACATTCATATGAATTAACCAACTCGTAAAATATGTATGAATTCCTGTGAGATCAGGTTACATTTTTGGCTCTAAAACACAACATAACAAGTATAATTTAAAGGAACAGTGTGGATTTTTTAGCGGTGAGATTGCGTATTGCAACCAACCTCAATTTCGAAATGCAAAGAGAAGCTACGGTTGCTGCCACGGGACAACATGTCAAAGTCTGAGACAACGTATGGACGAAACAGTTTGTCCGTTTAGGGCTACTGTAGAAACATGATGGCGACTTCCATGTAAGGATAGGTAGATAAACACAGCTCATTCTAAGGTAATAAAATCAATATGGCTCATTATGTAAGGTTTTTATACACCACTGATAAAATAGTTATGTATATTAAATTGCTTTTCTGTCAAAAGATCCTTCAAAAAGTTACACAGTGCACCTTTAAATGATCACTGCTCATTTAATGTTTATAGTGTACTATGTACATACATGTTATTGTGTGTGGGTAGTTAAACATTAGCCAGTTAGTATGTTTTTAGTGCAGGTACATAAAGAGTCTAATACTAAGTGGGACCCTAAACTAAAAAAATTCTAGGTGCAGGTTACATTATGCAAACAGGAATATTTTCTCATCTCACATCATGTACTGTTTGAACTATGATTGGCTGAAGATTACGCAACACTACAGACATAACACATATCACACTCACAGACACACACTTTTCCCCCACACACGCATTAAAGTAAACAGGCAGTAATTGTGTATCTCTGGAGTGCTGTTTCCTGCAGGTCCAGACCTGGCCTTCTCTTCCGGCCTAATTCAATTTGCAACCTCCTCATTCTCTCTGCTGTAGTTGGTCTCTTCCTCCAGCACCAACTCCCCCCGCCTCTCTCTCTCTCTCGCTCGCTCGCTCACCCTTACGGTCTGTGAGGTTACATCACTTATCTCCTTCTGTAGCCAAAGTCTTCTTTTGTACCCGCTCTAGCAGCAGAGAAGTGATTTTCTCTCAGACCTTCACTTTCTAAAACACATCTCTTACTATCCGTATGTTGGAATCGCTTTATATTTCTGCAGGCCCAGTCAGAATTTCAGGGTTCCCTCAGGACTGACTCTAGAACATGGCAGTTAAGACAGGTGTTTCTTCTGTCTGTCTTCCAGTATAAGTATGTGTGCTGGGGGATTCATACCCTGACAGCTAGTTGTTTTACTGAACTAATCCTACCTTCGGGCTACTGTAACAGTATTGGAGGACATCTCTAAAATCTAGAAATCTGCTTTATTATCATGGAATTAGTTCAGGTTCTTATGTTAGCATTATTCAAAATCAGACGAAAAGAGATGTAATCGCACAGAGCTAGCTGCTACGCTAGTGTAAAAAATTATTCATATTTTTATGTAATTCAGCAAAATTACTGTATTACAGTAAAAATAATATAAGAATAATTTACGGTGACCATACGTGCCATTCTTCCCGGACTCGTCCTGGCCAGGATTTCGAGTGCGTCTTCCGGAGGTCGTATTTGTCGACCGCATACATCATAGAGGATTATTATTATTTTTACAGAAAAGCAACCGTTACATTTTACATGATGCTTATTTATAGCCTTTCATGCAAAATGTGAACCGAGGGTCATAAATCCTGATTTTTATTGTTTTATTGTTCTGTGGGTTAATAATTAAAACTGGCTGTGAAGATTTCATAATGTTCATTTGTAAACCATGGGTTACTGTGCTTATTTACTGTTCATATTAATGAGGTCAATAACATTGATCAGTCAAGCTAGTGACAGGAACAGGGCTTGTTTGTCCATCTGTAGCCACGTCAATAAGTGGTTACATTTTAAGCCCTAAACATAAAAAAAATCTAAATGGTCTTTACAAACTCTAGTTCATGCATTTCTTTCTAAATCAAACACAGCTTTCAAAAGTACTGAACAAAGATCATGAATATGTAATGAGGTAAGCATTGAAGTGGTTTATAGTTGGTTGTCTGTTGCTGAACAAGATTACCGTTTTTCAATATTTTACTATGTTCTTACCTCAACTTAGACAAATTAATACATACCTATCTTTATTCAATGCGTGCACTTAATCTTTGTACAGCGCGTCATGAATATGTTAGCATTTAGCCTAGCCCCATTTATTTCTTAGGATCCAAACAGGGATGAATTTAGAAGCCACCAAACACTTCCATGTTTTCCCTATTTAAAGACTGTTACATGAGTAGTTACACGAGTAAGTATGGTGACACAAAATAAAACATGCAGATTTTTTAAGCAAATAAAAAATAAGAACTATATTGTATGGCAGAAGAGCACTTAGTATGCAGCACTTCGACCTCGAGCGCAGTAATATTTATGAAGGGTTTGAGCGAGAGGGGGAGACGTCAGGAGTGATGATGTTACTGTGCGCCGAGGCCAAAGAAAACATGGAAGTGAATATCTGATATCTGATGTTTAGATATCTAAAAGTCTCAGATAGATTTTATTTTTGACTTTGTGTGTGCCAAATCAGTTAGTTTTACCAGTGATTTAAAAGTATGGATGCTGTGATTTTGTTTTTTAACGTTCACATTTTTTTTTCTCAAAATTGACTTTGCCAACTTCATCAACTTCAAACAGGTGTCACTTTTTTGTCAGATTCCAACAAATCATACGTTTGTCAAATTATAAATAACTCATTTTTGAAAATTAGCTCATTCTGTCTGCACAGGACACATTTTAAATTTCTAGTCTCTCTAGTCATAAAAACAAGCATGTGGTGTGAAAACACGCAGTGTCTAAAGAGATCCAGGGATAAACCTTAAGGTAATCCAAAGCTCAAGAACATACAGTAGCAATTTTTGGCCCCTTTCCTTGTATTAAAACCTTCCCACCTTAGAATCATGGTTTGATCAGCTCATAAGTAAATGATATACATTATAATTTACAATATAAATAAAGACATAAATAATGTTATAACGTTAATGTTAGTGGTAATTCAGGCAGGGCTAAGGATTTTTTATTGGGTTAGTCGTAGGGATGCACCGATACCACTTTTTGGAATACGAGTACGAGTACTTGCATTTCAGTACTTGCCGTTACTGATACTGAGTACTTAATAAAAAAACATGATTTAAATTTACAGGTAACAGCTTTAATCATATAATTTAACAAAAAAACAAAGGAGTAGTTTTCCAGTTTGTTGTAAACTCTGCCTCATTGGACAACACGAGGCATTAACTCCTTACACGCCGCTCAAACATAGATATTTCAAACCGGTGGTATCGATTCCAGGTATCGGGGGACTTTTAACGAGTACTAGCACTTTAGAAAATGTGGTATCGAGGCCGATACCAGTATCGGTATCGGTGCATCCCTAGTTAGTCGGTTTAAATTTTTTTTACCTTGCCAATATTTTCACTGGCCTGTGAGGTGGTTCTCTGTCAATTGCTAGTGTATAAAGTCGGAGGGTTAAAGTGAAAGTGACCTAAAGACCAACCTACAGTATAGTAACCCATACATTGTGAATGTGACCTCTGCATTTATCCCATCCAGAGTAGTGAACACACGCACTGCAAGTCCTGAACACACACAAACACCTGGAGGCTGGAGCATTGGGCAGCTATCAATGCAGATTGAATATAACAGAAACAATGTGCACCAATAAATGCAGATAGAGCGATCATGAGAGTATAAAAGCAATTCCGATGCCATAAACCAAATGAGATGGGTGCACAGGTAGGGAAGCGCTACATGTTTGGAATTGCAAGGCATTTTTGTAACGGTACAAAATGTATTTTTACATCAAGGTACATTTTGCAGATATGTTTTACCCAACGCTATTTATAGTACAATAAATTCAAGGACAATTCTCTGAAGCAGTCGTGGGTGAAGCGCCTTGCATAGTAACTCTAGTACAAGTAGACCTAGTATGTACAGTAAATGTTAGGTTACCATGACTACATGACAAATACACACTTCGAATGCACTCTTAAAAGTAAAGGTGCTTTACGATGCTACAGAACAAGCATTTTTGGCTGAATGGTTTTATAAAAAACTTTTAAAAGGTTCTTCAGAGTAAAACATGTTCTTTAGATTGTAAAAAGGCATGAAAGAAATGATTCTTTGACTGAAGGGTTCTTCGAGGAACCAAAAATTGGACAAATGCAATTTTAAGCACCTTTATATTTAAAAGTGCATACTACTTTGAAAAACAAAATGAATTATAATAACAAATGATAGGCAATGACGTAAAGTTATCTCAGCATATCAACATTGCTGATGTATTAAGTATTTTTCCAAGTAAAACGATAAAGTAAAGAACTAAGACCTTAAATAAAAGCAGTGAGTGAATTTCTCTTTTTTCTTTCCAACTTATAACACGTTAGAAAATGTCAGGTCTGTTAGACTCTAAGGCTAATGCACATTCAGTAAACATTTACTTGACTATTCATATACACATCAATATTACGGCAAAGTACATATTAACACAGCATGTGCATACAAGTAAATGTCTTGTATGTTTGAAAGCAGCGTTTTAGTCAGACAGTATGAGAGTGAATACACTGTACTGAAATAACTGTAAAAAGACTGGATTGTTATACGTATTTTCAACTTTACACACAAAAAAAATGGTCAAAATGATCCATAGCAGTCAATGGCACAGTCACCTTTACAAATGTCGTAATGGGGTTTCCTGCAGAAAATTTGTTAGTTAAGGTGGTAGGGTTGGGCGAGTGGGCGGGGCAATAGGCGTGACAATCAAAGGGGCGGGGCGTATGCGTCATGATGAAAACAATTATATCTTATCAACAGGCACGTGAAACCTAGCTAGCAGGTTGCTCAAACAACAAAATCACCAGCTTACTTTAAATTTGCAAGAACTATAGACGAATACAATAACAGGTTTAAATAACCCCAAAACATAAGTCCACTTACAGTTCTCACTGACACGTGTTTTATCAACTGGCCATCCTCCAGACATGACGGACCACGTCTTTATCTCATTTCGGCCGTGTGGCACGCGTGCACGCTCGCAGTGTGAAGCGCGTCTGCGCTTTTCTCCGAGATGTTTTATCAACTGGCTAGTTATCCTCCAGACAGTGACGGTCCCCACCACGGCTTTCTCATTTCGGCCATGTGGCGCGTGGCCCCGCTCGCGGTGTGAAGCGAGTACGCGCTATTCTCCGAGATGCACTTGACGCCTTTTGTGCAGCGGAATTATTATTATTTTTTGGATGACCTAGATAAGGCGGTAGAGTTTCCAAGCAAAGGTGGGCCGCATGAACTGAAATGTGCTGCGGGAAACCCTGTATTTAGGTAAAAATGTGTACCTTTGAGGTACTAATACACACACTCTTTGGTACCAGAATGTACCTCTGAGGTACTAATGTGAACTCTTTACAAAGGTACAAAGCTGCAATTTTTACGGGGGTACCACCCCAGTGACAGCTAGGAATAGCTAACAGCATAGTATCAGCCTGGTGTCTTGTAGTAATTTTCATAGCATGTAATAGGGTTGTAAGATTTAATTTACTTCTGTCTATAATTTTGGGTGTTTTTCTGATTGATAATAATGAATCTGTAATCGTAGGCACAAGACTCAGGTTTCAAACTAATCAAAGTCTATAGGGACTGAGGTGGATGTTTAGCTGGAGGTGCTGTGCTGTAGGTAATTAAGAGTGGGGTGTAATGGTTATTATGAATTTGAATAAAACAGAGCAACTCATTAACGCTTTCTCCTGGGAAAGCGGTAAGTGAAAGGAACAGGATTTGTTTATATGACCCTAGGATGAAAGACTTTTCAAATTTGACTGCTAGTCACTAGTTGCGTACCTGTGAGCTTGCAAGAGACACAAATTTTGTCAGATTCACTGATGAGGTCAACTTGCACTTTTCCTCTCTCTTCATCTTTTGTGAAGGTGATGTCTAGTTTAATGAGAGCATTGTTGGTTTTTTGTTGCTCAAACAGCAGAACTGGAGGGAAACTCCACGTCATTGGAAATGGCAGCGTTGGTGTCTCTTGAGAAATCATGAGTGTCTCGTTGACAAGGCAGTGTTTTCTTCACCGCGTGTTGGAGGGGGATTATGGCTTTCGAGAGAGCTGTGTTGATTTTAAATACATTACTTTATATTTATATATTTTGATATATTAGATTTTTTACTTTAGTCTCTTATTTTTTATGTAAAATCAACGGTTTGAGGAGTATTACTTTATGACTCTAAACCCATTTTGTAAGAGGTCATGTCCCGAATATCATACGGCAAAAAAATACATTTCTCTTGCCAATAATATATTTTAAAAATGTATTTTTTTGCATAAATATATTTTAAATATATGCTAAATACAAGTACATTTTATGAAGTATAATTTTGAATTTGAAAATACATTCCTTTTTAAAATTGTTATGTTTACAGGTTCATAACATAAACAAAGTTTTTCTCGAAATACGACATAAATATATTTTCTTGGATTAAAATATATGGGAGGGCTAAAACCGTATTTTCCGGACTATAAGTCACTTCGGAGTATAGACGGTTTCAGCAGTAACAACATACACAAGCGGTTTTCGAGTAACTTCCAGTAAACTCCGCTAAGAATAAATAACAACAAAGAAATTTTAACGTAGTTATTTATATAACAAGCAAAATAAACAACACGTAGATTACATAGGAAACAAAAACATTTGTTATTTTTAACGAGGTATTTGTTCAAGAGTTCAGTTTAGCAGACCATTAAAGCAGACATATCATGCTTTTAAATCTGTCCCTTTTACATATAAATCATCTATTTGTGGTCTATATAAAGCGAAACTGCAATGCTTGGGTCTGAATTCCTCATTATTATAGCTCCACAGGCCCCCTTTCTACCCCTTTTCTGATGTGCATCTGAGAGCAACTCGTTTTGGTACTGTCTTTTTAAATGCACGTCATACCCTGCCCCCTCTCCAGGTTGCAGAGGTGACACTCGGTTAAACTCCACCCCGTTCGGCCATTTTTGTAGTTTTATAGCAGAGATACGATTATCTAGCTGCACAGAAACTTTTTATTTACTCGTTATTCACAAAATGTCAACAACGGAAGACTTATCCATCCAGCCTTAAATGTTCGCGCCAGAGTCGGAAATGGAGCGAGATGAAAATGAAGACGACGAACCTGCAGAACAACGTCTTCATATGGAGGTATCGCAATGGTGTGTTAATGCCGGCTGTCTTATTTCAGAATATTAACAATTATAAAGTTGACTATTATTCTTAGTTAATTGTAAGTTGTTGTAATATGCTATAACTTAATCCCAGGTTGATGACCACATGCAACATCCACAGGCTGCAGCCTTCGGATTGAGAAACAGCACTGCTAAACCATGACCACCGTGTACTTTACTGTTTTTAAAGTTATTTACAGCTTACCGAAGTGCTCTGCTCGTCGTCTCCAAAGATAGAAGTAATTGACCCCTCAATCAGACGAAGTCTATCGGCAAATCCTACTTTATACTGGTGGAGGTTGGTGAAATAGTTATCCTTGAAGTGCTTCGCGCAATAAAAAATGAAATTTCTGTGAAAAATAAAACTCAACCAGGCACAGGTTCAACAACCAAACATTTTGATTTACTCTCTCGTAACTTCTGCATACTTGAGCTTGGACTACAATATCGCAGCGAGAAATTGAAAATGGCGGATTGCTCGTAGTGTTGGACTGGGAGTCGATGTCCTTATTTGGCAGTTCCGCTGCAAATACTGTGATGTAATTTTATCAAAAAACGTAATAGATAATAGAAAAATCAGAACAGGTTGAAAAATATGACCAAAACAGAATATAAAAGATATCAACAAAGCACCTGAAGAGACTAATTTCAACTTTTATGTACTTCTAAACACTATAAATATACAACTAAATGCATTTAAGAGCTAAGAAAGTGGATTTAGCATGATATGTCTCCTTTAAAAAAACTGAAACCGGAAGTAAAGTTCGGCCCAGACGCTTATGGCGTCACCGCACGTGCGTTTGATGAAACTGTCTATAAGTCGCATCAATCAAAAATGCGTCATAAAGACGAAAAAACATATATAAGTCGGAATGGACTACACGTCGCATTTATTTAGAAAATTATTTCATAAAATCCAAGCCGAAGAACCGACATTTAATCTGGAAAGGCAAGTTGTTCAACTAAACAATAGCAAACAGAACAGCAGGCTGAATAGATGTCCGTATGTTAATGTCACATTATCAGTTATTTACACGATACACAATAGCATAGTAAACAACCTGGAAGGCTGAATAAATGGACAGAACAAGCCAATGAGCATCAAGTTCACAGACTCGTCATTTCACATACCTGAATACATTAAATCATTGATTCTCAAACTTTTTCAGTGTGCGGCCCCCTTTGTGTACGGTGCATTCCTTCGCGGCCCCCCCCCAAAGAAAATTTATGACAAAAAACAGTTCTAAAACTTCACATTTTAATTAAACAAAACATTAAATTATACAAAGTAGTGCTGCCTTATTTTTTTTAGGTTTAATTTCACAGAATTCATGATAAATTAATGTATTTTATAAAAATTTCATAAAACTGGGGCCCCCCTGGCACCATCTCGTGGCCTCCCTGGGGGCCCCGGACCCCAGTTTGAGAACCACTGCATTAAATTTCATAAATACAGGAGCAGCATATAGCAGACTCCCGCGGCTATAGATGATAATGTTGTCTCTTGGTTCATATACTGTATGTCAAAATTAATTCATAATGACGTTCAATTCGCGCCTGACTAGAAGTCACAGGACCAACCAAACTATGAAAAGAAAGTGTGACTTATAGTCCAGAAAATACGGTATATTTTTTAATTCTTTAAAATATATTTACTTTGAAATATATTTCAAAATATAAAAAGAAATGGCCAAAAAATATATTGATATTTAAATATATTTATATATATTTTTTGCCGTAGACTATGGTTAGTAACATTTTCTATGATCTCTTGATCTTGAGATAAAGGACTTCTTTTAACATTTAGGGGTGGTTTCCCGGACAGGGATTATCTTAAGCCAGGACTTGGCCTTAGTTTAATTAAGAAATATAACTAGTTTTAACAAACATGCCTTGTGTGCATTTTGAAGCAAAACAAAGGGCACTGATGTATTTTAAGATATGTCAGTGCAAGTTGTTCTCAGTTTGGACAGCTCTTACATCTATTTTAGTCTAGGACTAGTCTAATCCCTTTAGAGTCAAAACGTCCTCCCTGGTGGAAGACAAAGTAAAATATTATTCACCAAACTTAAAATCACCAAACTTAAACAATGTCTATATGCAATACAGCATTCCAAATTCTGTTTAAAGGAATAGTTTACCTAAATATGAAAATTCTCTCCCAATTTAAAAAAAAAAAGTTTTTTCCAATTGACTACTCAAAACAAACCAAAAAATGCCGTCATTTCATCTTCTTTTATGGTACTCAAGACGGCGAAGCTAATGTCGAAACAAGGACTAGAAATGCCAAGCCCTGATATAGGAAGATGATAGAATTATACAATAAAATTATATGTTTGTCTTCAACTGAAGAAAGGAAGTCATGTACATCCTGGATGGCATGAGGGTGATTACATTTTTATTTTAGGGTGCGCTATTCCTTTAAAATACAGCTGGCTATATAGGCAATGATGAGCAAGGCAAGCTCTGTTTTCCAATTTATTCATACATTCCTGTTTTAGGCACAACAATATATACCAGCATTGACTTCTCACATAAAGCAAACACTCCTGCCATTTTCGCACCCAATTTCCCATAATGCAGGTTGTTGACTGAATCATAAGCCAACAGCTGTGTCTTTATGCCGTTGTGATGTCTTGCAGCATTTACATACAGTTGCCTTTCTGCTTACATAAAATTGCCTCATTACTCTCTCTTCAGCGTTGGCAGTGTCGGTTCTGTTCTGCTGTCGCCTCCTGTCCGACATTACCAGTAATCATGTCATTTCCTGTTGACTCCTTCCCGCACATGTCGTGGAGTGCCAGTCTTTTCTCTGCGGCTCTCGTTTCCAATCTGGGGATGGAGACGGTGCTTTATCTTCCCGCCGTACTCTGCTTATTTGCGGCTGTATTCTGCCGCTGGGCCGGCGTGTCAAATGGATTACGAAGCAGAATGAGATTAAGGAAAACAGCGTGAGAGTGTGACCAGCCATTATGACTGTTTCAATGCTAAATGCCTCTTTCACCCAAGCCAGTGCAGTAAAGCTGGAGCATGAAAGTGTATAACATACACGTTGAATTCTTCACTGTCAAAAATTGCCCTTTTCATTCTCTCAACTCATAATACCTAGTTTGCTTTTATGGTTGGCTTGTTGCATATGAGAGTTGGATTATCTTCAATTATTCGCTTCGTTCAAATGAATATCTTCATTTTAAAGCTTCATTTTTGGAATTTTTCATTGCTTGAGAGACTTAATGTAGTCAGTTTCATGTTTCACTTCAGCTTGGGATTAGATGTTTCTCGTAAAATGTCTTGGTTGAAATTAAGAAAAAATTGAGAAAATGTAATAAGACATACGAGCTCAAATGCAAATGCCTCTAAAAGCCACATCTGCCATATTTAGGTTGTTTATCAAATAAAATTTGCTTAATCCCAGCCTCGGGTCATTCAGAAATATCGGTTTGTTGGCCGAATCCATTAAGAGTCTGATAAAAAAATGCTCATTTACAAGAAAACATGTCAGATGCACTTAGTGTCAGCGGTGCGTGTGGAGACTGGAGACTCACAAAAACGATTAAGACAATAAATTTTTATTACAATAATACAAAGAACTGGCAGACAGGCATGGAAACACATACTAAATACGACTGAGACCGGACAAACACTGTGGATAACAGGCGAGTTTAAATGGGTAGGAGATAATGAGGATGATCATTGTCTGGTTAGGATGATTAAAGAGATGAGACAGGTGAAGGAACATAGAGGATGATGGGAAATGTAGTCCTGAGGGCAACAAATGGTGAAAACAAGGGAAATATAGGTGTTTTAGCGTTTTTAAGAGCTGAAAATAATCGCTCACAAAGTGATCCAGACATCAAGGTTTCTATGTATCTTTATTGTTGTAGTTGTGGTGTCGTCTCAGGTAATATCTTAACTCTTTCACCGCCAGCGTTTTAAAAAAAAGTTGCCAGCCAGCGCTTTTCATGATTTTCACCAAAGTTTAATGCCTTCCAGAAAATGTTCTTCTTTAAATATATAAACATACAATATACCAAATGAAAGAACAGACCCTCTGCTTTCAAACAAAACAACCGTTTCATCCTACCTTCAGTGGTTCTTTTGCAATCAGCTTTTGAATATGGGTAGGTTTCTGCAAAAACACCACATTTTGAGCAAAAAGCAGAGAGAATTCCATTTTTGTGACGAACTTTTCAAAGATATTCCATTCAGAGCGATCTTTAAAACAGACACGGACATGCAGCAGCTTGCCATAGGGCAATACTTCCGGTTTTAAAAAGTTACGGAAGGGCGTTATGCCACCTGGTGGATAATAGCGGTATTGCGGAAAGACGGAAAATCTCGTCATTGGCGGGGAAGCGTTTTCTCTTAATTGACGAGATATCTCGTCAATGGCGGGGAAAGAGTTAAAGAGCAACTATTTTGTTGCTAAACCAATGTTACTTTTGTGGTCTAGTACGCTGTGAGAACCCTGTAGTGGTGTAAAATGCAAAACAACAGAGATCAAACTGTCTTCATGGATTAATTATAATAATAGGCCCACTGTCTACACTAATATCCCTGGGAATCTCTTTTTTTCAGACTTTGGTATCTTGAGAAACCTGATATCAAAAGTGAATATTGTTTCAATTGATCTGAATCTTTAGAAGAGGCACATGTGGGATTACAATATTTAATATATTTCTATGTGTATATGCTCTGATATAAAATAGTAATATGAAACAGACGGTTCCAACTTAAAATTCTGATCGAATGAGCCAAATTTGAAGCTAATGTAAAAAAGCTGATATTGTAAAACACCTGTGACTGCAAATCAATTGAATTTTATATGAATGTGGCAAGTTGCAACATTGTTCAGCAACCATGGATGGCTAAACACCTTTTTGTTGTTCACCATCGCTTAATAACTTAATAATAAGTTTTTCATGTTTTGACTCGTTTGAGCCATGTCATACTATTTTTGCATTAATTCATGTTTCACCACTACTCTCACATTAAAGGATTAGTCCATTTTCTTAAAAGAAAAATCCAAATAATTTTCTCACCACCATGTCGTCCAAAATGTTGATGTCTTTCTTTGTTCAGTTGAAAAGAAATTATGTTTTTTGAGGAAAACATTCCAGGATTTTTCTTATTTTAATGGACCCCAACACTTAACAATTTTAATGCAGTTTAAAATTGCAGTTTCAAAGTACCCTAAACGATCCCAGGCGTAAGGGTCTTATCTAACGAAACGATTGTCATTTTTGGCCATGAAAAAAATATACATTTTTAAACCACAACTTCTCATCTTCCTCCGTTCCTGTGATGCGCCAGTGCAACCTCACGTAATTGCGTAATGACGTGGAAAGGTCACGTGTTACATATATGAAACGCATATTTGCGGACCATTTTAAACAATAAACTGACACAAAGATATTTATTAATATCATTCGACATACAACAACTTTGGAACTGTCCTCTTTCTCCACACTTGTAAACACTGGGTGTAGTTTCGCATATGTCATCCGTGATGACGTATTAAATGAGGTCGCTCTGGTGCGTCACAGGACCGGAGGAAGACGAGAAGTTGTGGTTTAAAAGTGCATTTTTTTATTTTTCTTGCAAAAAATGACAATCGTTTCGCTAGATAATCATAAGACCCTTATGCCTCTTTTGGGATCGTTTAGAGTCCTTTGAAACTGAAATTTTAAACTGCATTAAAACTGTTAAGTGTTGGGGTCCATAAAGTGTGCCTACCAATGCTTAGCAAATATAACTCCACTAAAAAAGTCCTTGTTGCACTTAATTTAAAAATAAAAAAACATTGTTTTTTCAATATTTTACGATGTTCTTACCTCAACTTAGACAAATTAATACATACCTATCTTTTTTCAATGGGTACACTTTATCTCCGTACAGCGCGTTGTGAATGTGTTAGCATTTAGCCTAGCCCCATTCATTCCTTAGGATCCAAACAGGGATGAATTTAGGAGTCACCAAACACTTCCATGTTTTCCGTATTTAAAGGAACAGTATGTAAGAAATTTATATCAATTAATCATTAAATGGACCTGAAATGTCACTAGACATTAAGAAATAATTTTCATTTCAAATACTTATATCACTGACAACAGTGGTATAACCAGGATATTATCATTGAAAAAGTGGAGTTGCAGCCCTCAACTGATGTTTATGTTGTCGTTTTGTATATTGGCCACCAGCTGTGTGATTGCAGTACCAGCTTTAGCCACATGTTTTGTGATTGCAATACCAGTTTTGGCCACAATCCTACATACTGTTCCTTTAAGGACTGTTACATGAGTAGTTACACATGTAAGTATGTTGGCACAAAATTAAATGAGAACTATATTGTATGGCGGAAGAGCACTTTGTTTGTAGCATTCGGTCTTGGTGCACAGTAACATCATCATAATCTAGATTGATTAAACTTACAAATGTAAGTGCAACAAATCCTTTTTTTACAGTCTGTATAAAGTACAATCTCTAATGGTTCACACATTTTACATTCACACAAAATGTATCATCATGCTGCCCTTCCCTTGTTGCTGTGCGTTTCTACTTGCATCACAAATCTATAAAACCCAATACCTAAACAATGGCTATAAGAAACAAGACATCGTCTGAGACCGAGCCAGCATGTGGAGATAACTGCATTTGTGCTTGTCATTAAAGACATTATCAGCCGATAGGAGCAGACTGGACATCGGGAGATGCATTGTGGACCACTCGTCCTAATGTAAACACATCCTTTATGATCCCACAGTCTCCCAAAGATCACTATCACTGTCAGAGAAAATAAAGATCGTCCAGCAAGATAAGACAGAGAAGAACGGAGAGAAAGCGTATCTATGTAGGAAATGAGTATAGGAAGGGAGAACTAGGAAATGGATAAGGAAATGTGAGTCATTAGACCACAGGAGTCAAACTTCAGTCCTGGAGGGCCATCTCAGGACATCTTAGCGACTTTATAAAGGCCTTCTGGATAGCTTGAAAATTACAGGCAGGTGTTAAAGAAAAGCTGGAGTTATGCTCGGCACATCAATGTCCTTCCATTACAATCCTCCAATAGATAGTAACTCTCACTGACAGCAGATAAATGCAAATGAGATTAGCCAAATGTTAGGGACTGGCAGCTTTAATCATTAAATAAAAATTGAATATCTCTCTATTTTATAATATCTCTCTTTTGAGTGCCTCAGAAGAAAGAAAGTCATGCCAGTTCAGAACAACTTGATGGTGAATACATTTTCATTATCGGGTGAACCGTACCTTTAAGAAAAAACAAAATACCAAATAAAATGGCCACTGCATGCACTAAACATCAAGTAGGACCTGGGGCAAAACATATTCACACAGATGAAAATAATGCAATGTTTGGAGAAATCTCAGGCTGTTTAAATAGTTTATTGCCTCTTAAAAATGCAACTCGCTCTTCCCAAACAAAAAAACTGTAGTGCTGTGATGATAGACGTACAGTGATGGTTTCAGACGCTTGTACTGAATGATTGCAGTATATTATATTCATATGCCAGTATATTGACTTAAAGTATTTAATATTTATAATAAATCAATGATAATTTTGCTGGTGATAAAAGAACGTGTACACGACACTGTTGTCAAAACAATCTGCATTTACATGGACGAAAATGATAAAATGATTACATGGTAAAACTATAAAATTATTAAAACAATAACGACGCAAAAAAATATAAAAATGCTGTATAATGCATGCCAGGCCCAACCTGATCTCACAAAATACGTGAAATAGTCACGCATTATTTTGCTCAGTTTTGCGTGACATTGTCACGTATTTCCACCATATTACGTGCCCTTGACACGACTTTCTTTTCCGTGACAGTTTCACGTATTGGTCACTCAACTGTTTTTCCTATTTTTAAACAATTGTCGCTTCGGTTTGGGGTTAGAACAACTTTCTGTTACATAAAATGACATCCTTACCCAAACCCAACTCTAACCCTAACGTCAGGCGACGATGGTTTAAAAAGCATACGAACATTTTTTATAAACCAATACATTAAGTGACATCCTAACGCAAACAGCAAATCTAACCCCAAACTGAAGCGACAATTGTTTAAAAATAGGAAAAACAGTTGAGTAACCAATACGTGAAACTGTCACGGAAAAGAAAGTCGTGTCAGGGGCACGTAATATGGTGGAAATACGTGACAATGTCACGCAAAACTGAGCAAAATAATCCATGACTATTTCACGAAAATGCCAGTTACATTACCAAAGGCCCTTAAAGGGATAGTTTACCCAAAAATGAAAAATCTGTTATTATTTACTCACCCTCATGTTGTTACAAACCTGTATAAATTTCATTGTTCTGATGAACACAAAGGAAGATTTTTCGAGAAATTGTTGTTACCAAACCGTTCGTGGACCCCATTTACTTCCATAGTATAATTTTTTCCTATTATGGAAGCGAACAAACAAAAAACAAACAAAAAATTAATGATTACCTTAAAGTGTTTCCTTTTTGTTTTCTTAAAAAAAAATTTTTTATTACAATATTATTTTACGACAAGCTTGTTAAGTGTACAGTCATATTTTCATTGTGTTAATCAAGATCCCCACAACATCCATTGTTGTGAGACATTCGGCCACCTTGCCCAGTTGCCCATGAAGTGCATGCAGGTGAACTGTGTGCATGCTGTGATGTGGTCAACATTGCGCTTGAGTGGCCTGGCCTTTCTCTCTCTCACGTCCCAGAGGATACACGGCACATCGCTAATGGAAGAGCGCTGTCTCAACAAGCCCCCTGTCTTTCTGCATCTCTACCTCTTTTCCTTCACTCTCTCTCGCTCTCTTTCTCTCTTTACAGTAAAGTCTGACTGAGTGTGAAGCGTTCGGTGATGATAATTGGCTCAGATTCCCAGCTGGTCTCAGTGGCATTAAATATGAATAGCAGGCTCATGTAGACGTGTTTAGACGAGACGAGTTATGAGCAGAGATGCATTTTTTTTTTCATGAAGTATCATCAGTGTGAATAAGAGCAAGCTAATGAAACAGATCTAAATCACAGATCGCTGGAGCTCTGTCACACACACTCACACACAGTTGATTGTAATCAGCCGACACCGACTTGGTAACCCAGAGGAAAGTTTTATTGCTGAGGCCGCTGTGTTAAAGTAATGGGGTTCTTAGTTAAGTTTATTTGAAGTAACACCTGTGCCTCAGAGGAAAATACAAATGAATACAAATGAAGTGAATGTTGATAAATTGGAAGTGTCATTAATATGGATAGCAAAGCTTGGATAATTTACTCTAGGAAGAATGGGATGAGAAATAATTGAGAACTTCAGATTGAGTTTTTAGACTTTTGATGAAGAATTTTGAGATGAAGATCTTATAATAATGTAATATATCGTAGAAGGAGGTGACGTAAAACCAAAGCCCTAATGTAAACAAATCACTCAAAGGCTCCCCAGATAGCAGTAGACCCCGAATTGACAGCGGATCCAGTGTGGATCCGACCCGGAGTCAACTGCTATCGGGGGAGCCTTTGAGTGTTTTGTTTACATTAGGGTACGTGTGGATTTGCTCGGAGTCTATTGTTTTCTGGGTCAGGGAACATACAGTATTTTAGCCAACCCAACATATGACCTGTCTGCGTGCAGTGTCTCTGTAATCCTGACCATTTACCCGTGTGTAAGAGACTTATAAAAGCGACCCCTTTCAGTTGAGGTTAAGTAACAGGATGGTCAAAGGCTTTTGTGGAAATCAGTTTCTGCTTGTTCACATAGGTGACATGTTTTTTGCACACTCGTACAGTAAAAACACGGGCTTTTTAAAGTTAAATGTAGGGATGGGTAGCATAATTTAAATCACCATAATAGTTATTACTTTTGCTGGAAATTCAGGGTACATTTACATGACAACAATGTACTTATGACAGAAAAGTTTTCCTTTGCGTTTTTCATGTGCGGATGTACAGAAATGATCCCTGTTCACATGGATCCACAAAAATGACTTAAAAGCCTGTATTACGCATCCCAGCCCAGTTGTTAGTGATGTCACACGCATGCACCTGACATCAGCATTTTCACGAATTTGTTGTTTACACAGAGACAACAACGGTACCTGTTTGTAAAAGTTTGAGTCATCTGTATTACGAAAACGTAATGATTGGCCCGAAGCTGTCAGCTTGTGTTCGCATTCTGATTTCGTCCGTTGTAATGACGGTAATCCTTATTCCACATCCACATAGCGCCTACTAGTAAATTATATAACTAGTGAAAAATATATTATTTGCACATTTTTTAACAAATGCAGACCCGTTTACTTAGGTAAATTACTGGTAATCTTACAACCTCTTTTACTGGTAAATTGGCAGCACTGATTTACCAGAAAGGTTCTGTTCACACATGACCTGTTAACTGCAATTTACCAGTAATTTACCAGTAAAGACTGTATGTGTGAAAGGGACTATTGACTATTTACAAATAAGGGATAATGTATAGACAGCCGGTTGTTATCACAGAAAAAAGTCCTGACAGTGTGATTAGGACCCGACGCAAGGGGAGGGTCTTGTATCACACTGAAGAGGCTTATTTCATGATAACAACTGGCTGCCTGTACATTCTCCTGCTTATTACATGACAAATACAATTTTAAGTAAGATAGGGAACATTAAAGGTGTAGCGGAGGATTTTCTCGAATTTTAGAAAAGAACCGCCTTTTCCACTTTAAAAAAAAAATGCAATTGCACAACACTCCTGATTGACAACTAGGAGGACCAATAGTCTTGATGATCCACCCGGAAAAAGAAAATCCTCTGCAATACCTTTAAATATTGATATGAAATATTTTATTAGCTAATTTTTAGCGAATGCAGACCCGATTATATACGTATTAAGGTCAGACAAGACGTTCAAATGGCATAAATACACTATTTTGCTTAATCATTTGTAAATATAATTTCATATATGTTATTAAAAGACATATTTATATAAAATTTGTGTGTAATATTAAACTGTTCCTGCAGCATCCAGGTTACGGTGTGTTATTCATTTTGAACGTTTGTTCTCTGTGAATAACAAACCTGCAAATGTCACCACTGGCCAATCAGAATCTAGCATTCCAACAAGCTGTGTAATAAAACTAAAAAACCACATGGTTATGCCTATTTCTGGTGATTTACATGTATTAAATAATCATAAACAAAATGTATTTTTATCTTATTTTGTTAGTAAGTTTTCTATTTGTAACTTAGACCAAAAGAAAAGTATTGCTGACAAGCAAATAAAAACTCAATAGATGAGTGTTATGAGATCAAACTAAAGTAAAATTATCATTACAACCAAGCGTGCCGCACAAGCCCTGAAAAGTGAAGCCAAAACGTCTCGATCGCCCCCCAGTGACTGGTCCCAGTATAAGTCATTAACCCCGCCTCCCCATGTTATTCAATGAGACTTGAGACCAACAAAAAAATGTAATTACACTTCAATTATCTTTTTTCCGGTTTCTGTTGTTTACTGTAGTTTTTATCACGCTGATGTTGATTCAAATGTTTGTTTTTAAAATAAGTTTGTGTTTGGTTAGTTATTTAATGGTATAAAAACGGTGGTGTCACGTCATGATTGATAGCTGTGAAATGCGCATTCTGCTCGAGCAAGGGGGGGTCTTGATTTCGCGACTTTACTTCCTGCTCACTACTGCGCAGGACTGATCCCGAAATCGCTACTGCGAAGACTCAAGACCTCTACATATTCAAAGCCCTTTGTAAAACAGGTGATATCCACACATATACATACTATATAGTCAAATCTCTTTCTGTCATCACATTTCATCCGTAGCATGTTATATATTATTATAATGCCAAAACATTTCCCATTCAGTTCTTCTTATTGCTGTCTTGGAGAAACAAATTGAGATGTGATTTCATTCGTGTTTCTTCTTGTCTATAGGGACGCACAATGCTTCAGACACAAAATGTACAAAATAATTTTCTTTTCAGTTCATCTTAGTTAGCCCCAGTTCGTCCATGTACCGCAGTCCCAAATGAACACTACAGAAAAGACTAAACAGCCAAAGGGGCACTCGAAACGCTGCAGTCTGCTTTGAGCATCTGTTTTAGAAATGGAGATCTGGATGGTTCTGGCAGGCAGCTTGTGTCAATGAATTGAGGTGGTTTGGGCTCAGAGCAGGTAATACAAGCAGACACCCACATAACTGGTGGTCGAGAGAGAGAGATAGAGAGAGAGAGAGAGAGAGAGAGAGAGAGAGAGAGGGAGGGAGAGAGAGAATGCTGCTTCTGCTAGAGGCTTTTACTGCACCACATTTTCCCAGAACAAGTCCTGCCAAACGCATGACCTCTCATCCCCGCTTGAGCAATACATATGTGTGTGTTTGCATGTAAAAGAGACACACATAGAGAGAAGGAGAGCGAGATAGCATCACAGAGAGAAAAAGTGAGTCAGAGAGCATGAGCTACAGAAAGAGAGAGAGAGAGAGGGAATATACAGCCAGAGAGACCTGTATTTCACCGCAGAATGGAGAAAAAATCATTAGAGGGCAAACCCTCTCCACCTGCCCCGTGACATTCCCTCTATCCATCACCTCGGGCCGTAAGTGGCCCTCCATCACCTCCATCTCCCCATCCCTCTTTTATCCCCCCCTCTATCCATTCTCTATCTACTCATCTCTCCCAGCCACAAATCTGCACCCTTCGTCCCATCAGGGGATCTTCCCTGCCTCCCCATTTCATTTGCTCTGCCGTAATGTCATAATGGCCTACCTCAATTCAATTCAGCACAATTTAAATAAAAGGCTTTGCAAAAAAGGGCCATGTACACAGCGTAAAGGCTTGGGAGTGACAATTGTGAATGTTTCAGAGGTGAAATTGCCATCGATTGTCAGGCATTTTACAATGCACGGATACATTGTCCGTGCCGCCGGCAGGAAGTCTTAGCTTGTGTCGCATATTTGTTATTCTTGTGAAACTCTTCCTCGCTGTGCGTTCAGTTGTTCGGCTTTAGTCGGACCTGGTTGGCTCATGCATTATTGACCCACAGTTGAATTTTGATGAGCACAAAACCACCGTGCGCCTCAAACATTTGGTGCCGCAGCTGATCCAGGCGCAGATGTTGCAGGAAATTGCTCTACAAGTTGATTTGTCTATGAAGGTTCATTTACGCTCCTTTATAGCATACTAGATTCAGTGAACCCTCTTATTAGCAAGAACACAATAGACCGGGGCTAGTTGTCACACATGGAAGTTGTGACATGGCGCCATGAAAGTTTTATAATAACCCATAAAATCTGAATAATTTTTGTGAATCCCACACTCGTCAATTTTAAAATTCAATTGAGGTTACTATCAAATTAAAAATATATTTAAAGGACAATGAAATTTCAGCCTGAAATTGTATTACACACTGCTATTGCTCTTAGTCGTTCCCCTTTTCATCTATGAATTTAAGAATTTGTATGTATTTTTAAAGTTGGCTAATTCGTATGAATTTGTACGAAGTAGGGATGTTCATTTCAGTGAATTTTCCCGACCGATAACCGCAGCTTGTTAACTGAACATTAACTGTTAAATAATAACGTTTCAATATTTTGTCAATGAGTAAAAATACAGTTGACATTTGTCTGAGACCCGTTTAAAACAATACAAAAATTTTATTTAATATTTTTATTTCATACATTATCACATTTTCACGCAACATTACATTGTCAAAAGATTAGTCCAGAGGATTAATACCCATAGAGGATAGATCCACAGATTGTCTCTTTTTTATGTACCACAGTGGCCATTTCTAAAGAAGGACACATTCCAAAAAAGTTTTGCTTTTGCGTCATCTTTCTACGTTTGTGCAAAAAGAGAGATGTTTATGGTCAGGGTCTAGGACCAGTGACGGAGCCAGAGGTGTGTCCAGGGTGGCACTGGACACCCTTGACATGTCACTGGCCACCCCGTGTGCCACCCCAAATTTACTTTCACTTAATCGCTATGTTTATTTTCGACGTGCAGCAACGCAGCACATTGTTAAAAACAAACATTATGAATATTAACCCTCCATGCGGTCGCGGCGAAAACTCTTTATTTTTCAATCACTGCGCAAAGAGACTTGGATTACTCTGTTGATTTTGGACATACATATATGATTTATACATCATTAAAATGTTAAAGTGTCATTATCTGTGTGTCTATAAAAACTGAATGTTGTGCTTTTCACAAAATTAAGAAAATATACATAATGCGCGTTCTGTTATCTCTCCATCAGTGTCGTCTTTTCAAAAACGCGTCAGAAAAATTACTGTAACTTAACGAATATTTTTCATACCATCAGAAGATAAATGTCATGTCTACATAATGCTTGGAATCTCTTTAACTCTTTCCCCGCCATTGACGAGATATCTCGTCAATTAAGAGAAAACACTTCCCCGCCAATGACGAGATTTTCCGTCTTTCCGCAATACCGTTATTATCCGCAACTTTTTAAAACCGGAAGTATTGCCCTATGGCAAGCGGCTGCATGTCCGTGTCTGTTTTAAAGATCGCTCTGAATGGGATCTCTATGAAAAGTCCGTCATAAAAATGGAATTATTGCTTTTTGCTCAAAATATGGTGTTTTTGCAAAAACCTACCCATATTCAAAAGCTGATTGCAAAAGAACCACTAAAGGTAGGACGAAACGGTTTTTTTTTGTTTGAAAGCAGAGGGTCTGTTCTTTCATTTGGTATATTGTATGTTTATATATTTAAAGAAGAACATTTTCTGGAAGGCATTAAACTTTGGTGAAAATCATGAAAAACGCTGGCACTGGCTGGCAACTTTTTTTTAAAACGCTGGCGGTGAGAGTGTTAAAATGATGTAAGTGACGTCATACATTGCTAATACTACATGATTTCACCGTATATGCTGGAAGTGTGGTAATTTTTTTGTGGACTGAATAAAGATTGCCAATTCTGTTTACAACAAAACCCAGCACCATGTTTTCATTCTTGACGTGATCTTTATAGGCTACTGTATGATTGTTAATTCAACTGGATTGCCACATTATCCGCGTGCACAGCCAGAGCTTAAACGACTTCATGTTCGCGTCTTTTTGGCTTAAACGGACAAATGCTCATATGTCAAAATAGCGGTCTTGGTGATTTTCATACTAAACATTTGATTACTGTACGTCTTAAACGAATAAACATTTTATTGCATTCGGTCTTAGCCTAACCTGTTGAAGTCTCTCTGTCATTAAAGTTAATTAAATATCAAAAGAAAAAAGAACTTTTGCATCTTCTGTATCTTCGTAAATAGATTAATCCAAACATCCTTTGTGTTGAGCTCTGCTATTTGAAGTAAGTTTAAGGTTTATCATGGAGTTTAGATTTCCTGATCTTTTGCTTCATTAAAGGGATAGTTCACAAAATGAAAATTCTGTCATCATTTTTACATCCTTATGTTGTTCTAAATGGTAAATGGACTGCATTTATATAGCGCTTTCATAGACCAATGGCCATCCAAAGCGCTTTACAATTTTGCCTCACATTCACCCATTCACTCACACATTCATACACAGACCTAAACCTGTACGAAGAAGATATTTTGATAAATGATGGTATGCACACAGCTGTAACCATTGACTTCCATAGTAGGAATAAAAACAACATGATGGAATTCAATGGATATACCATTAATTGTGTGCTTACCATCATTTATCAAAATATCTTCTTTTGTGTTTATTAAAATAAAATACAGGTTTAGAACAACATAAGTGTGAGTAAATGATGACAGAATTTTCATTTTTGGGTGAATCCCTTTAACAGACAGTAAATCAGATGTAAGAAATACAGTTGAAAGATTTAAAATTCACCCTATTATGTTTACATCTAATGCGATCAAAAGATTCATTTATGCTTTCTTGATACATGGTTACACGTCATTTTCTTTTATGGACCCCTAAAGTAGCTCTGGCCACCCCCTGGACACCCCATTAAAAAAATTCTAGTTCCGCCGCTGTCTAGGACGTAGGCTATCAGCGAAGGTTTGTCCGGACGCATGCGAGACGGACACGGAAAGCTTCATCTTGCGCACACACATGCGCGTCTCCATGCAGCTTTACAGGCCATTCACAAATTAAGAATAGAAATGTGGCGAAATGTCTGTAGGCACGTGTCGCCACCATGCGTTATCAAATATGTAAGGAATAAGTGATGACGGGCCATTGAATTATAAGAAAATAATGCACACCCTTCGCGGAGTGCCGTTACACCATGGGTGTGCATTATTTTCAAATAATTCAAAGGACCGGAGTCAATTATTCCTCTTATACCACGGTTACCACAAACATTGCTCTGGTGCCTATTTTTAAGACATTTGACAAGTTAGGTGTGCGGTTATCAGAAATTAATGCATACCCACGGAACATTTCTCATTCTATCAGAATACAGCATTCAACAGACCCGTGGTATAAATATATATATTTTTAACTTGTAATATTAATAGGTCATAAATTCTTATCTTCAGTTACCTTAAGTTTACTGGTCAATATGAACAACACTAGTACGAAGTGAATTGTATAAAAACATACAATTATCATAAAAAAAACCAATAATTGAACCTCACCCCTAACCCCAACATCACTGGGGCAAAAGCAAAGTATACAAAAATATACGAATGTGGTCGTATGAATGAATACGAAGTAGCCACCTTGCAAAATCCATGTACGAATTTCCATGGTATAGCGTTGGAAAGAAGTTCATCATATTTTTTGTAAGCCAAGAACAATATCTTTGGTCTTACCTTTAATGTTCGCTCATATGGCATGAAAACATTTCCCACTATATGTTGGTTTATTGTCTCAAACAGTTTAATGATTTTTATCTTTATCATGGTGGATGCCGTTCAAAACATTCAGTAGTTTCTCTATGCCCAATAGAGTCAGAAAAAAGCTACCCTGAGAAAAACTCAGTAAAGTATATCTCCATTGATTTTCGGCAGAACATGAGAGGTCGTCCCATGGCATCGGGCTTTCAAGACTCTTCTGGAAGAGTTTACTTGGACATGTTGTGTATGTGTGCACAAGCTTGTGTTATGTGTGTAATCCTCAGGGTTTCCGGCTGGAAAAGTGAACGTTGAAGATATGGTAAATTAGCTGTAATCCAGCTAGATGACCTCACCGTTGACCCTAATACACTCTTATCTTCTTCCCTCATTCTTTAATCGAAGTCTTCTCTTATCCTTTGCTTCTTTAAATGTCTTTCCTGTCTAGGTCTCTATAGGCTCTGGGTATACTGTACCTTCTTAGTGGCATGTGATTGTACTTTCCTTATGGCTTCAATGTAATCAGCCATTCAGTTCAAGTCCTTTATGCATAATGGCAGAAGGATGGGTGTGAACGAAGGATACTGGAAAAAGAATGGAGGACGAAATGACAGAAAGCTTTGGAGAGAGACAGAAAAGAAGAATAAAAAGGAGAATTTAGTAAGGTAATTTTAAGCTGGCTCATCCTGTGCTATCCTCGGGGGAAATGCCCGGGTCTGGCAGAATTGGGCTGCAGAAGAAGAATGTGCTGGATAGATTTTAATAAAGGGGCAAAGTTTGAATAACTAAAAGTGTCATTGAAAAGAATCGTTTCTTCAAAGATATTTAAGGCCAAAGATATTCAGTAAAACGTCGGTTAAAACCTATTGAGTTGCATATCTAAAATCTTTGCTCTGTCTGTTTAAATTACAATATACCTGTACCAGTGAACTACAGGTATGCTGGCATTTTCGTTCAGGAACAAATGCAAGTCATACTTTATTTACACTGTGCAGTAATGCGTTTTTTGTTAGTCATATTAATGCATCAGGCATTAAGTTATTTTTTTTTAACCCAGCATTGGGTCAAAAAAGGTCGAGGGCAGCCTTTAGGATAATTAACCCAACAATGGGTTAAAACAACCCAGATATTTGGGTTAAAACAACCCATCATAGGTTAAATTACAACCCAACGGGCTGAGTTTGACCTTTTTCGACCCAACCCTGAGTGTAAACATCATAAAAGCGCCCAACTGTACACTTTTTAAAAAATCCACAGAAACTTTCTTTTGCACCAAATATTATTTATAGTGAAGTAAGGTTCTAGATTATAAAAAATTTAACATTCCGGGCCAAATTACTTAATGTTTTTTGACAAACACCAAGGTCGTGTGGTAATTTAATTGCCGTCAGAATCCACATCTTATAAAAGGGGATCAATGTTAAAGTTATTCGCACTTTCTTTTAGACCACTAAAAAGCATTGTATGGTCACGTTCTTCACATTTATTCTGCACCAGAGATGCAGAGCATTTTAAACATTGACATCTTCATAACTAAAATGATGAGAAGTATGGGTACAATCTTTCATCGCTCTTCTACAGTGAGTGGGAGCTGATATAAATAAAGAGAAGAAAACCATGAAAACTTTTAAAATGTCTATTATCAGTAGCAACAAGTGCTAGATACAATTTTAAAATGTATTCAATTACACAACAGTAGGCTATTTCATATACCTTTAATTAAGTATCCGGGTCATGTGCATGATCGTGTAATTAACCACACGTGCAGCGCATTTCCAGGTGTTTCAAATTATAAACTCACACATCCATCGCAAATTTATCTTCATCCAAATGTATGAGTTTTATCACGGACGAGGCATGATATTTTTATAAATATCCTCATGAGAAACAATTACAGTCCGAATAGGGCTTTAGACAGCATTTTGAGTGTCAAAAGTGTGCTTGTTATACTGTCAGAAGAAATGGTCAAAATATGAACCCGAGCTGTCACTAGGGCTGTAGCATTTCAAAAAGTACAGCTTTGCACCTAAAGAGTTCATTTTAATACCTCATAGGTACACAATTGTACCAAAGAGAGCTTATTAGTACCTAAAATGTGCATATTGGTACCAAAAGTATACATATCTGTACCTAATGGTAGGGGAGAGCAGGGCACAACCTAACTTTTTTGGTTTTGGCTCAATCATTCAAAAAATATTTGAGTTTGATGAATTATATTTTGACACAAGCAACACACACATCTCTGCTACAAATGGACATTTGAATTGTGTTTCTATTATACTTGCCATTCTTGGACAATTACACCAAACGTGACAAAAGTGCAAACTTTACAACTTACACCATAGGTGGGGTTAATTGTAACAGGCAAGGGGTAGTTGTAACACTTGCTAAAAATTAGGTTTGCAGGCAAATATGTCAATACTATTTTGTTAACTTGAAGTGGATATTGTTTATATATCTGTCTATAATAGACAGGTATCTACACTTTTCATCCCTCATCTAACCATAGTTCAAATGGATACAAATGCCTAAATATTTAAGAAAAAAACGCACAATTATGACAAAAAAATCTTAAAGTCAAATTCTGAGATAATGAGTATCAAAGACTGATTTTAGCCATTCATTTCATTATGATTTCAATCTTTGACGTGACCTTATTCAATCAATATTAAAGATATAAACAAAAATACATTTTGACACACAATTTTAATAATTTGATAAGACAGGCACATTCATTTAGTTGGCAGCCAGCAATCATTAGTGTGTAGCCTATTTAAAACAATGTTAAGTTAAATGTTAAGGTTTTCATATTGTAAGTGCTGAGGGGTGAAAATATTTTCAAGCCAACCAAAAAAGTTGCTAAGAGCTGCAGACATATTTCAAAATTATGCTATGTTTAAGTTAACAAAACCTTGGTTAAGATGACATAACATTGGCTTTAGTATATGCCACCAAAACACTCGTTCATCAATAACTCTATGGAAAAAACATTATACATTTCCATACATTTGCAGGAGATGTCTTTTGGCAACATGAAAACAATATTGAAAAAAACAAATCACTCAACCCTGTGCAACAATGTAAACGGCCCGTGTTACAATTAACCTTACGTTAGTTTGTGCCCCGTGCACCCCTACATATTAGGACTTCTTTAGAAATCAACCACAGCTAATACAAAATGGAGATCGACCAGTGTGTTCTGTGTGTTGTAAAAATAAAATAATTAAACATTATTAAATAAAAAAAAAAAATCATATTTGTATGATGGGTATGTGACATTGGCTCAAGATACTAAATGTATTTGACAAGTATAAAAAATAGAAGAAGAAATAAAATGTACTGAAAAGTTTCCAAGGTCAGTTTTAATGTGACCTTCACAGCAAATAAAGATTTTAATAAAAGTGAACCTCTAGGACATAAAAGTCCTTGAAGTTGAAGAAACACCAAAAAATGGAACATAACGTACCAGTGGTGGAGTAAAGAGAACGATGTGATGGATGACACAGTATTGAAGAAGGTGAGAGAGATTTAGTGCTCCGATAGTCTATTAGCCTATAGATGAATCACTGCTACTAGACACCATTCGCCTATAAGGTGTTGTTGGCTACAAAAGCGACAACATGTCATTCTTAATGTTTGTAATACAGATTTGCACCCTAAAAGTGCACTTACTATAACCTACTATTACCATAGCTTAGATTAGGGACACTATACCGAGTTGTTTGTAACACATTCTGGTGCAGGGGTGGGCATTCCACTGTCCTGCAAAGTTTAGCTCCAACCCTAATCAAACACACCTGAAAATCTCAATCAAAGGCTTCAGTATGACTTGGAAATGACATTCAGGTGTGTTTGATTAGGGTTGGAGCTAAACTTTGCAGGACAGTGGCCCTCCAGGACCAGGAATGCCTACCACTGTTCTAGTGTATCCGTGCTTTCAGCTGGCGCTGAATCAGCGCATTGTTCGCGCTTCCTAAGGGGGTGAGTCATAGAATATAAAACGTACATAAAGGGTTAAACCCAAAAGCGAATCTAATTGATTCATATACTTGGTGCCATTATATGTAAGTTTTTTTTTTCCATATTTCTTTTATGCGTGTATTTGTGTGTACCTTTGACCAACAGGTTCGCATTGTGTGTGTATAACCTGCGACAGAGGTTCAGTGGGAAAAGCGGGGCTTGCCCGAGGGGTATCAGTCTGTTCTCAGGATAAAGACTGACAGTAAAGGAAAATGAAGACCGGCAGGGTGCTCACCTAGACATTACCCTCCACTGCCCAGGGCTACGAGCGAGTGGGAACTTAGGCTTTGTCTGTGTGTGGATTGTTGTGGAGTGTCAGGTTTATTGTTTGTTTGTTGGGGTTCCCATTAGCTGTTGCCTGGCGACCACTATTTCCTTCTGCCCTGTGTATCTGTTGAGGCGACCACTATTTTCTTCTGCCCTGTGAACCTGTTGAGGCAACCACTATTTTATTCTGCCCTGTGTATCTGTTGAGGTGACCTCAATGGTCTAAATGCATGCGAGAGCGTGTTTGCATTGTGAATATGTGTGTTTGGGATGTGGTCTAAAACAATCATTTAAAGTATGACATGATGGAGGTATTTGCTTAAGCACAGTTTAAATTGACGATTAAATATTGCTGTCTATAACCATCAAATGCTTTGATATCAATTTGATAATATTCCTTTAAATTATTATTTTTTCTTTAATGTGTTGCTGGACATGGAAATGTTTTAATTATTATATGCATCATGGGATGTCAATACTGAAAACAAAGGAAATATAATCTCTACACATGTTGACATAAAAAACAACTCTCTGGATAAATGTTAGCATGTCGTTTGTCATGACATGGCAATGTATATGGTGGAACTAGATCTTCTTACGCTACTGTTGCAGGGCAGGTATGCAGATTTGCTACAGCTAATCCACACATACTGCAGTAAGCATGCACGTGATGCCGCTGCAGTGTTATGCACCAAACCTGAAGCATCGCGTTACTCACTCTAGATTACACGCGGGGTTTAAGTTCACGTCATGCGAAGTTGAATATTTTCAACCCAACCAAAGGCTAATTAACATCTATTCGTGTCTTGGTAATTGACTTTGAACATAAGTAGTGGTGTCACGGTTCTCCAAATCCTTTCGAAGGTCACGATTCGACTCTCGATTTTTACTTTTTTTTTTGAAAGAACAAAAAAAAATGCTATGACATTTTTTGACTAGACTTTTATGAAATATAATATCTGACCTTGAGATGCCCTGCCATGTTAGTCGTGCTGCCAGTGGAAAAATATGGTACACGTACATACCTGATAAAACAAAAATTCCTGTCAGATAGGGATGTAACGGTATTATAAATTTCGTGGTATTGCGGTAGAAGATTTTCCCGGTACCACCGTGGTCACATGATCGGTAAAACGTAAGGTCTTCCGGGCAACACGTGTAGTTTTTTTTTCGGTCAAGTAAAGCGAGTGGAGGGACGCGGGAACTACAATTCCCATAATCCCATGCGTGCTACTCTGACGCCTCTCTACAAGTGGAGCGGCAATGGCGGAAGAAAAAGAAACACGGATTTTAAATCTGATGTGTCGAAAAAGTTCGCGTTCGCTGTGACAAGAAACGAGGAAGGACAAAATGTGATGGACATTCAAAAAACGAGTGAGTAAATCCGTGAATGAGCAGAGTGTGTATGCCGTTTCTCAATTAGAAGGTTGCAGCCTCCTTAGGTCGCATATGCAGGCTGCATCCGTCATTAAACGCCTGGTGTATTTAAGTTAACTGAGTATTACATTCGCAAGTCATAAGCGTGTTACAATAATATACGATTAAATAAGAATAATAGTCAACTTGAAAAATGTTAATATTTTGAAATAAGACGGTCTTCGTTACGTATGCAGCCTACAAATGCGACCCATAGAGGCTGCAGACTTCCGATTGGGAAACGCGCCCCTGTATTAAGTGAGCGGACCTCAGCTCTAAGTCCAGCTACAATAAGTAAGCAATTTTCATTTTTTACTGGGTTGTTTTTGTTTTCAGGAATTGACCCATCTTAAAACCCATCATCTTTTCTTAATTCTACAATCACAACCGTTGCTTTCATAGGAGTACCAAGCATTAGCATTAATTTTAATAATAATTAAAACTAGGTCAATTGAGGGAGTCACTCAATTCTTAAAACCTGACTGATTGGGAGTTGTTTAAAGTCGACAAACTAAAATGAAACTTAATTTTTTTGTCCTTTTTATGAAAATTGTAAACACTTCACTACACTTTGTACATTGTAATGTTCAGTCTTGTTTAATAAACACTTATGGGAGTTTTTCCAAGTCTTCATTTGTTTTTGTTTTCTTCATGCAAAGTTTCAATAATTACCGTACCGTGGGCATCATACCGAAATACTACCGTACCGTGAATTTTTGATACCGTTACATCCCTACTGTCAGATAAGCATTCCTGTCAGTACTCTGCACCTTAAAACACGCTTTTATTACCGTTAGTTGAAATTGTGAGACTATACCCCAATAATTCATGTTTTAATGCTGTTTTCATAACTCTTAGCAACTGAAATAAGTTGTTGTGAAACTTAAACAGATCTCAGTTCAGAGAAATGACTGGCATGCGTGCATGCTCTGTTCTGATTGAGTTTAGCTGAAGGCGGGAGGCGCTTGCTGTTTTTTGTTTTCCATGTAAAGAGCAGCTCGCGTTGTTTCTCCTGCATCTGCCATGCTATCTTTTCACTGCCTGTAGCTAGCGAAGTTAGTGGAGGTTGACCCGCAGCACTTAACTGGTGTTTTTTTCCTTCTTGGCAGGCCGACCGCACGTGACATGGGGGCGTGGCAGTATCGACGATTCCATCCCTGCTGAAAAAAAAACAGCATCAAACCAGTATGGGAATTATGCTGGTCTATGCTGGTTTAGCTGGTGGTCACCATCATACCAGCACCAAAACACAACATATGCTGGTCTTGCTGGTATGACCAGCATGGGATGCTGGTGCTGATGCTGGTTTGGTGCTGGTGCTAATGCTGGTGCTGATGCTGGTTTGGTGCTGGTTTAGCTGGTGTTCACTAGCAAACTAGCACCAAAACACAACATATGCTGGTCTTACTGGTATGCTGTTTTTTTTTCAGCAGGGATTAATTTCGAAGTTGGAGGTTGTGACTTAATTTTGATCGATTTCAATTTAAAATCGAAATCGTGACACCCTTATACGTAAGCTACTTGTGCTAAGTTAAATTCGCTTTTGGTGTCTTCGCAACATAAAGCAAAATATCCTGTCAACACCACTGTAGACAGGTGGAGCTGGGGGTGGAGGTGGGTAATTATAAAATCTCTGACTATTTAAATACAGAGGTAGAAAAATGTGCAGTGTCATTAACTACGTATTACCTAAAAGCTAATCAGTTTGGGTCTTGCTGTTTGACTGGCGGATTGAAAAACTAGAAACTATCAGCATGTCCTTCGAGAGTTTTATGACTATTTAAAAAAAACGAATAAGTCCTCACAAACTGGCTGTGTGAAGGTCAGAAATGATTTAACCACAATAATAATAGCAATTAGACAGATAATTAGTGCCATTAGCTGTTCCAAAAAATGACTTAAATGTCGTATATCTATTTTTATTGTAAAACAGCCAATTGCTCTATCACTGCCCATTTTTTGTAAATGGACAGCTAATAAAAAATTTAATACTGAGTTTGTTCAAATTATATGATAATTTCATAGCACATAGTAAATGTGTAACAGATTTTGGGATGGTTTGTTTAACAGGTTTGCATCTCTACAGTGCAAATATTACCAAAGTCAATCTCTGCCAGGCTTAGCAATCTATATAGGGCCAGGGCAGCCCTGCAATAAGACTACAATAAAACCAAAGCTCTTACTGTACCTTCTTAAATGGGGAAATAATGAATTCTCCAAAACTGTTTGGATCTCAAAAATACAATTAGGCTCTGTTTACTAAAAGCCAGAATCTGTGTTTCTGCAGCTGCCTTACTGAAAGATACAATTCCTCACATTCGTTTATACTGTAAGTGATCCATCGCCTTATTTACTGTCTCTGTCTGCACCAAACAACCAAACCGTTTGTGATTTAATAAATGAAATCTGCGACTCGGAACAGGTCGTCATTCTTTGTTTTCATACTATCCGGTTTCAATGGATGCAGATGAGCTATACTACATCTGGTTTCCTTTATTCCTTCCATCCAGGCAAAGATTCATGAGAGAGAGAGTGAGAGAGAGAGAGAGAAAGATAGGAAGTGTGGCGTTGCTATAGTAACAGACCCCTGGCATATGGCAGTGTTTTTCCCTGTCCATTGTCCTCCTCTTCTCATCCCTCTCTTTGAGGATGCTCTCATTGTTACCATTATGTGAGTGTGTGTGCGTTAGTGTGATTGTGTAACCTTCAAAGCTTTTTCTCCTGATGGCCCTCCCGTGATGATGCAGCGGTTTGTGTGCTCCTGCACATGTATGAGCGTGAGCGTGCTCAGAATATGTATCAGAATATGAATGGATCAGAGGATTGCCTCCCTTTTGAGCTATCCGATTGGCTGTCATATTTAGAGCACCTCACTAAAATACTGCATCATAAAACTGTCAAAAAATTCTCCATTATTGATGAGTACTTTGATAGTGATGAAGTAAAATAAAGAGACTCTATATGTATAAATGTGAATTTGAATACTTTATATATCAGTGATTTCTTCAAATAAACAGTTAATACTCAAACTGGAATTTGGGCAATGATTTGTCAAAGGCCATTTGAGTGGATACAGATGTGGACTGCACCAGGTTAGATTATCAGTAAATAACTACTTTAATATTGTTCTGATTTGTCGAGAGCTTTTTATTGCCTTTCTTTTATAATATGTAGATGAGTGGCCAAAACATTCTTAAACCACAGAATGCTATTTGGCTGATTAAAAAATGTAGCATTTCCAAAAACATTTTGTTTTATTCAAAAACCATGGCAGTGAGGTGAGAGATTGAATTTTGCATTTCACCGTATAATTGATTTTTTTACTGCTCCACAGCACTGTCTAACCATGTAAGGTTAAGGGATTACTACATCTTTCATAGGCGTTGTTGGATTTTAACAGCATTCATTGTTATGCTAACAATACACTACCAAGCTGTCAGTTGGGCAGTACCATTTACAAAGGTCCTATACTTACCATTAGATATGCAGGGTGTTATTTGCTGGGGGGATTTACTCCACCTCTGGTCTTTATATCCCTGCCTCTGATTAATTATTTTTTAACCTTGGTGGTGACAAAATTTGATTAATGATTAATGGTCTTCAAACTGCCATGTAAACGGCTTAAAATAAAGATATATGAATTTAATATAAGTAAAAATGCTCCCAGGCAATAGTGTAAACAACAGCAAAATCAGGAATGGAGTATTACGGTTAGCGCTTCCACACGTAATGATCCATTTTAATCCATGCCCGAATTTTCCAAATGAACCAATAGTCTATTTTAAGTGCACAAACACCCAAATAATAAATGAAAAGTATTTCAAGCAGCATGTAATTTTTTACAGAACTGTCAAAAAACTAATTCAAGAAATATTACCATTGAGAATGAGGCAGCAGAAACTGCGATCATTAGGATCGAGGGGAAATTTTACAAGACGTTTTTAAAATGTGAAATAAATCTTTGGTGTCCCCAGAGTATGTATTGTGAAGTTTTAGCTCAAAATATGATGATTTATTATAGCATTTCCACTTTCTAAGTGTAAGCAAAAATGTGCCGTTTTTGGGTGTGTCCTTTAAAATGCAAATGAGCTGGATAGTACTAGCAAATGAGATAGATTAAGGGGTGGTATTATCCCCTTCTGACATCACAAGGGGAGCCAAATTTCAATTACATATTTTTTCACATACCTACAGAGAATGGTTTACGAAAACTAAGTTAGTGGGTTGATCTTTTTCACATTTTCTAGGCTGATAAAAGCACTGGGGACCCAATTATATCTCTTAAACATGGAAAAAGTCAGATTTTCATGATATGTCCCCTTTAAAAAATTATTCGGTGCCTTAATGTTTTTGTTCAATCAACTCAGATTTTAAAAGAAGCAATTTTAACTTACAATTATTTATCTTGAAAGAGATAGACGAGTTGCTACAACTTATAAAATGAATTTCACTGATTAATATTATTTTATAAATTATAACATAATATAAAAATATGCTATCTATAGACCGTTTCAGCAGTAACAACATAAACAAGCGGCTGTCGCGGTCCGCACGTAACTTCCGGTAAACTCTGCTAATAATAAATAACAACAAAGTTCTTTAAACATAGTTTATTTATATAACAAGCAAAAAAACAACACATAGATTACCTAGGAAAACAAAACATTTGTTATTTTCGACGAGGCATTTGTTCAAGAGATCAGTTTAGTAACTAGTCAGACCATTAAAAAAAACGAAACCGGAAGTAAGGTTCGGATCCAGACGTGTATCAGGTGCGTCCGATGAAACCGTCTATATTGTCAGATACTATTTTCACCTCAGTATGTCTGTAGATTAACAGGATGCAATAATAACAAAGTGTAAATGATTATATTTATTAAAATTATTAAATGGATGCTGCATTGTTGGGGGAATAAAAGCCTTCCCTACATCGACCCCTTTCCCTACCAAATAAATACTTTAATTCTCAATAAACACTCTCATTAGTACGGAGCCCCTAAGGGGACATGGAGCAAAAATTAAATAAAGTTTAGTTTTATGTGCTCACGTGAAACTTTCATGTGCTCACACGAAACTTTCATGTGCTTACATGAAACCTTCATTTTACGTTTAGTTTCACGGGCTCACGTGAAGGTATCGCGCGAGCACGTGAAACTATCGCGTGCTCACATGAAACTATTGCGCGCAAAGTGAAAGCAAAACTAAGTTTCACTTGAGCACATGAAACTAAACTTGAGATTTTTTTACTCCAATGTCACCTTAGGGGCTCGGTACATTAGCCACAATGTTTCCTCTTTTTAAACATTTTCTTAATTTTATTTAAAATAAATACTTTCTCAATCTGATATGTGATAGGAAAGGGAGAAGAGCTCGGCAAAAGGCGGATTTTAACCATGAGCCGTGTGCTCTACCACCTGCCCAATAAAGCCATTGAATTTAGCACGTCTTTTTTAAACTTTAGTGTTCCAACCAAGCAATGATATTGCCAACAAGGAACGCTATTTACACACAGTGCAAATTTGATTTAACAAAAGTGTTAAGTTACAATACCATCACAATCAGGCTTCATATATACCGTATACCCTTTATGATGTTAAACTGCATTCTTTTACAAGCGTTAGCATTCTGCTAAATAGTTTTTGTTTTGTTTACATACATCTTGCATGTGTTTTGTTCAACCCAGAAGGGAAAAGGCTAGTACAGGATGGTGTAAAGATTTATGATCCATGTCACTGCTGCCCTTGCAGTAAGTGATCTTTTGATGGCTGCTCTGCATGAGCTGATGAGACATCACTTTAGAGAGATTTCCCCTCTGTCTACCTGAGCTCTAGTTACTCTGTGTCTCAGACGGGGCCAGCAAACCTTCAGCAGGGATATGGAACAAGGTGAGAAGGTCACAGACTGAAGAACAGAGAGAGCTGGGACATGGTCACGACAGCTGTATTTTGTGTAAACCTCTGAAACAGCATCAGTAGTTAGGAAGTTAAAGGAAAAATAAAGCCAGTTAAGTTTTATTTCAATTTGAGCACCGTTTAATTTTTAAACAACGATACAAATGAATTATTTAAAGTTTAAACTCTATTATCAGGATGGCATTCTGGCATGCTTGATTCTGATTGGCCAGTCGTGACATTGCAAGGTTTGTTATTCCCAGATAACAACCACCTGAAACGGATAACAGCCTACTGCGTAGGCTTTATCGAAAGGTACTGTTTAATACGTACACATAAATTCAATATTTATTTAGATATAAATGCATAATTAATAACAAATTGGATTACAAATGTTTTAAAGTGCACCTAATTCATTGCTAAAAAACGACGTTATTTTGTGTATTTGTTATAATATAATGTGTTTGCGTGGTTTATGGTTAAAAAAAATCACTTTAATTTCCACATACCAGACATTTTTGTAGCTCCAGATTTTACTCTCTTCCTGAAACGCTGTGTCCCTGATTGGCCAGCTAATTTGTATGTTGTGATTGGCCTAAATACCTCTGACGTCAGCTGAAAATGTGACGCTCCTTACCCTGTTTGAAAAATTCGCTCACAATGCAATGCTAACAAGAGTTAACTAACAGGCTATGGGTCCAAGCAGAAGGATTTACTATAATGTCGGTCATGTCTACATCATCAATCCCAGGAAGTAAACTGTTGCCTACAATCCAGTGTTTGTTGTAGCCAAGAAAAGAGATTTAAGTTGGAGACTCGTGTCAACATTTAAATTGGGGTTTGTACCTTTTGCATATTGTTATCGTGTACTAATATACACACCAAACGAAAAGTAAAAATGTGAATCGGACAATAGGTGCTCTTTAACCAAGTTGCATGTTGGTCAACTTTGCGTCTAGGCAAGGAAAGGATCTCATGTTTATATATTTACTCGTGACACATAGTTGTGTAATAAGTGGGATAACATATACTGTAAAGCCAGCAGTATAATCCCTAAAGTATAATACTATACCCTTCTGCTTTGCGTTAGAGTCCTGATTTATTCTTCAGGATTATGTGCATTATCTCTTACTTAAAACTGTCACCTGCGATAAGTTTTGTTTGCTATGATGAATTTGCAGGTTGTTACATTTAGCTGTTTGTTGATGTCTTCCGAAAAGAAGTAAATAGTTGAGCAGTAAGAGAAATTGTAACTTACTATTATAAACCTATCATTAATATAAAAAGATGATTAACCAGGCTGAGAAGATGATTATATGTATTTTACAATCCATTAAACAGTTTATCGCTGTAGTAAAATGAGTAATATAGCCAGATACGTTGCAAATAACGGGTAACGTGATGAAAAGTAACAAGAAGAGACATTTGTCACTGAGAGCTGCCACATCTGTTTAATCACCTGCCCTGCAGCTCCCGACAGCAGCGGACGTTACAGAGGAGGAACGTAATAAACATATCGTCTTTACCTGTCACGGTGCTATTAAAACAGCTTGCCTTTTCTCCAAAGATTAGTCTCTTTCCAGTGCATTCACTTTATGTGTCCTTGCATTTATTGGATATGGTACCCGGACATCCCAGACTTGACGCTTCACAGCCGACAAGCTAGGCTATTGGCCATCAGTGCACCCTTACATTCTGTTAAGGGATGTTTAGATTGATTTGTGCAATGCAGTGGTGTATGTGATTGCATCACTTAATAGATTATAAGAGGTGGATATTTATTGCGACCAGCACAATCAACGATCATTCAATTTTTTATGATTTTTAAATTAAGAAATAGTCATTCCTGAATCTGAGGATGCAACTGTTTAAAAGCTGTGTTCCCAAAATGTTCTTCCATCAGGGAAGGCAGGAATTCCTTTTTTCAACAAATTGCACTGCACTGACACTTTGGGTTTTCTGTGGCTCTTGTGGGAAGGCAGACACAGATTACAACCATGACAAAGCACCTGGGCAACAACAGGATCCCATCCGGTTTCGAAGGACAAACTCCTTGCAGAGGAAGCTTTGTTTTCTGGACTTGGACGGCATGGTTTATTGCTTCCTGTTGTGACTCGGTAGTTGTACGGTTCTTATAAACAGTTCAAACTAAATTATGCTGTGCTCTGTTTGAGGTGCTAACCTGATTATTGCATCTGCTTTAAGACAGATCATTAAAGCTTCTTGTGGTGTGGATTCTGGAACCCTACAGGGAGCTTTG